>NC_090953.1:20748874-21057344 GCF_040807025.1 Struthio camelus
GCTTATTTGCATGTCTAAAAAAGTATATGTATAAAAAATATATAAATGTGTATGTAAATATGTGTATATATGCACACAGATGTATGTATAAAAACTTGTCCTATAGCTGACTTACCTCCACATGTCAGTGTAGTTGCATGTTCTTGGATAATTGACTTTCCTTCAGATGGTGTCTCGGACCTGTTCAGTTTGTTTGAAAATTCTTTAATGCACACAGAGCTGGACAACATGATACTGCTGAGGGCTGGCATATTAATAAAACACTTGGGTGGAGTGTTAGGTTTGTTTTTGTGAGCTTGGGCCATTCTAGTTTGAATTCAAAATTGTTTCTTTCCAAACATCAATTCATATACTAATGTGAACTTTGGGCATTTAGTATGTTTGGCTCTCGTACACTTCTTACAGTCAGGGTGGTTAATATGTTGCTTAAGTTAAATATTTGATTATTGGATCTAAAAATAAGGAGATGTTACAGACCACTGTTCTCAATAAAATGAAGAAACTTCAGTCTGATAAACCAATGAAGACAAGATAAACATAAAACTTGTATTTTGATTATTGAGAGTGGTTTTCCAGTGCTCTGGATTCTCTGAACCATTACTCTACTAACCCTTTGGATGCAAATATAGAGCAGCCCAGCTTTCGAAGAACGTGTTTGGAAAGCTGGCAAATGTCCCTTTAGTCATGCCAAAGCAGTAAATTGTATGCTTTCTTTGTTACTGTATAAAGGGACTGTAGTTCTATTGGGAATAAACTGAGTAGGCAAACTTCATGCTAAATTAGTGTATGCTTGAATTGGGCCATTAGAATGATGGGCATCCTACCTTGGTAACATACTATGAAGAAATAGTGATGGCAACTTACCTTTTAATGGAAATATAAAAAAAAAATAATAGCATTACTAGTTTCTTGCATATTCAGCTCATGCACCAGCACTGGTGATGAAATCTAAACTGCTGAAACTGGTATACGTATTTCAGGTAACTGTATTTGCAGGTATTTTGGCCAAAATTAATGAATTTCATGTTATTGTTTGTGATGGAAGCACTCACCCTGCAGTCTATGCATTGCAGACAACCTTGTAACTAACTTCATTATAACCTTGTAGTATGCTTGATAAAATGACAGTGACATACTTTAAATATAATATTGGTAAAGCGATAGACTTTTCAGTCAGCCTAACTGTCAGCAACTGGAATCAGGCACCTTGACTACCTTTCCTGCAAGGGATATCTGAGGCTGCAGTTTACCTTCAGTAACTAGCAATAGCACTGCTAACAATAGCAGCAGCTTGTGATTCTATTGCTAACAATAACAGCAGCGAACAGCAGTGTCTGCTGGCTGTGTCTGCAGAAGGGTTAAGCCTACTGGCTGTCAGTGCTGGGAGAAGAATGACAGATAAAAGCTTTTAAACTATTTAGAGTTTGAATCAAGTCCTGTTTCTGATCTCTGCCTTGGAACTGCACTAATGTGCCTACCTGGCAACTGGAGTCTTCCAAAAAAGTCTAGATGGAGACAGGTGAAATGTAGAAAGAATTAACATCTATAACTGGAAAACAGGGCAGTCAGGAGGTTGACTTTGAATCTTTGTGTTTAGCGGGGGAGATTGATCTTTAGGGGGTTGGATTTTGTTTGTTTTTTATTATGGGCATGAAATTTGCTTGAGTAGCACAAGTGATCATCTTGAGATTGTAGCAATTGAAGAAATCCTCTTTATTCAGCTTATGATTGGTTTTGGAGGATAGTTTTAATTACAGTAATTTTGTAAGAAAAGATACCACCCTTGTTGGCAGAAGTTAAAGCTGTCTTGACCAAACATGCTAGCCTTCTAGGTCAGGCAAAGCCTTGGTCAAGCAGGTCGAGTCTGGTTGCTGCTGGCTGTGTACTTGGATCTTGAGACATCACAAGGATTTTTCTGTGGCTTGACATTGTTGGCATTGGTTTTCTCTGCCCAGGATATTTTAATCCATGGTTGCAATGCTTAAAGCCACATATTCCATCTTCTGTGGTAGCTAGGTATGTATGCAAAGGGGAGGAATATGGGAGGAGAACGTAGTAAATGCTGCATTATTTCTCCTCCTGTATACCCAGTTAGTTTCTGACAGTTAGTGGTTTAGAGGATCCATAATATCCAGGAAATATAACTTTCTTTGGCTTCGGTAACCTAAACAGTGCTTTAAAGAAAGTAGCCTGAAGAGATCTGTCAGTAGTAATTGTAAAGGCAAATTGCTATTGGCATAGTCAGCTATAATCACTCTTAAAAATTGAAAATTTGCAGCTGCAAATGTAATGTAAGTTAATTGTGTAGCTAATGCTGGTAGACAAGTACATTGTACACAATTGCTTGGAAGAGGTTAAAGTGTTTCATATGGCTTTGACATTTGGTCAATTATTGCTCTGTAGTTTTGTAGGACTATTTAGTGTTCTAAGGTTTTTACAGTGCATGCTTACTCAGGGAAATGGACTTCTCTAAGCAAAAAGGAGAAAAGGAAGCTTGCATCACTATGTCAATCAGTTTTTACTACTTAGAATTCATTGAGACTGGCACAACCTATACTCTAGGACTAGAGTTCTTTTTGACTGAGTGGGAAAAAAAACCCACACAGGAAAATACACCTGAGACTGTGCTAGCCTTTCTGTTCAGATTGTCATCCCAGCGATGTTGTGCAGTACTTCATCACTTGCTTTTTGCAATTTTACAAAATAGACATACCGAGCTAATTTTTTCCTATAATGGTGAAATAGCACCTTTTGCTTGCTTTGATTTTTAAAAGTTTCTGAAAATTGATGCTAACTGCTGCATGATATTTTGGAAAGAGATTGGGAAATGAGAAAGGAATGAGTTTGTAACAAACTGCTCTGTTCTTTGCTTTGAACTCAGTGACCTGTGTTTCACAATACCTTGATATACAGTAAAAGTATTAGGAAAAGATCATGAATTCTTGTGCTGCTGTCTCTCCTCTCCCCAAATTGTGTAGCTAGTACTAGGTCATGTTAGGTCTTGCATGCTGAGGCTACTTCCCAAGTAATTGTTGACCAATAACGTAGGCCTGAATATGTTCACTATGTGGTGACCCTACAGGGGTTTGACTCTACATCACTATGTGATTCAGTATGTCAGTCCCAACAGCTGCTTATACTTGTTTTTGGTTTTGTAGGAAATGCTACAGCTCCCTCCCTCCAAAGGAAAATGTTGATTCAGTGGAGGCAGAAAAAACAAAATGAAGCTGAAGAAATTTTCCATAAAATGGACATAATCTGGGCAGGAGGCTGTGTTTAAAAAAAAAAAAAGTGAAAGGCCTTTCAAAACACTTGGCCCTACTAAATCTTATTAATATGCCTCTGCTCTCACCTGAGTTTACTTTGCTTTGTACCTTCATAGAAATCTGCCTGCTCAGAGGCAATATGCTACAGCGAAGGATCTGAAAACCTGTTTGTTAGAACATGATTGAATGCACTTTTGCAGACTGAATTTGTTAGTTAAATCCTGTCTCTTTGCTGAAATGTGGTTAAAAAGCTAGGTAAAGGCTCAGGTTTTGAGTTAACTGTTCCTTTCCACAGGAACAGTCTGGAGCTCTGGAAAATGGTTACCAAGTCTCAGCAAGGAGCCATTACCTTCAATCGGAATGGTAGTAATTTCTTCAAATTCTTGAACTCAGTCCTTGAGCACATACCTTTCCTTTAGATTTGTCTTAGCTGGTGTCAGTGTTAACTTCCAAACTGAAGATGGACAACAGATCTCTGAAAATACACTGTTGCAAATAATGTTAACTCCAGGACCAGTGAAATCTGCTCCAGAATCTGATGTGCCATGTTCTTTATGATCCCTTTTCTTGTATGTATTTTATCCAAGTATTTTGTCAGTGCATAACAACAATTTCAAGAAGTCAATTTAAGTCAACTCAGAGACAAAGGAAAGTGCGTTTTTAGTCATTTACACTTGCTGACATCTTAGTGTTCTGGGTATTTTGTATGAAATCTTCAGTGCCTACATGGAAGATGAATGATAAAACTTAAATTCTGAAATTAGCTTTATAAAACTCTTGCAAACTGAATGGCCTTTGTAGTTGCTAATGTGAAATGTAAGAGATTTGTTTGAACCACATTGATTTAAATGAATTTGGGCAGCGTTCAAATGTACAATGTTTCAAAGGATTATATAATCTGAGCCGATAAGATTCGGTGTGTAGAAGTAGTGCATAGATTGGCAGGAATTTTCAAATTTTTTCTTTTCTTAATGGAGTAGTAGTCAACCTCTGAAAGCAGCTGTAACTAGTAGGCCTAATAGTGAATATATTCAGACAGTGACCTTAAAGCATTTTCCTCATGTTAAAACTGAAGTGGCTGTGCTTGGTTATTGTTCTGGTGAAATTTCTGGCACTATAATGCTAAATTTGTTTTAGAGATGTACACTGTTCATTATCTGTTTCTAGTGTTTGTTGTAAAGGAATAGGCTGGTGATGTAAAATGCTCCCACAACACAAATAATGATCTACTGACTTTATATGACTTCAAACCCTTCTTACAGACCTACTCAGAAAGGCAAGTGAATTGCTAGAATGAAACAGCAGACTCTAGCGATGCTTTCTTCTGTTATCTTCAATTATTTCTTGTTTTTAAGTAGCTTGGGTTTGCAGTCTTAGAATAGTGGACACAGCCTGTGAATTTTTAGTTTCTGAAATATCTTAGTTATTGTGGTGTTGATGATCAGTGATAAACGCTTCTGCATATAGAAAAATGCTTCCAAGGTTGTACCTGGAACTGTGATGGTAAGGATGCTTTTGAAAATGTGTAGTCACCAGTGCATTTGGGATAAGTGTTGTGGTAAGCAATGTTGCAGACTGCAACATGAGCCCAGGAAGCTTGCTTGCATTTTGCATTATGAACCAAAACTTCAAGAATATTTTAAGACAAGACCTGGCTCTGGTGAGATATTTTTCTGCATATGGGGTTAAAATCTACTGTAGGCATAGTAAGCCTGCCTTGAAGTTTTTGTTACTAAATTTTCTTTCTCTTTTTAAGAAGAAAAATAGAAATGGCAGCCACTGGAATGGACAGTAGCTGTAATTGCCTAGGATTTTGTTTTTATTTTTAAATTGCTTCATTCTATAAACTCTTCTTTAACCCAACTTTGAGCTTAGGTGGATTGATTTTTTTGATGTCCATTGAGGTTAACTACGCTTTCCTGAGGAGGAAAGCTTGGTCGGATATTGGGACTAGGGCCGCTGTCCCATGGATTAAAACATCTTTGGGTAGATTGATGGGAAGTGTGAATGAACTGTAATGGACACTTATTTAGGTAGTGTTTGAAGTCTGAGTAATTCATGTCCTAATATTAAAGAAAAAGTAGAAGTTCCAAAGTTCCTTTGGTTTTTGATATTTGCTTATAGTTCAATTCCTGCTATTTCATAAGGACAATGCAAATATTCTATTATTGACTTATTGTCATAGAGTTGCTGAGGTTCAGTGGCTTCAACTGAACCAGGAAGTTTGCAAAAGACTGCTGAATGATTGATGCTGTAGTGTATGTTAGTATACATGGGTGATAAATCTGATTAATTCTGACTTAAGTCCGAGTACGTCTTTGGTTTTTGAGTGTATATCAGTGTGGGAAGAAAATAGCCCTAACGCTGAGCAACCTTTCTGATAGGATGGAGTTCACTGCTCAAGTGTGTAGTTTCCAACAAAGGGTTGCTGCTGTTCCAAGGCAAGCTTCATTGTCTTTTTGCTTCCATGAGAAATATGCTTAACATCTTGTCTGTGTTTTTTAGATTACTTCCAGACTGTCCAGTTGGAAATAAAGGAGCATTGCAGGGTAGATCCCAAATTGGGAAAGGACAGAAGTTAGAGCTTATATTATGGTAACCTGATGTAGAAATTGCCATGTACTCATAGCTTGGAGACCTGTTATTTCACCGTAATTAAAAGCAGGACAGGTAATAAAGGCTCTCAAAATATATAAGTAAATATATAATTTTCAATTGAGTTATACAACATGCCAATGTTCTATGCTGACATTTAGAGCCAGACACTCTGTATTAAATGAATAACTACTACTAATGGCTGTAGTTAACTCCTTGTGGGCATAAGCCTGGCATGTTTCATAGTGGTTCCTATTTGCCAGTCTCTGGAAGCTTCCTGTGGTAGTACTCAGAGGGTAAGTGTCAGTCATATGATGGAAAAACAGATGATTTTGACACGTGGCACCTTTCTAGTGCCTGGCTTCTCAGCAGGGCAATAAAGCATCAGATCACTCCTGTGAATCACTCAAACTTTGTTATCGAAGGAAAGGCATTGCGATTTGCCAGGATGACATACTGTTCAGGGCAAGTGTGCTTCAAAGGATTTACCAAATATAACTGAATGTATTTGCTGCAGCTTTTCCTGTAATAATAATGAAAAATTAAAGCAAGTTACCATGTAACTCTCCCCCCTCAAAGGAATAATACTTCATATTAAACACAGTTTTCTATTTCTATTTGGCAACAAAATGAGAACTTGTTTTTCTAATTCATGTAGTGTGCTGTTTGGAGTTCATGTGATGGTTCTGAATAGAGTCAAAGATTAGCTGTTGCATTATGGAAAACTTCCTGCTCTTCAAGAGCCTTGAACTGGAGAAAAGTAGCATTTACTTGACACAAATTTCAAATTCATGGAAAACACAAAAAGGCAAGCATCTCTTACATTAGTCATAAGTTGGTGGTTCAGCCTTAAAATGTTGGAAATATAACAGGGGTATAGTTGCCTTTAAATGGTCCCATTAGGCCTTTTAGTTCTCCTGTATACAAATATCCAGTCCTGAGAAATTCATGCCATACTTGTGCTGCACAACTTGTCTCTAATGCCTTTTCAGATGTCCTCAAAGCTACCATCCTAGCTGTACAGGATGCAGGAAGGATTGCCAAATAGAAGCTGCAGAACAGTACTCAAGAGCTTCTAGTGAGCAGCTCTTAAGATTCATGAGATGTAGGGTCATGCTATTTAGTGAAGATGCTGCTGCTGTCTCTCTGCTCTGTGCTTGGATGCATGTGGCTTGTGGTAAAGGAAGGACTGATTCCCCTCATCAAGAACAGATGAACTCCTACATATTGAAAGAATCAATTTGATATGGGTGACATCCAGTGATTTTTCTTTTTACTACTTATGGTTGTATTTTGGAATTTTACACTCCTATATCAGTCTGCTCCATCTTTATGTCCCTTCTGCCATGCTGAAGAGAGCAGCAGTTTTCCTTTTCAAGGCCTTGATGATCTTGAGTTATTACTGCTATAAACCTGTTCATATATGATGATTTATTTAGTGCCAGTGAAGGTTCTCAAACCATGTGGGGAGAAAATGGTCCCTGGGGGTTGAGAAAGCTGGGTTTTGGCTGAGGAGTGTAGGGCTGAGCTGCCACCTTTTGTGAGATGCAAAAGAAAAGTCTAGTGTGAATTCTTCAGCTCACACTGGAGCAGCATTTTCAGAAACCTTACACTTTAAAGGAATGATATTTCATTCCAAGCCTAAGTAAAGAGATTGCATTTCAGAGTGTCATTTGGGCTGAAAGATAGTCAAATTTGTCTAGATACTGAAGACCTTACTCCAGTAGGTGACTTTTGGAAGTCTAGGAAGTGTCTGATATGACTGTAGAACATGTGGTAGATGTTGTCAATTATAATTTAAAAAGAGGTTGTTTTGAACAGTTAATCTGGGGGAAGATATGGATGTCAGGCAAAAAAAGCCCAATACCAGAAGTGTTGGTTCATTTGAACTGATTCAGTGCATAGTAAGATATGGACTAAAATGGCAGGCATTTCAGTTGCCTTTACTAAGGGGCATTCAAGAAGCTGAGGTCATTTGTAATGTGCACTTATTGCAGCAGGATGAAATGGTTTTGCATTGTTACAGTATCTGTTAACAGAAACTGGCTACCAAGGTTGCATTGAGTTCAAATACTCATTTACAGCTTACTAGTGGCACTTGACTTGTGAAAAGGAGCACAGTTACTGTGCTTGGAATAATTCGGTTCAGTAAATAAAAAGCCCCGAACTCAAGGTGGGGATGGGAGTAGAGTAGCTTGGTTGCCAGTTCCCCTACCCTGCTAATATTCTGGGATTAGCTAGTCTTGCAGACATTGTTGGACACAACCTCACATACTTGGAGACACAGATTGGTAGTTCCCTTTAAATTCAATATTTACGAGCCTTAATATCTTTGAGCATTCCCCACTTCAGTACCTGGTTGTCTGTTTTTCTTCACTGGTATTTTTGGACTGCCTGACCCATTTAGGAGCCCTAAAAAGGATACAAGTCATAATTTCATTCTGTCTGAGAGTTTCCACGCTTATCCCAGGCTAGTTAGCTAAGATGAGATTTTTATGGAAAACTATATCCTTGCTTTCTAAATATTTAAGCTTGCTTTTGCTCTTTGAATGCCAGTTCTATGTTTATGTAAACTTCTCATCTCTTCCATATATCAAGGCTGAAATGTTTCTCGGTGTTGACAGGGAGAAACTCGAGAAATAAAAATTATAGAGAACACTTGTCTCCCTCTTTATAATGCAATTAATTATTACCTTATACAAGGAACCAGTATGTATGTTTATATTTTGTAATCCTTCTGAAAGAATAAATGTCACCTTTCTTCCCGTGAACGCATTTGTCAGTCAATAGCAGTTTATCATGTGAAAATTGTGAAGCTCAAAATGTGAAGAAAAAAGAGCAGCCATTTGGATAGAGTGGGGCAATCTATTTGCGTAATAAACAGCATTTTCTCAAATATGAGTGATAGATCATATGTGGTGGGGTGGTGAAAGGGTAAGAAATGACGCTGCATATTGTTTTGCTTTCTGAAATAGATTGCCTGCTATAAGTTCTCCTCTGACACTTCATAGAAAAAAATTAGTTAAAATTGGATATTTTTATTCAGAGGTACATATTGTGCTTCAATTTGTAGTGTTTTAGAAAAATACAGCAGCCATTTTTGGGTATACAGTGCTTGTGGGTCACTCTCTCCTTTGTAGCTTGCTTCTATTCTTCATAAGCAGCAAGCATACTGACAAAACCTAGGTCTTTTGTGTTATTGAATAAATTACATATGAACAAATAAATGCAGAGTTGCTGGATTTATGTGCTGTGTTCTTTTGTTTGCCTTCTGCTAGAGTATCTTGCTGGTTTTAGAATACTGTAACATCTAAAATTCAAAATCAGTAATTGAAATAAGGCAGCAGGCATGAATGAGGCTCAAGTAGCATAGTTTAGTAACTGTTCAGCATATCAACCAAGAAGAGTATAGCAACAGTTTGTGATATGATAGCTCAATGTTTCATGCTTAGGGTAGTTATGGTACCTTAGTGGAGCACTTCTATAAAATATTTAAAGCGTTGTCCTGATGGCTTTTGGTAATGAACTGTTACCTGAATTAAAACTTAATACAAACCTATTTGAAAACTTTTAAAATAAGAGAGCTTTTTCAAATAGTTGTGGGCTGAGATTTCTAACAGCTCCTTGTTAGGCACTGTGGATAACTGTTCTCTATATGAGTATATGGAAGGGCAGGCCCATTTTTCTGGCAACATGCGTGTGCTAGGCTCTTCATGCACATTTTCTGGTGTGGTGTTCCTATACTCTGCACTTTGTCTCAGGAGAGCACCCTGCTGGGTACCACTGATTCCTGGTTGTGCTGCCTTGTAGCTTATGCTAGTTGAACCTATCTGCTCTCAAGAAAAGGAAGTGGTAAGCATAACTGCTGTTAAATCCATCTGTTTTCAGGTGTGCTGTGCCATTCTGTAGTAGTAAGCAGCGTACCTGTTCTGGGAAATTGTTTGCAAAATTCTGATTGCAATGTATGGAGGTGGGTTACAGTAATATTCAGATAAATGCCAGTTTGCTTTGATTGTGAAAAATCCCATATTGATCCACAGCCAAAAAGCTTGTTTTACAAGCATTTTGCTTGTGTTTTAATGCTTGTGTTTGATAAATAAGTTTGCATGACAGCTCAGTATTGCCGAGATGTGTGGCCGTTTCCAGTAAGCGTTCAGATTTTCAGTAGAACAGCCAGCCTTGTTGTAGGTTTTGAGTATGTTTTTGGTAGTGTCTTATCACACCATTTCTTCATTTGATTCAGATGCCTCCTGATGATATTAATCAGAACACAGTTTTAATCTTACGACAGAATCTGAAATGCCAAAGACTTGGCGTTTTCACACGATCAGTTAACATCTTAACTGATTTGAACTTGTAGTGCATGTTACGGGACATCAGAATGAAGGCATGGCCTTTTGTAAGGAATTGAAACGCTTTACAGTTGTATTAAAAACAGATTTTAGCAATTTAAAATATGTTTAAGTACAGAAAAGTAAATAGTGACTGCCAGGAAAAGTGGCTGGCAAATTGATGGGCTGCACTGAATAGGCCTTTAGGGTGCTATTGTAATATAATATTTGCATTCCAAATCTTTTATATGCTGAGATAACCACCTGAGGGGATGTGCTAGATATGCAGACATTTTGCACACTGAACTTGCTTTTAACCTGGCTTGCTTTTCAGTTGAAAGACTTTACACTTTAGCGGATCCATCTAGTTCAGGCTGGTGGCATGCTTTTTGATTGAACTTAATTGTATGTACTTTATATTACCGAAAATTTGATTTTCATTTACAAGTTGAATATGTGTGGATTAGAGATCTATTTTTAAAAGCAAACTGCTATGATACTAACTTTAGTGAGAGTGCAGGTGATCTGTTGGGTGCTGGGATGGTTGTCCTGAAGCAGACAATGTTTAATCTGGCCTGGTGTACAGTTAATAGTTTGCCATAGCGTTTGTTACGTAGAAGTCCACTAGAAGGGAAAAAGATCACTTTTCTAACCAAGCTACACAGGAGAAACACTCTGATAGAATTAATTTTATTAGAAACATCTTTTTGCCTGTGTAGCTTTGACTGGTTGGTGAAGTGTTACAGGAATTCTTTTGTTGTTCTAGGCTTTTCTCAGTTAAAAGACCTTTTGAATTGTATAGCTGATTACATGTGAAACTTTACATACAAATTTGGAAGGATCAGGGACTTAAACTAATTTCAAATTTGGATAGTCAGTGTGGATGTTTCTCCTATGATTTTTTTGGTTTTAGTAAGATCATGCTCCAAGAGGTCCAGAAGTAAGGATAAAAACCTCTTGTAATTGCAGTCTGCAGGCTGGAACACCTACAAACCCTAGACCTCCTCACAGCAAGCTTTAGGCCATCTTTTGTTTGTGCAGACATATTGCTGTACCTGTAGAAGTGGCTGGAGTATCTTGTGATCTTTGGCATATTCAAGGAGGTGATGTTGCTCATTTCATAGCTCTGGATGGGGAGGAGGGTGGAATTGTCAAATTGCGATTTTTAATGTTTAAATTGAATTCCTCATGAGGTGAGAATTAAACCTCTATGTTAAATTTACTTTTGTTTCAACTTAAACAAAACCTTGAGCTAACATTTTTCTAATATCTTAAAAACAAAACAGAACTATTAACTCTATTTTTCTGTGATCACAATTTCTGAAGAGATTTCAGTGTGAAGGGAAACAGCCCAGTGAGGTTTCTGCTAAACTGTTTTCCACACTAAGTTCCTCCACAAAAAGACCTTAGCCGTACAAAAGCACTGGTAATGCATAATAACAGTCTTGAGAGGTAAGTGTGACTGTGTGGGTAATTTATGTTTGCACCCAGGCTTGTGCTGAAAGCTTTCTGTTACGTTCCCCTTTATAAAATTAAGGTTTTTACCTGCATAAGGTCAGAGGTCATTTATTAGGAACTTTTAAATGTGAGGAATTTGGAAACTTAAATTGAATTTCATTTTCTTGAACTTAAAGCTGTTCTTCGTGGCAATGCAAATTGACTCCCAAAGAGCAAAGGAAACTCATAACTTCCTGAGTTCCTTCCTTTCCATGGTGCTGGCAGAAGACACATTCTTTGCTAGTTTTGAAGTATCAAGGATAAGTACATACCTTGTTTCTTGTGTTACAGATCTGGTTACTGGAAGCATTCCACGTGGTCAGGCAGTACTTTCAGACAAGCTTGTTTTCTATTAAATGAAATTTAATTTTGAGGTAAGATTCTGTTTACTTTAACTTCCTTTGTTATGTGTATAGTGACCTTTGGAAACCTTTAGAAAGAGTTAAAACTTATCTGCTGCCTGTGAAGATCAGAGTGATATTTTCTTCAGAGAATGCATGAATTGTTTGAAGCTATGGCTATGTGTGTAGAGAGAAATCAAGTTGAAGAATAAAAGTAATGCACAAATACTGATGCTTCAAGTAAACATTTTGATTGCTAGCCAGGATGACAAACCTGACCACTGCAGTTATTGACTATTTTTAACTAGCTTCCAGGGAGACTGAGGGGTATAAAAGCGTAAGTGAGCTCTCTAAGCTGTAAGAGAAAGGGTTGTGCCTTTCATTGGAATGAGAGCAGATAGCTGAGAAGATGACTAACGTGGTTTCACCTTAGTGTGTTTAACAAGTGGCAAAAAGGACATGGAAAAATGATTACTAGACAAACATAACAGACTTACTGTTTCTACTCTTGTGCTTTGAAAAGTGAATATCATAAAGTGGAAAGGCTTTGGGCAATGCATTGATGAATCTTGCTGTACGTTCTGAATCTGTTGGTGTTATTTTGACCTTGTACACGTTACTGTTCTAATTGTGTCTCTGGCTCTGTGTCCTCATCTGGAAATGGTGCTTGAAATACTAAAAGATCGCTAATGGAGTTTTGTGCTGCTATCCTCTGTATTTGAAAAATGTCTTTAGTGAACTTTCAGAACAGCCTATAAAATGTAGCATATCAGTTTATATCAGATGTGTCTAAGGACAACATTAAGTGAAGTAACATCAGTAGTGTAAATACTGTTACTAACCATCTAGCCACCTCAAAGAGTACACATATGATGAAATATGTGCTCTAAATAACTAACAGCTTTGTTCCATTATTTTGTAGGTAGAGCTAAGTGTTTACAGAGCATTCTTATAATCGAGCCTGCCAGCAAGAACCTCCTGACTTTTGTGGTGTTAAGAATTATTACTACATTAAATGCTCTTTTCCTATGCCTCTTTCCCTTGTTCCACTGACGCTTATCAGATCATGGTCATCAAGTGTGGTATCAAATAATGTGAATAAATATTTTAATTAGCTTTTTAAGTCATTGAAATATCTTAGTGTAGTCCTACTAATTATGTCTGGCCATCCAACTGATTGAACTGGATTAGTAACCACTTACTACTCCAGGTGCTTTGAGGCGGGTTCCTGGCTTCTTATTTGTGAAGGGATTTTCCCTGGGAAACATTTTCAGTTCATTCATGTTGGTCTAATTATGAATGAATTGCTCAAAGTACACAAAGGTTTCCCTCTTTTCTGTTGGGGTTATGTCAGTGCTACTGGCTTTTGTATACGTGAGTGAGTGGCAAGAGAATGATCTGCAGAGTGAAGTGTGGTCCTTGAGAAATTTGACCTCTTCACATGGGATCTTGGTTTACGGACAGCCATAAGACATGCTTTAGTATGTGAACTTAGGTCTTCTGGAAAAAGCTTCCTACTGACCTGATCATAGAAAGTGCAAGTCGGAATCTAAAGCTTGTTTAGGCTACATCCCTTTCAGGATATGGAGATCGCTTAGAAGAGTACCAGTGAGTACTGGAAAAAGGACTTAAGTGATTCTGTATGATTATGGGCTAGAACAGTATCCCAGTAGTAGAAAAAAATCACCAGAGTCACCTAGTGGAATCACTGTCAGTAAGGAGTATGAATAAGGATATATTAAGCATGTTAATAAGGAAAGCATCAAGTCCCTTTCTGCATGCGTACACTGGAAGGAAAAAATCTAAAAATCTCTAAATTCTCTTGGCTGGCTTTAATGTTATGTGATTGTCTTTGCAGAAATCCCATTCAGTGAAAGGCTTCTTGAGGATTAATGACAAGGTGCTTGCTTGAAATTTACTAATGCAAAAACAGCTGAGGAAGCTGCTTCTTGCCTATCTGCCACTGCCCAGTGGTCTTTCTGCATCAGATAGTTCAAGGAAGTAATAGACATGAAAAACTTAATATGAAAGTAAATTTGCTCCATAGGACTTTGAGAGGGTCGTTCACTTTTCAATAATTTATAAATTTTAAAAGTTACTTTATGCTATTGGTTTTTGAGTGGATTACCAAGCAATTCTCTGAAAAGAAATTCTTGGAAACTCTTAGTTAGAAGCCAGAGGAATATCAATTTGAAAAACAGAGCCAGGCAATATGTTTGCAGTGCATGGTGAGCGAAGCCTATTGAAGTTTTAAAAAAAAAAAAAAGAAAAGAAAGGAGGAGGGAGTAAGATTGTTCTGTTTACTTTTTCTTTTCATGATGAGTGGAAGCATCTTAAAATACTCTTATAGGAAGATGTACCTCCACGTGCTAATTCATATTGCATACCATCAGTTCTTGAAGGAAAAATAGGAGAAAAATGTTTTATTAGGAGACCAACTTATTAAAATATACTTTTCCTTTTATGAATTTGAGGACAGAAGTCAGTCATTGTGGTATGTTTTACCAGTTAATTATATTTTTTTAATGGTGGTGATAGTTGAATAGCTTTTTAAAGCAATATTGATATTATGATGCATGAAATGATTATGGACTTGCTCTGAAAGTAAATTTTATGCCTCAGCATATAATCTTTTCAGCTGTAGCCATGACAGCTCCAAAGGTCAAATAGTTCACAATGACATTTTGGACTTGAAGAATCTTGAGTGTTGCTCCCTCAGTTCTGAGTTTGTTTGCTCTGTTTGCTTTGGGGAAATGGACGACTTTGGCCAACTTGTTTAAAGTACCCATCCTCGATCACTGGTAGGTAAAGGGATTTACTTGTACTGTGTGTGTTTAGTGTTCCGAGTTATCACCCCAAAATGAGAGCTTCGTTTTATCTTGTTTGCACCTGTGCTCTGGAAAAAAAAAACCCTCGGAGAAGTCTGGAGTTTGTAAGGACAAGAACCTGCTTATCTGTACAACTGTAGTGCTGGGAGTACATGGAGAAAAGAAAATGAGTAAAAGGCTATTGAATGATTACTTTTTAAATTGCTGTATTAGTATGGGAAGAATCTGTTCAAAAGAGAATCCAATAAATTGGTTTATTGTTAAAATAACACCTTTTTCATCTTTTTCTTATGTGTTTTGAAACGGTAATTAGAACTTCTTGTTGACACTATTATTTAAGGAAAATAATTGGATGAAAAGTTTTCTGTATTTCTTAAGGGTCCATGAAAAATCACATTTGGCTTCTTTTGTCTTGTTTCTTTCATTACAATAGCAATAGATATCTAACTTGTCTTTGAAATTCACCATTTAACACTTGTAAGTTTTCAGCATTTCCAGTTTTTTCAGATTCAGCCGATTCATGTTTTTAAAAGTGAAAAATTCACAAGCAATTTCAAGTGTCGCATTTAAAGAAAAGCGCTGCACAAATGCCTGGTGGGCAAAGGCACTTGTAGTAAAGTGCTGATTGTGACAAAGTATGGGAGGGGAAGTAGAGAGCTTGGGGAGGAAGCCAATCTAGACAAATCAGTAACAGAATCTTAGTCTCTTTCCCTGAACAGTGTCCTAAAACCACAGGTGTTACATTCAAGTTTTATTAATAGCTTTCCTTAAACACTGAAATTGTGCTTAAAACAACTGCTGTATTACTTATTTTCCACAGGAAATAGGCACTTCAGTGAAGAGCATAGCTGTGACACAGCACATAATAAGCAAGAAAGAAACTGCAATAAAATTGAAATTCCTCCTGAGGTTGGGTAGAGTCCTGTTCTTGGCACTTGGTTTGCTTAGTGATTTTAATTTTTAATGTCATCATTGTGCTCCTTCCATTTTGAAGGAGATATGTATTTTACACCAATAGAATAGGATGTGAATTGAACTTGGAACTGTGAAGAAATCTACAGGCTGTTTTAATGTAAAATATGGAGAGCACTGGGAAATAGTTGTGTTGGGATTAGGCTGTAATAAGCACAAGGTTTTACACAAGAAGGGGTCATTTCACTCCTGTCCTGTAGTACTGTTGCTCAGCTTTAACATAAGGTGAATCTTACAGGGAATGGCTGGAGTTGCACAAGAAAAAATACAGTAGCACAAAAGGACTCTTCCATATAATGGCATATTCTTGTAAGAATAAGAGGGATGTGATAGGCTTGAAAAAGTAGGTCAAGTAATCTCATGTTTATGCATAAGAATTCTAGTGCAGGTTTAAATTGTGTGGTGCTGGGTGAATGCTGTTCATCCTTCAGGTGCCTAATACAAGTTTTAACACAATGCTTAATAATTAATGTTTTAGATAAATATCTTGCAAAAATCAGCAGTTCGTGGTATTTCTTTTAACTGTGGTAGTTTAAAAAAAAGTGGGGTAACATCACTAATACTGGCAGTTATGTCAGGTTTTTTCCATAAACATAAGATGTACTATTTTAAATTCTTTCATTGAATATGTATATCTTAAATGTATTACAAAGTGTAACTTTGGGAAGTATCCTATGCTTGCTTTTTGTGGGGGGGAAGAAAAGCTAATTATATTCCTTTTCTCCATATCCTTCAGTTGCAAGTCCATTGATAGGACTACTTCAAATTTTTGAGGGATTCTATTATTAATTAGACTGAATATATAATTCAAGACTTACAATGCAATGAACCTTCTGTTGCAGTTGGAGTTGATTAATGATGCTGAAGCTACATCTGAGGTTGCGTTTAAATGCATGGTTTGTGTTGCGTAGGTCTTTAAATTTACAGCTAGGGTAGTCAACTGTTCAGTCAGATGGGGGAGGGAGGAAGGCTAGGAGGGATAATGTGACCTGGAGAGCACTCATTGCACTGGACAGAATTAGGGAGTTGTACGCAAGTGATGTATTTATAATAGTAAATGTCTGTGTGTATATACGTACACATAATATAAACCATATGTCAAGAGTGGTACTTCTAAAATTGAGTTGGTAAGTTTTATCATTAAACGTGTTATTTACCATACCAATCATTTTAATACCTTCTTACTAAATACCTTCTTACTAAAAATAAAAGTATAAATCTGAATTATTTTGTAGTTGTCTGATTGTAAACATGGTGTGTTTCTACAGTTACAGTCAGTTGTCATTTATTCATTCTTTTTCAGGTAGTAATAAGAACAAAAACAGTTAAGTACTGACATAACTTTCTGTCCTTATGCCTTGTGTTGTTTGCTGCAGAAATACTGTTTTTAAAAACATCCTGTGCTTTGCACTCTGCGCAAAAGAATATAACTTTGAGAAGATCGTGTAAGGGGGGGATGTGGACTTCTATTAAGAAATATCTTTCCTTGTCATTTTATGTTATGAAATTAGGAGGATGATGCAATGAAATCTTCTAATTTTAAATTTATGATTCTAGCTTTGTTTAATGTTCACAATGATATAGTAACTTAGTCTAGTGACTGTTTTGCTTATTGTTCCTTTAAGCTAGAAATTGCTTGCAAAACATATTTGAACACTTAAAAGAAAATGGAGTATTTGATGCACAACATCAAAAGCTCATAAATCTTCTCTTTCTCAGAAGAGTGCTGATTCTTGGCCAGGCCAGCTTGCTGGGTGGCAAGTTGAGCCTAAATTTTTCAGCAAATGGGATTGCACAAGCCTATAGCTGCTTGGAGCTGTTACCTACAAAGGGTTGAAGAGGTTTTATATGGTGGTGGAATGAATGAATCTCCCTGCACTACTGTTGCCTATGTTGGTGTTTATACAAGTTTCTCTTTGTTTTCCTCTTGTCTTTCATGGGTAATACTCTAGGAAGTGTCTGAACTGCCTCTGGAAGTCAACAGTAAAAAGTTCTGGCACATGGTTCGGAGCCCAGCACTTCCTAGAAAGTATATGAAAAGGAAAACTGAAGCAAACTGGCTTTGTAATGTTGGTTGCAGAAACTGATGCTGAAAACCTCAGTGCAGCTGGGAATGAGTAGTTTAAAATGAAATGATAATGTATTGGAGTGAGAAGAACATCTTCAACTATTTTTTTTTTTTAGGTCTTATAAGTAGGCATAAAGCCATTTTGTTGTGATTTTTTGCTTTAAGGATGTGGTCCAGGAAGAATATTTTCGAATTGAAAACTTGGGATTTTCAGTCATGAAGCCATGAAGCTTCCAACTGAGAAATCCTGTTGCTCTACTTCTTGCAGCCTTCTCTAGCATACAATCTTTTTTAGTGGAAAATCTGCAAGTAGAAACCCTATAGGGAGAATAAGTGTCTGTGCCTGATATGCAGCTCAGTTGCTTGCATTGCTGAGTGCTTCGTGCAGTTTTGACTAACTGTATTTAAGACTTAATCTTCTGATTCCTGCCTAAATAACCATTAAATAAGAAATCGTTCTTCTTGGAGAGGGCTGCTTCCTAAGTGCCTTCTAGGTGGCCAGACTGGTAGGCATTGAAGGCTGAAATTGGGTGAAAAAAGTGGAAGCCTTAGCTGGAATTGTGTGGTTAGGTAGGAAATTATACCTGTGGTTTGAAACTTGGATCTCAAGTTGATTTTTTTTTTTCCGTTTGTTGCTGAATATGATCAATAGAAGCAGTGACAATGTTTATCTTTTCCGTCTGTATTTGGAAAACAATCTCCTCGTTCTTTTATAAAGTAACCTTTTTATTGCTGCCTTTGTTATAGATTGGAGTACTTTTATGTGTATTATGAAGGGCTGTGGCTTGAATCTTTTGGGAGGCTGAATATATTGCAGAATATAGGAGTAAAATAGGAATGATGTGTACTGATCAGGTGCATCTCCTAGCTGAAGGTGTTGATTCTGTTGTGGTCCTGTCTGATCTTTGAACCTCCCTGCTAAATTGTCTTCTCTTCCATGCTGTTGTCGAGCAGTTGAGGCGAAGTAGGTGCTGGTAGGTCATTTTTTTTCTGACTTGAACACAATTATCTGGAGGGTTTTTGTGGAATGTACTTGGTACTTCTCTTGTGTAGTGAATTTTAGTGACAGTGGTAGCTAGAGTTCCGCACACTTTGTTATGAATTTATACATATGCCACAAATACTAACCTGTGTAACATCCTTTCATGTACATCTGTCCATGTTTACATATGAATATGCATATGTAGGAGTGGAATGAGTGAGTGCTCTTCGTGTGTGGAACACACCTTGTATACCCCTCTTCTGCAAGAGTAACCCTAAGACGCTTATGAGAACTAATAGCGATGGGACTTAAGATTCATACAGTGCTTTATGCACATCTTGAAATAGGCTTTGCTAAGAGAAGTAAGTGAATAATGAATCTAGGCTTTATCATCTGAAGAGCGTTACTTTCCGTAAGAGGTTTTTAGTAATATCACTGCCAGAGTCCCCTTGTAAACACATTTGATGTAGTAATAGATTTGACCTTAGATAGCACACTAAGCGGCAGTGTACTAGGCTAAGAATTATCTAATTGACATGGATGCACCTACCACCACACCCAACTAAAAATCCAGCTGTATTTTGACTTTTTCCTTTCTGTCTCCATCATAGAAGTAGTAGCTGCTCCAGGTTCCATCGTGGTCTCTTTGGAGATTCTCTCTCAAGCTTAGACCAGTTTTATAGGGATTTTATTTTTTTATGGGGATTACACCAACCTGTGTTTTCCTCCCTTCCTTTTCCTGTAGCTGTAAGCTACAACCACTCTGTGCCAGCAGTACTATTTTCCCCATAATTTCAATACAGCAAAGTTAGGTTCTGAGCTACTTTAATACCGGGTCTGAATGTAGATTGGAAGGGGAAAAAAAAAGATGAATTCACTGTGGTACTTGAGTGAACTAGTGAAGTACACTGGCTGATTGATGTTGTAAGTCGTAGAGCTAGGAACTGAATTTCATGACTTAAAAGTACCTAAATTCACAGCTCGAATAAACTGTTGGGTAGCAATCTGAATGGAAGGGTTTTTGGTTGCAGTTAAATGTGGACCTTTGAACTATACCTATTATTTAAATAAAGAAAACTGTGGCCCAAGCTGTAATCTCACGTTTACAGTACAGTGAGATTGTGCTGGTGTGATTGGTACGTATGTCATATGCCTTTTACTTTATCTCTGAGTATTTCATTGGTTTTAGTTCTGCTACTTCCACCCCATCCCCAAAATGTTAAACTTCTGAGTCATTCCCCAGTGGTAGTGAGGGGAAAGGTTATATCTACTTCTAATAGGTTTAAACAGCCAGGTTCAGTGGTTAGAAACTAAGCTGAAGTGCCAAAGGGCAATTCAGGCACACATACCCCTATATAAAATATAGTGATCTTAAAGGAATTACTGCAAGCTATGCCTTTTTACTGAAATGGTTGCAAGGTACTGGGTTAAATTACCTGTGCCACACAGAAAATAACCATTAAATTGATTTGGAATTTGGCTTTCAAAACAATTTTATTTTCATTCATTCATAACCAGGTATCTCTGGACAAGCTTGGGGCAGGGAAGTAACTCTTAATGTCCAACCATGAAAGCCTCAGTAAGTGTGGTGGGTTTTTTGGTTTTTGTTTGTTTTTAGTTTTTTTGAGGTAGGATAGTTGTTCATTGGGGGGGATGTAATCTTTTGCAAATTTTTTTTTACTTTTTGGGGGCCTTGGGATGTCATAGGATTAGAGATTAAAGCCTCTCAAAAATGAGCAAGGTAGGAGCAATCTGGGGCTGATGGCTGGGGGAGGCGGAATCAAAAAACCTGCAGAACCATCTGTCAGTGACACCAGCAAATACTGATCCGGAATAGTCACCGGGTACCAAGAGGTTAATCTCAGAGCAGTTGAGTAGTGTGGCTGATATACTGCCACTGTGTATGTTGCTGCTGTAGGGCTCCTGCATGTGCTCTCTTTCTATTTCTCTCCCCTTTCTCTTCCTCTTTGTTTAATGGTAGAAGTGGAAGACTGTGTGCGTTAATGAGCCTATGAAAGGGAGGAGGGAGTCTCTTGAGAAATGGATATGTGAAAGTGCTTGTTTAGACTTGGTGATCTTTTGACTGTCTTGGCATGCTGCAGTAGCACACAGCAAACTTGACAAGTAGCCTGATGCCAGTATGCTCAATATTAACTGTGTAAGCATACACAGTTCAGGAAGAAGGATGGCTGCATCATCCTGACCAAAAAAGAACTGGATGAATTTACTTGAACTTTGTCACAAGTATTAATTTCTTAAGTTATGTAATGTCTTTATGATTGCATTCAGCTTGCCTAAACATACCTCCTGGCCTCTGAACGGGCAGCTGGCATTTTGGAACAGTCATCTCTGAGACTGTTCTTGTAAATCTTCTGGTAGTCTAATCTTTGTCTGATAAAGACTTCATCTTAATCACAAGTGTCATGTGAACAGACGTATTGGCCAGTTTTTCCCTTTTCTGGATCAGTAAAATCAGTCATAGTGGTTTTCTGCCCGGGAAAGCTGTATAATATTTTATTTAAATTGATTACAAAAGAGTTTCGTCAAGTGTATATGGAGATTCCCTGGAAGGACTCTTGTTTTAGTTAACTCTTCTTTTATTTCCTCAATGATAAGGAATTTCTTTCATTCCACCTCTAAAGCTTCAATTTCTTTCAGTCACTGTCACCTATGTCCTGTTGAGGGTTTTTGCTCCTTTCAGCTTCAAAAATTACATCAACTTCAGTAATATCATCACTAGCTCCTGAAATGTTGCTATTCAAGGACTAGATCTTTTTGTCAGGTTTTTAGAAGAGGTGAAGGTTGTGCTATCTAAACTCTTTAAGAAAATTTTTTGAGGTCTCACAATGTGTTTGAATGACCTATTTAGGTCCTTAAATAGGAATAGGGATTTACTCTAGAGAAGTAATAGGGTAATGGTTCAGGACTTGAAAAACATCTCATATTTCACAGATATTATGGCAGATCTTGAGCAAACTGCCCAGTGTCTCGGCTTCCAGCGTCCCACATCTTGTTTCAAGGAAACTCAGGATCTATTGTGGGGAGATTCTAATTGATGTGACTATATAAAGCAAATATTTGAGAAAGACGACTAGTGAATTGTTCTGGTGGAGTCATTCTACTGTTTAAGCTTGGATAACCTGCCTCTAGGGAAATTTCAGCAAGCACTATTGCAAGATGCAGATATGAATTGCAAATACTAGGTTAGGTTATTTACTTGATGTCTGTTCAAGATTTGCGTTGCCAGTGTGACTTTGGTGCAAATCCTTTCCAGTGAAGTATTGTGTAACTTTTTTTTTTTAACTAATAACTGTGCTGTAGCTCGTATTTGAGGCCTCTTCAATGAGGTCTTGGGCAGAAAAACAAGTTGCTTTGGGTTGAATCAGCATGATTACTGTTTTTGTCCAACAGTTTTTACAGGGAGAAATTTTGCATGAAATTGCAATACTAACACTCTACATAAGTGGCAAAGATTCATGCCTTAGTCTGAGAAATATTTGAGAAGCATTCAGTGAAATGACTTTTTTCCTTTTTGACTCTGCCCCCATAGCCATATGTACTGTATGGTTCCTATTAGAAATCCAAAAGGAAATTGTTTTGCTTGTCACAAATTCCATTCAGGTGCTACTGCCGACTTGGTTATTAGGCAGATGTTGATTCTTGCAATTTTAACTTTTGGGTTTTCTTTCTTTTTGTCCCTAATTTGGGCATCATGTCAGCCAAGCAATTTTACTGGTGTTTCCTTTCTCAGCTTTATTCTATCTCAGAGAGCAATCCATGACAGCAACAAAATTCTGTTTATGCAGCAGTTTGCATCTAAAATGTTTGATAATTGTTGAAAAATAACAGTAATACCTATTGTTAGGCACAATAAGAGATGCTTAAACACTGCAGAAAAAAAGACCCTAGAAAATGTGATGTATAGTTCAAAGGATCAAATACTTCCAAGTACTAGAAGTATATTAGTTGTTCAGTCCTTTTATAGTTGACCAGCACCGTATGGCTTCTCATAAGCTTTCTAATACTGTCTGATTCTTAATGATGATTTCATTTAATCCTGTATTAGCATGCAGTAGCTTCTGGAATGACTTTATAATATTTACCCCAGAGTGAATCTTAAGCCTTTGTCACCATTGCACATTACCTAGTCTTCAGTTTCTATTAATATGAACAATATCTTGTTCATATTTTTATTATGTGTCAGTGTTTTATTGTAACTGCAATAAGTAATTGGTCTGTACTAATGGCACGTAGTGACAGGGTTTAACAACAAAATGGAAGTATCAGTGTTAATAATGTTTTACACATAGTGTGTTAGGGAAGCTAATGTCATGTCACACACTGGCCGTTGGGAATGGGAGGGTTCTGCCCTGCAATAAGTTCTGAACTGATATCATGGTGAGAAAGAAAAAACCTCAGTTTTTTCAGTAGCCTCTTAGCTGATTTTTTTATCATTAAATTAGGACAAAAGATATTATGGAAATGAATGTAATTCCTCTGACAGTGATTTGGCTATCACTTGTATTCCTGACCAGCTCAGTAATACTGAAGGTGTAAATAAAAGTAGTTCAAGCACTTGGATTAATACTGAACCATTTAATACTGATCAAGATGCTCTCCATGTTTCTATATGTGGCTGTTTTATCATAAAAAGAATTACAGTGCACTGTAACATATAATTGAACAGAAAAGTTGAGTTACCTTGCCTGAAGAATAGAAATGATTTTTTTTAACAGGGACCTGCTTTGTCATACTTTGTTTAATATAAATGACAATTGATCTCTAAGCTGTCCCCTTATATTTTTGCTAAATGACTGAACTCGTTACCAACCATCCTGCTGTCCAGATGGACCTACATGAAATAATGGCTTTCCAGGACAAGAATCCCTTAACTTAATCCTCCATTTGTGAAGATTCTGGATGAGCAGATGAGCTTCACAGTGGAGACAAACTGACAATTTTTGTCGGTGTGATGGCCAATCCTGCGTAGTCCTCCAAGTTTTTCTGGGCTTGCTTAATTAGAGGCAATACTAATTGATTAGACTACACTGGTATTCATCTAAATACCGTTTTATAAATGATAACTATTTTTTCTTGCCTCACTTCCTCTTTTAGAGAGCTATTGTAATTGGTTGTATTAACTGATTGTTGGGATGAATTGATCAAAGTTTACTGAAAACTATTTCAATGCCTGTGCTGTCTAGTGTAGTAGAGCAATGAGAGCAGAGAACTATTCCGTGTAAGGCCCAGGACCAGCAAAAAAGGGTCTTACCTGAGGCCCTGCAAATTTTCTCGTCTTTTGTAGCACAGCTGGTCCTTAGGCCTGTCTACCTCATCTAATTCAGGATGATGGTGCTGTTGAAAATGATCAATAGGGATGTTTCCTGTGATTTCAGTAGCTAACTGAATTTTTATTTTACTTATTAGTTCAACTTCCATAATCAATAAGGAAGTGTGTTGATGAAGTTTATAAGAAATGTGAACAGACCATTAGTTGCCTTCATCATCTTGTAGGTAGGTAATAAGAGTGGAGTATAAATGAAGTAACTGTTGACTACTAGTCTCCTAGAAAATAAAATGAATAAAAAGTTTCAGGGTGGCATCAGGTGATATTCAGGAGGGTGGGAGAAAAGCAATAGATAAGGCTCTATATGATTTGCCTGGGTGTTTTTGTCTGATGCCTAGCAATGCTGTTTTGATATCTAAGGAAAGATTCCCTGGCTTTCTATTGAATGGACGTAGTATATTTTTGTACAAAGTACTAATGGCATATTCTAAACTCTGTCTATGCATCTCACTTTGAAAAGACTGAGGAGATGTTTGGACTGCGGTGGATGAACCCATTAGGTCATATCCTAGCTATGTCCTTTAATGACTAAATTAACAGCTCTGAAATGGCTTATTTCATCCTCCTCTGGGGCAGTTGCCAAGAAGTGGCAGGCAAAGTTCAGAACCTTGAGTGACGCCTTTGAATTAGTTCAGTAAGATGAAGCACTGAAGTGAGTGTGCTCAAAAGTTGTAAATCCAGATGCAACAACTTAAAAATCCTCCTTCAAAACATCGTGGTGTTTTAGCATGAAAATAGAGTGAATATGCAGAACTTTGCAAGCTGGGATTTAACAGCCCACTTGGTAGTTCAACCCATTACTGTTGTTGGTGTGAATTGGAATCTGTGGATGAAATAATTAGAATACTTAAATCTGCTGCTTTGGAAAATCTGTTTGTATCAGCTTAACTCTTTCACAGAAAAAGTATTTTTGTTGTCTTCTATTCTTTTTATCCTATTTGATTTAGCTGTCTACTCTTAAGTTACCAGAAATCAGAAGATATTTTTGGAGCTATATATGTGTATCTTGCACTCCAAGTAAGTTGCAGCTCTTATGATGGACCCAAATTAACCTTGCAAGCAGTGTTATATTTTCAAAAAAAAAAACCACTTCTGACTCTCAGATACTGTTTTAATTATATTCTTGGCATCTGTGAGCATCTTTATTACCATCCTCCCAAGCACCCTCATTAAAAGGGCTCGTCTCAATCTTGAAAATGTTTCATTAGGAGAGGAACCTAGCAAGAGGATGTTGCCTCACATCTTGTGATTTCTACAGACAGTCATGCTCCCCATTTTCAACTTTTTCCTGCAGCGTTCTCACCAAATAGGAACAAATGCCTGGAAAGAGAGACCCACCCAGAGAGTTTAGACCTTGACTGCCATATCAGACTCTTGCTCATAAGCCTAACGTCTTCAGCTTTAGATCTAGCTCTGCTCAAGCTATTTGCTTTGATTACCCAAAAGCTCTTTTGGCTCTACTGGGAACAGTGATGTTCCTCCAGTACTCCCTTATTCATATTCCTTTTTGAAGATACGCTTATGTGAGTTACTTTGCAAATATGCCTTTTGATTTTTAAAAAAGCAAACTGTAGTTGAAACCGTATTACTAATAAACTGTCCTCTGTATAACTCCTTAATAAGACTCACTTATTTGATCTCTTAAATGACTCTGAGGATACTGCCTTGCTGGATTCTTAGTAAAATGGATGCTGTTCCTATATGGTTGTATGAACAAGCAAGAGCATAATTAACTGCTAGAACTTGAACAGTAGGTTTCCTAAACTTGACCTAGTTCAGCCTGACACCATGATTTTTTTTTACTGTTTTTTTCAAGTGGTTTAAGACTATTCACTACAGAAACACTATTTTTTTTAAGGTTCTTGAAGATTTAAAATGTAAACTTGCTTATCAGACCTTGTAGTATATATAGGCATTATGGTTGATAGGGATTTTCTTGGGGGGGGGGGAGAATATAAAAATTATTGAATTTAAATTGTGTGAGTATCTTGCAAATGTAAAATAAACAATGTTCTGTGCAGTACAGTCTTGTTTGTATTACTTCTGGTGGAAGGAAGGCCTAAGGTTTTTTTCTTAGAACTTCAAAGGTTCTGTCAGCCCCTCCAGAAAGCATGCTGTGCCCAAGGTTGCCAGATAGGGTAGTTCTGGACTCGGGGCCCTGAACCAGTACCTCTGTACTCGCTGTCATTTAGAACACCGGTTTTTGGTGAATTAGTTTTCTGCTGTTGTATTCATCCTTGAGCTAAGTTGAGGAAAATTGAGATTGTGTCTTCTGGCTGATGGAGTGTATACTGCTGCTCCCTCCTAGACTAACTGACAGCACAACCCCTAGTGCAGTGTTCACAAGTATGGTATTTGGGCATCAGTGATAGAAGTTCTCCCAGCAGCACCTCTGCATGCTCTTCTCTGGAATGGCAAAGCAGCTGATCAGTCATGTGATCTTTAGTGTGTTGTCCATCAAGGAATTGATTATGAAGGCTTTGCTATCACAGAATGGTTGAGAGTGGAAGGGACCTCTGGAGATCATCTAGTCCAACTCCCCTACTCAAGCAGGGTCACCTACAGCAGGTTGCCCAGGACCCTGTTCAAATGGCTTTTGAATATCTCCAAGGAAGGAGACTCCACAACATCTCTGGGCAACCTGTTCCAGCGCCCAGTCACCCTCACAGGAAAGTGTTTCCCCCCTGCAGTGTTCAGACAGAGCTTCCTGTGTTTCAGGTTGTGCCTGTTGCCTCTTGTCCTATCACTGAGCGCTACTGAGAAGAGTCTGGCCCCATCCTCTTGACACCCTCCCTTCAGATATTTGTACGCATTGATCAGATTCCCCCCTCAGTCTTCTCTTCTCCAGCCTGAACAGTCCCAGCTCTCTCAGCCTTTCCTCATTTGAGAGATGCTCCAAGTCCCTTCATCCTCGTAGCCCTTTACTGGACTTGCAGCAGTAGCTCCATGTCTCTCTTGTACTAGGGAGCCCAGCACTGGACCCAGTACTGCAAATGTGGCCTCACCAGGGCTGAGTCCTCTTTCTTGCCCTTTTTGAAGACTGGAGTTATGTTAACTTTCTTCCAGTCCTCACGCACCTCTCCTGTTCTCCATGTCTTTTCAAAGATGATTGACTGACCCTAGCAGTGACGTCCAGCAGCTCCCTCAGCACTCGTGAGTGCATCCTATCAGGGCCCATGGACTTGTGGGTGTCAAGTTTGCCTGGATGATCTCTAACCTTATCCTCCTCTGTCAAGGGGGACAGTCTTTTCTCTGGATTTCCTCCCTGATCTCCGGGGTCTAGGGTTCCTGAGAGCTGGCCTGCTAAGGCCAAAGACTGAAGCTAAAGATTGAAGCGAAGAAGGCATTCAGTATCTCTGCCTTCTCTGTATCTGTTGCCATTGGGGCCCCTGCCCCATTCAGTAGCGGGCCCATATTTTCCCTAGTGGTCTTTTTGCTACTGATGTATTTAAATAAGCCCTTTTGGTTGTTCTTGACGTTCTTTGACAGGTTAAATCCCAAATGGGTCTTGGCCTTCCTACTCGCATCCCTGCATAGTCAGTGTTCCTATATTACTCCTATGTGGCTGTCCCTGCTTCTACGATCTGTACACTTCCTGCTTATGTTTGAGTTTTGCCAGGAGCTCCTTGTTCATCCATGCAGGTCTTCTGCCCCCTTTATGTGACTTGTTCATAGAGATGCACTGTTCTTGAGCTTAGAGGAAGTGATCCTTGAATATTAACCAACTCTTTTGGACTTTTCTTCCTTATAGGACCTTATCCTATGGGTTCCTTCTAAGGAGGTCCCTGAAGAGGCCAAAGTTGGCTTCCCTGAAGTCCAGGGTTGTGATTCTACTTATTGTTCTGCTTTCACCTCACAGGATCCTGAACTCCACGGTTTCATAGTCACTGCAGCCAAGGCTGTCCCCAGCCTTCACATCTCCAACCAGTCCATCCTTGTTTGTTAGTACAAGGTCCAGCAGCGTATAGCTCTCCTCATTGGCTCCTCCATCACCGGTATTGAAGTTATCATCAGTATTCTCCAGGAACCTCCTGGATTGTCTGTGCCTTGCTGTGTTGCTCCTCCAGCAGGTGTCAAGGTGGTTGGAGTCCCCCATGAGAACTAGGGCCTGTGCTTGTGAGGCTACTTCCAGCTTTCTGTAGAAGGCCTTATCTACTTCCTTTTCCTGATCAGGTGGCCTGTAGCAAACACCAAAACAGTGTCACCCTTATTAGTCTGCCCTTCAGTCCTTACCCATAAGCTCTTGCCCTACTTGTCATCCGCCCTTAGGCAGAGCACAGTACCTTCCCATTGCCCTCTCACATGAAGGGTGACTCTACCATCTCATCTTCCTGGCTTGTCTTTCCTAAAATGCATGTAGCCATCCACGATAGCATTCCAGTCGTGTGAACTATGCCACTATGTCTCTGTAATTGCAATGAGATCATAGCCTTGTGACCACACTATAGCTATCAGCCGTGGCTATGAGCAATCAGCTTCTATGTAATGATCTGTTGGTGAAGCCTACTGTTGTAAACAAGCATACTAATAGCACTTCTTAGGCACGTTTGATTGAGTGCATCTCGCTACAGATGAGCTACAAATGGGCAGTTGTAGAGTACTAAAGAGAAGGTAGGCTTCCTTGGAAGGAAACAGTGTGACCTTTGGCAGGATAATCTTATAAGATGATGAGTTTGTTGCTGAAAGTAGCAACAACCAACTAGTTTGATTGCCATTGTTAATTTGATGATAATGTTTAATGTCTGAATAATCATCTGCTCAAATGCCTGCGCTGTGGCCCCATCATCCTTGACTTTTAAGGATGACACTTCCATTTGAGTTCATAATTGTGACAGTAGAAAATGTAGCTAGTAGTACAACAGGGCTTGTGTTCTTGTATACTTCTTGCCTAAGGAATTCTTGTCGCTCACTGGACCAGTAAGGAAATATTTATATTGCAAGCAAAATTAGATATTTAATTGTTACAAACAACAGAAAATGTCACGTGTCCTATTTGTTTGTGCCCTGTGCCGGTATTTAAATAGTGGGAGTACTGAAAATAGAGAACTCTTGACTCACCCGATCTTGTTACAAATTTAATCTAGTATAAAAATATTTAGCTTTGACTATACTAGAACGTGTATATGCAGGCTTTTAAGCTGTAACGGTATCAGACCTAGGTTTCTGTTTGCTCAAGCTTAAATGAATCAGTTAAGAAATATTTCCAGGGAGACAAACTCTGCTAAATCATAGCAGAGCTTTATGTTTAACCGTAGCAGTGGCAGTTGCAACTCTGCTTTAATGGGGTGGGTGCAGTCCCTATTCAACAGTTTGTGTTAGGTATTCTATGTTTGTCTAGTGTAGAAGTGCAGATATTTTGAATGACATACTTAAAACACTTTATTTGCAAGGGTGTGAAATAGAGGGCAAAGTAGTGTTCCAGTCCTCATAGCATTAAGCAGAGACGATTAAAAAAATATTGAGTTTTCTGGGTGGTGGTGTTGAGCATTGCAGTTCAAAAGACACTGACAATGTCACTGCCCTACCAGATATCAATACCCCAGGTGCTGGTATAGATAGGAAGAGTACAAATAATGCCTGGTAGGTGTGCAAATTACTGGGGAGGTCAGTGTTTACTAAATGGTCCCCCCTCTAAATTCTTTTTCATATATCTCAAGCTATTCTGCTGCTGTCTTATTGTATGCTTTTAGCTTGATAATACTTAGTTCCTGCTTGAATTACATTGTGTAAATTTTACTGGTCAATAGTCAGAGGCACAGCCTTTAGCTCTGGGCTAGGTGTCCCTTGAGAGTCCCTGTAAGATGCTCCTTTGGATATCCATGCTTCCCTTTGCTTAACTTTATCTCTTTGTAGAGCAGCTGAAGTTGTTACATCAGTGCCCCCAACCCAGTCTAGCAGAGCTGGGCTGTCACGTTTGTCGCTTTATCATTGCTGGTTAACGTGGACAGAACATTGTGAGGTAGCCTGTAGCTACCAGATATACCTTCTATATAGTATCTAAAACTCACACCCACAGTATTGATCTGACCTATAAACTTTCAAATTAGCATAGAGTTTGATTCATCGTTGACTCTGCATTCGCTTAGTGAGCCTGCCAAAAAAAATAAAAGATTTCCAACTAGGGAAAACCGGAGCTTGATCAGTACAGGTGTGATCCATCTCAATGATTTTGAAATGGATATATTCACAAATAGCAGACCATTTTTATTTCCTATTATGGAAAACGTTTTTAAGGATCTGGTTAGTGAATGGCCTGGCTTGTCTTCAGTCTTAGGTATTTGTTGGAGCAGCAGACGAATTTACTAACAGCTGAGGTTCCTCAAATTCCCTAGTGGTGCTATTTGTTTTACTACAGAGCCTTATTGCAGTCAGAAAGGCTGAGGAGTCTCCCAGCAGAGTAGGAACTTATGGCGTCGCCTATTAAGTTCCCTCATTGCAGTGCAAACAGTCTGGACAAAGCCCTAGCAGGCGGCTCTCTGAAGGATTGAACAAATAGAGCAGGCTGACCTTGATTTCTGGAGTAACTGGAGTAAAATTTTGTCCAGGCAAATTTGGATATGTTGATTTCATTTGCTCTAGAAATATTTCCTCCAGGAGAAAAAATCTGGAGTGTTTTTACATGTCTGCATTGGGCACCCCTTAATTGCATTATGTCACTGGCATTACTGAACTGTGAAGTTAATTTGTACTAACTTAGTTAAAATTCCAAATGCTGTTTTCTATCTTTATTTCTATTTAGTGATTTTTGCATGGAATCTGATTACAGTAGAACTGTAGTGTGTTGATGTTTCCTCAGCTCAAATGCTTAACTTCTGTAGCTATGTTGTGTGAGGCATGCTGTGCCTCAAGCAGTTTGCTGAACAGAGCAAAGGGTCGTGAATCCCTCTTCTGAAAATTAGTGTTCCTGCTGACCATTTAATTGTTTTGAAGTCTCTCAGTAGGAAAGAGACAAGTTGTATGGAAGGAGAAAGGTAGAAAGTAAATCCATGTAAAAGCTATTCATTTCTTATTGCAGTAGCCCTAAGTGTGTGGGAATTATCATTAGGACACATGAACGAAGAAGGGCAGTAGGATATGAGTGAATGAGCATGTTCCTCAGTGCTGGTGGTTCTGCTAGGTATTGGGTAGTTTGCACTGATATCAGGAAGAAGAGCAATTTTAACTGAATTCCCAGTGCAAGTAAAGGGTGGGTATGCTTGGACATTGGCTCACTTTCTGTTACTTTGGTGACATTTCTGAAGGAAAGTTAATGAATATATGTCAGTTCTTATTTGATTGATTTATTATCTTGTGACTTGCCTTTCATAGTTACCTTTATACCTTTTAGCTTACTGCTTACCAAAGTAGTAAATCAATAGAAAAGCATTTTAAAAACTTCTTTCATTTCAGGGATAATGCAATGCTGAGATCTATAAATATTTATCTATCTTTCAGCTAAGAAAAATATTTTTTTTCATTTGGTCAAACTATTTCACTGAAAATACCTACTTTAGAAGAGATGAGTAGATATTCACCTTTATAAATAACTTTTCCTGGGGAGTTTCAGAAAATTCCGATTAATAAAGTGTTAAAGAGAAAAGGTTCTTTGAGTATGTATCTGTTTCTAAGCCTGCACTTTCTGTAATTTAACAGTAGTGGCATCCTAGCGCTAGCATTTTTTAGGAAGATATGTGTATGTAGGAGGCTTTAGGGAAGGATTCAGTAACTTCAGCTGAAAGTTGAAGCAAGAGTGTGCAAATAGAAGTGCAGGTTCCTGCTGCGAGTTTTATGCTGTGCAGTTACAGTGACTAGAGGCTATGTAGTGGCAGAGTGTCTGCCCACAGGTGACCCAGCTGGGGCGGTGACCATCCCTACCATCCCTTGCCACCCACCACTTTATCTCCTGCTCCTCTGCTGGAGTTTGCCGCTGCCTTGTATTTTCTAGCTTAATTGTAATCATTCCATAACCTCACTCCATAACCTACTACTGCCAAAATTACGGAAAAAAAAGATTGTCTGAAGTGCAATGGCCAACACAAAAACATATCTAAATTGGTGTGGAAAGTGCGTGTGCAGAGATGTTGGCAGCTCTGAGAGGGGCTGTTGCCTTCTGGAGCTGGAGGGCCGCTGGCTGCTGTAGTGATTATGACTTGCTGAACTACAGCCGGAGCAGCATGCTAGCCCACAACCTAAAGTTACTTTACTAGGAAGAACCTTAATATTGCTTTATCCTTGCGTCTTAATTTTCAGCAGATACCACTGACTTGTTTGTTTTATATTTGAAATTGTTTTGCTTGTTGCTGTGGGGTATCCAAGGTGCTCCAAGGGCATGCAGAGGCCTGCTCATCTCAATTCCAGCACTGGTTATAGCCTTGGTCTGGGGTTTCCCAGAGTGTGGGCACTGGCAGTGTGGCTGCAGGCCTTGATGTACATGCTCTTTCTAAGCTCTGGTTTCCTCACTGATGGTTATGGGATTTTTTTTTTTTTTTAAGATCCTGGAGCTGCTGGTAATTCTCCCAGACCTGTCTTATTACTTCCATCTCCAGGCTTATAAGCGCACATCAGTCATAGACTCATTTAGAAATCACCTGCTCTTTGCTCACAGACTTAGTAACAGGCAAAACATTCCTTCCAAAGCCTTTTTAATTTCTAGGGACCCTTTGACCAGGTCAGCTCGTTCAGAAGCTGAGTGACAGTGGGGAGGAGAAAGAAAGTGTCTGTTACCTTCACAAAGAAATATTTAATGTGATGTGAATCAAAGCGTATAAAACAAAGAAACTGGAAAACTTTCCCCTTGTTTTTCTCTGTGGTCTCAGCCCTCTTTCTTGACCAGGTTCTTGATTCTCTTGAGAAAAAACAACTGTCCTATTCAAACTGTTGCCCAGGAGGTGGAGCCTGCGTGTCCCGGTTATTACTGAATGCTAGGTAGGGAGACTTGGGACCTGATGGTCACCTGGACAGGACGGATGAAAACTGTTCTCTGGAGCTTGAGAACACAATGTTGGAGGAAGCTGGTAACTCATGAGCTCTTTTCATCTGCAGTTTTTGGAATGAATCATCCTTTGGCATCCCTGAAAACAAGAGCACTGAGTTTGAAGGAGACCAGACCACTAACGGATTTATTTCCTTCCTTTTTAAAGGAGTTGTAGCTGACCCTGAAAAAAGAAATGGGGCAATGGGAGGGCACAGTAGCAGGATCCCAACCCGTGAAATTTAGTGTTAAAGAGTACAGGAATCAATCCCGCATGTCTATTGACAGGGAGGGGGAAAAGTAGTAAGACTCGTTTGCAGCATGGAATACTTGGGTTGGAAATTTGGAAGAAAAACTTTCAAAATACAGAAGTAGTAAAAGGAAGTGGAGCAGCTTCCCTGTGAATTTGGTGGACTCTGTTTCCCTGGAGGTTTGTACAGGTTTGAGCATCAACCGGGGATAGCACAGAGATGCATAATTTCACAGGGCAAGGGGCTGAACGAGGCTCTTGAGGTTCCTTCCAACATAGGTTTTTATGGTTCCTCTGTGGCATGATCACAAAGTGAAAACATTAACAAGTGCTGAAACTACATAGTTTGTTGTTTTGAAAGAACTTTTTTGGTGTAAATTTTGAGAGGCTTGTTATTACATATTCTTTTTTAATTAAAGTATGTGATATAAGGCTTCACTGACCAAGCTGCTTTCAAGTTCTGACTAGTTCCATTTTGAATCTTAATGGTCAGACTATGTTTATCTGAAATCTGTTTTGCTTGGTTTGTGTTAACCTAATTAAAGAAGCACATCAAACTGCAAAATCACAATATTTTTACCAGAACAAAATTTTAGTTGATAATTTTTTTACCAGAACAAAATTTTAGTTGATAATTTTTTTACTTTTCCTATTAAAGTTCTGTTAATCTTCACTTTTTGCTCTTTCTCTGTGCTCTTTTCTCCATTCCTCAAGGCAGATTACTGGACTGAACTTGGATATTGCTTGACATGAGTTAGTGTGCCCTTTTTTAAAAAAAAAATCCATTTTGAGTGTTCCATATGAAAAGGATAATTAAAAATTATAGGTGTATATATAGGGTTTTTTTTTTTGTGAAATGATGTTAGAAGATTCATCTCTAAAACAATATTACATCATTAACTTACATGAGAGATGCTCTTGGCAGTGCTGGTAATGGATTTATGTGGTGTGAAATTTTCATGATAGGTGCTAATTTATGACCATTCAGTCATTTGTCTAGTATTCCTTACCAAGAAAAGTTGGTCATTTCATTAGATAGAATAATGTCTCAAATTGATCCTATTTTTAACTCAAAAGAAAAAGGCCAGTTAGATCTGTTGGAAAGTGCTGTCATATGCCTATGTGACTGTATTACAAGCATTTAACTATAACTTCAGAGTGTAAGGATGCAGTCATCTGTGTTGCTTCTTCACATGTTAGAGCGTAAAGGGGAGGACATTTCTTTTCATGCCTCTATTCAAGGTGATGGGGTTTTTTATATTCTTTTTTTTTTTTGGGTGAGGCTAGGGGTGGTGGAAACTGTTGAATGTGCTCACGTTTTTTCCTGAATGGCTATTTCCCTTTGTCCAAAGTCATTCATACTGAAAGTCAGACTGCTGCTTGTTCTTGGGAAAACCTGAGCTTCCAGGAAAAGGTCGATATCCGTTTTATCCTTTTAATGGACAAGATAATAAAATCAGGTCCTGCAACGTACTGTGAATGGCCTGCCAGGCTCACCTTCTGGTGCAATAAAAAGTAAAGAGGAGGAGAGAGAACCTTTCTCTCAAACTTTCCTGGTGTCGCTTTGTATCACTTCCTCTCCTTCAGAGAAGGAAATGGCAGAGGGAGAGTCCAGAGCATTGCATTGCGCTAGCCCTGCCCCAGCATGTTGACCAAGGAGACAGTGGAGGGAGCAGGGCTGGTGGCTTGCCAGCTCACCCAGGTGGCCCATTGGCCAGCACTGCTTTCTGAGCAATTTGGCCAGACTGTTTTGAAAGCTGATCTGGCTTTTCTCTGGCTATTTACTGTGCCAAATTTTTGTTTTTTAACAGTGCGCGTGCACACACACACACACACATGAACACAGTCTTTTCCCTGGGACCATTCTGGATGGTGAAAAATTGTTCCAAGCTGTGGTTTCTTGGGATGTTTTGTTTTTGTAATGCTCTGGATTTTGCTTATGTGTAAATGATGAAGTACAAAACTGAAACTGGCTATGGTGAATCTGTGGAAATACTGCAAGATTTTTTTCTATTGCATTTATTTTGTGCAGCTGCTATACTGAATGATTACTTTTGAAAGATGAAGATGTTCTGGGTGACTTCTAGAAACTGCAGTTTGGTAGTAGGAAAGCATCTCGATTTATTTACTTGACCTTCACTTAGAACGATTGATTCAAAATAAACGTTTTTAACAGGTCCTGAAAGCTTTGGAAAGCCGTAAGGTGTGTGCATTGATGTTTCTTATATGTTTTCCTCTCGTTTCCCCCCTTTTCCAAATACAGTCGCTGTCTTGCTTTTGTCAAATAGTGTCCTCGTAATCTGTCACTGTCTATTTCTCTAGGGTACTGGTAGAGAGAGGTCTGAGAGGTATGATGAAATCTTAGGTAGGTCGATTTGATTGCTGGGAGGCAGATGGATGGGCTGTCCTGAAACTCTACTTGGGGGAGGATGACATCTTAGAACCAGAGCTACTTCTAAAAGCTATTGGTAGGCTCGTGATTTGTCTGTTGTTTGTGCTGTGGAGAAGTGTTCAGTCATTGAGCTCTGTGCTTTAGAGTGATGAGTTTTTTGTTTTTGATTTTTTGTTGTTTGTTTTTTTCTGTTAATCGTTGATGAGATGTAAATGATTCCTTACTATCCTCTACAGCGAGTTTACCAAATGATACTGAGTATCTCAACTGTGAAAAGATGTACAACTGGGATTTAAATTTTTGCTTAGAGTCAGTAGCATTTTGTCCTGCTCAAATTATCATCAGTTAATCTGAGTCCTTGGCATCTCCCAAGTTGTCCTATCAAAAATATGCATAATGAATTTATGCAGAGAAGATTTTAGTAGAAGTTGCAAAGAGTTGTTGGAGATCAATGTGAAAAGTCTAGGGATGGAGGAGTGATTTGGAGCATCACAAAAGCAAAGGAGACTCTGAAGATGAAACCTAGACCTTGCACAAAATGAAGCACAACAAAAAAGCATCTGTAGCTTCCTGTTCTGTAGACAAGAGCTGTCAAATTCGGCGATGTTTCTGAGCTAGAATGGAAATGAAAAATAGCTTGGACTTGAAGCTTTAGATAGCTGCACAATAGGATGAAAAAAATCTAGTGGATCTACGTGGAGACTTGGGAAAAAAACCACATGGTATTGCGTACTTTTACGCGCTTTAGAAAAGAGTGGTTTTATATTAAGAAAATTGTGCTTCTGTTTAAGTTCTAAGTTGTCTATAGCTACTAACCAATCTAAATGTCCTAGTAAAAGGTGTGATGGGGAAAAGGCCGTTTTTAATCCTGGGAGACCAGTTAATTTCCTAATCTGAATATTTATTGTTTCTTTCCTTAGAAAGCAATCTGTTCCCTTCCCCTCCCCGCCCTTTTCTTTTAATGTGTCTGGCTCTGAAAAGGAGGAGGAAATCTTAGTGTTTCTGAATTAAGCCTTGCATATTTACTGAATGCTTGACCTGTAATTTGAGTTTGTTATTAAATGTTTGATATTGAAGAGTGAAAAATTGATTTAATTATGTAGTTGCTTTCCTGTCGGTAGTGAATGACTTGCTCTTTGCTGTATACCCAGTAAGCATATTATTTTCCTCGTGCAATGTTTTGATATACTTCAGATGAAATGTTAATTTTCAAGAATGCGTACATGCCTTTTTCTGAAAATGAACTTCCAGTATGCCAAGAAAAATAACTCTTTTGGATAGTTTCTAGCTTAATGGTAATATGACTTTATACAGAACTGCATTTGTAAACATCTCCCCTGAGCTCCTTAATGAAAAGGTGAGTGTATTAAAGCATTAATTTCAAAATTCAGAGCTCTAATGCTATTTTTACTTTTTCAGATACATTATTAGGGGGCTTGCAAGTGATTTGGCACCACCATGGTGGCCCTTTCGTTGAAGATCTGCGTCCGCCAGTGCAATGTAGTGAAGACGATGCAGTTTGAACCATCCACTGCAGTGTATGATGCCTGCAGAGTTATTCGTGAACGAGTGCCAGAGGCTCAAACTGGGCAAGGTGAGTTCTTGAATTTGCCCTCAGTCAAATTACTGACAGAATTAAAAAGGAAAAAAAAAAAAAAAAGTTAGAGACCAGTGTTCTTTTACTCTAGTATTGTTGTTCTGTTTGTCTATTTACTAGATAGTTTTGGGAGGGTGTTATTTTTTTTAATGTTTTTAAGTTAAATCAAAATTCTCTAGAGTCACAGAGTGCAAACATATCTGTAAGCGACTGAGGACAATCATGTTCTTTTTTCCTTTATTAAGGCAGAGTTTTTCTACAAATAGAACTTACTTTGTGAAATGTTGACCTTTTATGTAAATTGCTTGTTTCCCTGAATGGCAATTCACACCCCACCTCCAGCAAACACACACATACCAATTTCTTTAACTCTCCCTCATTTTTCTGGCAGGGAGGTTTTTTGTCTGAAGAATTTTTTTTTTTTTTGGCTACTATATTTTTGCAGCAATGTTTGTGGCAATGCTTTCTAGGAAAATCTGAACAGACTTATTCTGTACCTCAGTAAAGGAAGGGATGATACAGGTTACAGAAGAATGGCTAGACATCTCCAAAACATGCAAAAGAAGATGTTTTAAATGGGCTATATAAATAAAAACATTGCCATGCTGGGCATACCATATTCAAAAGGCTGCTGTATGTCGATCAAGGCAATCTCTGTGCCTATTGAGTAAATTAAATTTTTATCTGACTAATTTATTTACTCAATTTGTGCATCTCTGTATGTATGGATTGCTTGACTTTCCAGTGCAGTTTTTTTGAATTAAGATCTACAGGAATATTTTTGTTGTTCTTTGTGTTCAACTGTTTTTGGAAGGATTCTTCCTTCAGAATTCTATATTTTTAAGGTATTTATTCATCAAGCATAGAATCTTTTTTTATGTTTTTAAATATATATATATATATGCCTATATATATACACACACACATATATATATAAAAAAGTAGTAATATGCATTTAATGTAAAACCCTTTTAGATGTAAATGGTTGCTATACATGCCACTTAAAGATGAAACAGTGTCACAAAAATTGTAGTAGCTCTTTTTACTTTGCACTGATCACAGAGGGTCTGGACATATGCTTAAAAGTGGTCCATGCACTACGCAGTTGTAATGCTGTTTGCACACAGCTGATCAGCTTGTCTGAAAAAAGACATTAGTTTAAACTGTGGTAAAGCTGCAATTTGAGCAGGCTCAGCTGGTGAATACTAGCTTTTGCTGTTTATGGTAGTAAATTTGTGTAAGAATATAGTGTGTGTAAATTCTTCACTTGTATGCTTGTCAAGAAGAGATGCTTTGGTAGACCTTAAGTTGACACCTGTGATATTTATTTTGCATACCTGGAGTTTAGTCTTTGAAGCCTGGGTTTGCTCTTCTGTGACAATGATAGTTTTACCCACTACTACTAATTATGAAAGAAAAAATTGGCACGTATTTAGCCTGTGATAGGTGCAGATGTTTCCTGAGATGATGATTATTGACATAAGATTTTTAAGACCTTGTTTTTTTAAAAATACCTAAACTTGATGTGTCTACCCAAAAAGACTCAGAAGTTTTGCATAAGCTCAACTTCTATCTCTGAAATATAATAAAAAAACAAAACGAAAAAGCTTAACAGCCCTGCTACTTGAAGTAGTGTATTTTGACTGTATTCAAAAGGGGTTACCGTTAAATGCACTGCCTGTATTTTTGGCTAATCAATTGCAAAAGCAGGACCTATGTCCGTTAAAAAGGTCTTATTGAGAAGAATTAATTACAAACGTAATATAGATTACACAGTATCTATGACATGTCCTTGCTTAGTAAAACCTTTGTTTAAGCCTTCTATAAGGCTTGATCTACCCTGCTCTCTGCTACTGACCTACATATTTCATGAAACAAAAAAAGTATTTCTACCTAAGTTTAAGAAAGGAAGGAAAATGTAATGGAAGCTTACCCTTGAAGTATAGTGACCATGCTGGTTTTATTAGGTGTGACTTTTTCTTCTTCTTCTATGAAAGTCCTGTTTTCTCTCTTGTTCCACAGCCTCTGACTATGGATTGTTCTTGTCAGATGAAGATCCTCGAAAAGGCATATGGTTGGAGGCTGGAAGAACGCTGGATTATTACATGCTGAGAAATGGGGTAGGGCTCAAGTCTGTGACTTTCATCAACTAGTTTTTAGAAAACTTGTTTCCCAAATAGCAAAAAGAACGTTTAGCTGGAGGGGGAGGAGAGGTGCAGAAGCAGTTGTTATTCTCCACATGTCAGATTTGGCACCATCAGTTCTAAATAAAATAACCTGATAAAAAGATGAAAGTCATGTGTGTGTTGTGTTTCCTATCTGTCATTTACAGCTAAAGCTGTGCTTTTGCATTTTACCAAGAACTGGTTCAGCTTTTTGTTCTTGGATAAGGATTATTCTTTCTATATCCCAAATAGTTGTTGAGGCATAGAGTGGATTTGAATGAGCCTGGAACATATCACAACTGAGTCTTATGCTGTGCTCGTAAGAATTCCAGATCAAAGCTATCACTGCAGTCTAGGTATCCTCTTCAGATGCTAAATCATTTTTTTGCAGCACAGATGCCGTGACTCACTCTGCCCTGTCTAGGTTTCAGTTTTGCTGGCTGAGACAACTGTATGGAAAATGACATTGCCATTGTTCAAGAGTCTGACAGAACTACAAGTAGTCACTTTTGAATTTTTTACTTGAACAAGTTTGCCTATATTATACCAAAAAAAAAAAAAAACCTTTATTGTGGGGGATGGGGAGTGAACAAAACTAAACAGAAACTGTGCCTCAGGTCTCTACACTAGTGGGTTGTTTTGTGGTGGCTTCCAAAAGCAATTAGAAACAGTATTGTTTACTCCCTAGGATATATTGGAGTACAAAAAGAAACAGAGACCTCAGAAAATACGGATGTTGGATGGTTCAGTGAAAACAGTCATGGTGGATGATTCTAAAACAGTTGGTGAATTGCTGGTTACCATTTGCAGCAGGATAGGTGAGACTTTGAGACCTACATTTTCAAGATTTTGGGTTTTTTTCTGCCATATTTGCATCCTGAATTTTAGGCTTTAATGCATATTCTGGATAAAAATGACATGCATGTTCAAATTGTTTTTCAATTCCTTATCAATTAATATTTACCAAACATTTGTTAAAAGCCATCATCCAGGTTTTGTTATGAAAGTCAGTAGAGAATTTAGCTATATCCTAAACCACATGAGTATACAGCACAGATGAAAGCAGAAAGTTATTTGACAGTGAATTTCTAACTTTTTCGGTATTTGCTTGTTCTACATATGCTTTCCTACTATGTGGTAGGGAATTAACACTAAACTTAATTGCAATGGGATAAAAAGAGAATCTGGTAACCTTGAAAATATACCTAAATGTAGGGTTTATTGTTGTTATGATTTATAGATTTGACTACAGCACTGTATTCTTTGTGAAACTAAATATGGAAGCCAATCCAGAGCAGCTGGTCTAAAACATGTCACATTGGTTATGGTCGGTTTTTGTATTTATCTAAATAGAGACACTTAGTTAAAATTGTATTAATTTTCGAGTAAACATGCATTCAGCATGGATTAGTTTAAATCATCTTAAACCCTTGCTTAATTTTCATTTAGAGTTAAAGTGACCTTAATTTAATTTAGATTAATTTACTTGGAAAGTGAATTAAGCTAAATTGAAATTGGTCCATTTTAATTCTGTGTGAGTGTTTCTATGCAGGGTTCTAATGCACTGTAACCAATTTACTTTAAAAATTAATTTGACTAATTTTCATGAATGTGGTCATGTAGGCAAGCATTTCATTTGCTTTCCTGTATAACAAGATCATGTTTTGCCAAACAATGGAACAAACAAGCAGAACACAGAAATGAGAACAACTTAGCACATAGGCTAAACGCTGTGAACTGACGTTCAAGTCTGTTTCATGTAAAATTCCTAGGAAGAGTTGATGATTCTAAAGCCCAAAGAAGCAGATACTTCACATGTTTTCATTCCTCAGTGTGCTCTGCCACATTTCTTCTACGCATACTGGGCAAACTGAAATTACCTGGTTCCCAAGAAGCAATTGTAGGTGTCCATGAAAGGAAATTTATTATGGCATGTCTGCTTCCCGGAATTTACTGCTAATTTAAATTGCGTCATGATCTTAATCATGCAACTTCTCTTGGAAGATGAACAAAAAAATGAATATATTTCTGAAAGTGACAAATACAAAATACAACGAAGTAATGTATTTTGGAAGGATTATGTCCAACACTGGACAATAGATCATGAATGCAGAAATTGTAGATTATTTTTGGAATCCTCTTCCACCTGCTCTTTAAGTCTTTCATCTGGGATATTTTTACTATACTTGAAATTAAGTATTAGTGCTATAGAAAAGAATATTTCATCCATCCTAAAATGTATTAAAGTTTCAGTGTTATAAACCCTGGGTTTATTTACTTGCAGGAATAACAAATTATGAAGAATATTCCTTAATCCAGGAAAGCATTGAAGAGAAGAAAGAAGAGAGTACAGGGACACTTAGGAAAGATAGGACATTGTTGCGTGATGAAAGAAAAATGGAAAAGTTGAAGGCCAAGCTTCATACAGATGATGACTGTAAGTAGTATATTCCAAGATAAGATAATTTGTCTAAGATTTTTGGACAAATCGTTTTTCCACACGATTGTGTAAGAAAACATATAGGAATGTATTTTTTGATGCTTTAGTGCTCTCACTCTCTCTTCCTGTATTTTGCACCTATTTATTTGTAATGTCATTTACTACTGAGTATTTTGAAGTGTAGTTAAATGGACCATTTGTTGATTCTAGCTGTGACAGTCAGCATGCCTTTTGAAATGGGTTTTTGTGTTTTCTTTTTTTTTTTTTTTTTGGTGGGGGAAGGGGCTATAACTTATGGGAAGGGAAGCTCATTTCCATACCGATCCCTTTTTCCCCTTCATTAAACTGGGGTTTTTGACTATTGATGCCTTCTTATTTGAGCCTTAATACTGAAAGTCACTAAAAGGTAGTTTTGTATTTGAAGGTATACGTTTTAAATGTAAATGGAGTTTACCAAAGAACTAAGACAGTATTTGATTTGTTTTGTATATAAAGTTATCAGAACGTTTTACGTTAGGGCCCTAAGATTAACTGTTACTGGGAGGAGGCTTTTTTAAAATGTATTGAGGGATCAAAATGTGAACAGAACAAATTAGCAGTTTTAGGGGGGGCAATGTGTTTGTAAACTTTTTAAAGTTGTTTTAGAACGCAACTTTCAAGATTTGAATTCAGTATTCAATGTTACTATGAGTGTTTGTGGTGTACCAAGCTGTAGTAAATTCCTGTTTGTCAGCAGTGCTATTCCTTCTGAAAATCTGATTTGCAGCAACCCTCAATGCTGAGGACTAGGAACAGAAATGAAAGCAACAGTGGAACTGCCAATTATCATGTGATCTTCACAACAGCTATTAGCAGTGGCAACACTGCATACTTAACAACGTATGTGTCTGTGATTCTGTTACAGTAAACTGGCTAGACCACAGCCGAACATTTAGAGAGCAAGGAGTCGATGAAAATGAAACGCTACTATTAAGACGAAAATTCTTTTATTCAGACCAGAATGTAGATTCAAGAGATCCTGTTCAACTGAACTTACTTTATGTTCAGGTATAGTATGTGGACCAGAGGTACCTGTTCTACCTTGTCTGAGGAAACTTGTGTAGATTGATTAGAAAAAAAATTACTGAGTAGCTGACTCTTCCATTGCTGAAATGCTCCATCTTCCAGACTTGCAATTCTGGCTGTTCTATGATTTTCACGTCTGCTCCTCTAAGAACATCTGATAATACAGAGGCTTTACAAATCCTTTTAATCAAGTGTTTTGAACTCAATAATGCAGGCTCGGATAAAAATCCACTGACTGTCATGTCCTCCTCCTGCTTCCTTAAAATTCATAAATACATTTTGTCTGTGGGTGAGAGTTTCAGGAATCTGGAATGGTAGTTCTCATGATTGCTGTCTGTAGGTGATACTTTCTCTGTAACATAGAATCTCATTGTAGTCTTGCAGCCAGCTTTCTGCTGTTGATCTCTTTTCTCTTTCTGCATGATCAATGAGAGTGCCTCTTCCCCCCCCCCCCCCCTTCCAGTATTCAACCCAGACAATACAAGGCAGGCAGACATCCTGTTCAAAATGTCCCAAATCACGGGACACAGTAGGGGCCCCCCTAGACAGGTTCACCAAATTACTGGAGATGCCATACCTTAGCCAAGCTGGGAGTATTTCTGCGGAAGATTCTCTTCAATAGTAGACTCCGGCACAGCGGGCTCCAATGCAGTCTGAAAACAGTAGGCTTTTGAACTTTGTGTTAAAGTTTTTAAGAAGTAAAGGGGGGCAGGGGGAGCCATTGATTGAAAAAGCTAATAGGATCTTCAGTTGCTTTACTTCCAGGTGTGATTCAAATGGAGTTGTTCTAAATTATATCTTAAAACTCTAAGGCGACTGATAAAGATGGCCTTGTTTTTATGACTTCCTTGAATATTTGAGTATTTTAGAGGATTGTCTCACACTGAGCCATCTTCCTGCCCTTAGTTTCTTCAGGTTGCTGTTATGGCAGTATGTATTGATATTGCCATTCCCTTGTTTGCTGTATGGATGGATGAGACTTCTCTTTCCAGAGCTATAAAGTATGTCATCTTCTATGAGTACTAAACTTAAAAGAAAGGAGAATGTTGCTTGTCTTCTCCTTTTGCTGTTTCCATGATAGTAGTTTTATTTTACCTAATAGTTATGTAGTTAAGTACCTACTAGTTTGTGTATGTATATATACCTATATATAAATATACATATATGTGTGTTTATGTGTATGCACCTTGTGTGTTATACGCATAATAAAGGAAATGTGTGTTGTGTGCTCAGGTGATGAAAGTTACCACCATCAGGGTTTCAGTAAGTCTCTAGAGACTCACTAGAAAAGAGTCTGGCCCTTTGTTTTTGGGCATAAACACATCCACAGTGGAGCAACAAAGATGCTCAGACAGGAAGACGTGTTGCTTGATTATTGGCGGGTGTTCAAGCTTTTAAGAAATTTCAGAGATGCAATAATTGTCACTGACATATGTTTGCTTACCTCTTACAGGCCCGCGATGACATTCTGAATGGCTCCCATCCTGTCTCCTTTGAGAAGGCCTGCGAGTTTGGAGGCTTTCAAGCACAGATCCAGTTTGGACCTCATGTAGAACACAAACACAAACCTGGATTTTTAGAGTAAACACTTTTGTTAACTTCTGAATTTGGGTATCACTTCTGTGTAATCAGTTGTCATAGCCTAGACACAGTTTAGTACTTAAAGCAGAGGTAGCCAGATCTGTGTGTTCTGCAGCATTCTCCCCGTGACAGGAGCCGTATTTGCATAAGTCAGCAGTCCTAGCTGCTGAGGGAACCTTTGGCAGTGGTTTATAGGCAGCAAATGGCACTGTCTGCTGCAGTGGTGCCAGTTGGGTGTGCAGCTGGATTCCTTGACAACCTGGCAATGTTGGCCATGTCAGCCCTCTCTTTTCTTGCACAGCCAAGGCTGAGGTTACCTAGCAGCCACTCCTTCAGTGCAGTGCCTTGTGTTATGTGAGTTCCTACATTGGAACTGCTCTGAACTACTCAAAAGCTAGTTGCAGCTCAAGAGCCACAGGTTGGTCATCTCGGCTTAGACTTGAGAGCGTACTGAATAAGTTCGTTATGCCTCGTTTACTGAATTAGGAGAAATGGGATTTTTGTTCTTGCTTTGAAGTCTACTTTTGCCTGCATTTAGTACTGCCATCTGTGAATTAAACATACACCAGTATGTATCCCAGATGCTTGATTTGCTAGGAGAGCACAGGAATGGATAGATGCTGTGTTGTTTACATAACGTTTGTACTGCTGTGCGTAAAGGTTAAATTTTCCAGGCTTTTTTAAAGTGGCATTAATCATGCAGATTGACCCTTTCATAACATTGTATAAACGGAGATCTGCAACTGTGCTCTTTGTCGCAAACTCAGACGCGTCCTGCCTACCAGCGTCCCATCCTTTCAGCTTTATTGTCATACTTACTTTTATGCTCTCAGCAGAGCAAGTTGAGTTTTGCTAAAGTTTAGATATGCCATCTTTCTAGCTATTCTAAGTGTTCTCATCGTTTTACCTAAGGTGGAATGAGCAAAAGGCAGAAGTTGGAGGAAGGGAATGAGAGAAGTTAAAGCTATTTACTGAGCAGTCAGTCAAGCATTGGCCTCACATGAGGCTCACAGAAGCCTTAATAAGGATGCGCAAAACAGTGGGTGCATGTTTGATTTCTGTTCTGTTGCACAAATCCATGGTGAGTGCTGGGCAGTGACTCTTAGATATACCTTGGTGAACCTGAGTCTGTGGTTTTACTGTATCTCAGGGAATCATTTTAAAATAATGTCTGACTTTGGAGCATGCAGTGCTACAACCTTGGTTGTTCAAAACACTTTATTATTGAAAGAGTTTTCTGAAGCAGCTGTTACGTTATGGTCAGTTGTGTAAACAAACTGCAGATGCATATCAGCTTCGGTTCCAAGTAATTTGTATAATCAGCTTTCCTTTGTGCCATCTCTGCCTTGCTACTGATTGGCCCACGAGCCTTTCCTGACAGAGCTGCTGATACCTCTTCTGAATCAGAGACCCAACATAGTAGCCTCAGTGCACTCCTGGTCCTCGTTTCCTTGGACTATGGCTAGTTATGCAACAGTCTTTCTCTGGGATTTGTCCATGATATGCTTACTCTTACCTTCTCCCTCCACCCCGCAAAAGTATTCCTGCAGTGAGCCATTAGACTATTACCTCATGACAAGCTAATATTGTGTCACAGTTATGATTTCAGGAGATAAGTTGTTCTCCATAATAGCTGTTTTTCATTTCTAAAGCAGTAATTCCCCCCCAAAAAGTTAACAGACAGTTTTCTCAAATTGCTGTGCAGAGTTCAGTTACTTAAATTTTTTTATAGATTTTTCTCCTTGATCTTTTCTGCCTTAGATTTATTCCCCCCCCCTTTTTTTGTCCTTCTCCATTTAAGTCCCATATAGTAACTGTATTTTACATTGGACGGGACCTGCTGGATGGAAGATACTTCTGCTTTGTATGCGGTGCTAGACAGACTTAAGTCCATCACACAATAAAACATTACACGTAAAGTGCAGGATCTTTTCATGCTACTAGAAGTGAAATGTATAAATAACTGAATTTCATGTCAGAAAACAATATTTCTCCAATGGAAATTGTGTAAAACTGGGATTTCAAATTTTAAAACTTTAATTGTCTGCAGGGCATTTTCTCTACTTACGTATGAAGTATGAAGACTTACGTCTTAAGTATGGTTGAAAAGCATCCATTCGCTCACCATTGGAACCTCAATACGCTGCGGAGTCCCTTAAGGATATTCCGCCTCTTCATACAGAAAACAGCATGTAGCAAAATAGGGCTGTTTTCTTTTTAGCATTGTTTTAAAACAACTTAGTTTAGTTTGCTGTATCTGCAGTATGTTTATATGGACACATTTTTTCCTTTTTTTGTCATTGATAAATGATTATTGGCATAGATGAAGATTATTGCATGCATCCTGTCAACAGTCAATATCAAAGTGTTAAAATTTCCTTAAAGCTCATGCCAAAGTAAATTGTGAAGGCTCCTAGGCTATCAAATTGCAAATAGTTGTATGAGGAAGACCATGAAGGAGGGCTTACGTTTTTGGGTTGCATCTGCAGGGGAATGCTATGTTTAAATTTTTGATGAGAAGATAGCTATTAAAAAATCTTACTACTCATAGGTAGATAAGAAAGGGGTGACTGAAACTATTGACTTGTTTATTTCCACGGACACTCAGTAACCAGTTAGCTCGCTTCTTTTATTCAGCCTCTTATGCTAAGTCCTATCTTACACTGTTTCTGTCCACGAACACTGGATATACCTTTATGCTAATAAAAAATAGTAAAAATAGTGCCACTAGAATAAGTAAAATGGTTTGAAGTGCTAAAGGAGCAAACTCATGTTGGATCAAGTTACATAAACACTTTTTATTATTAGATATTTTTGCAGTAAGTTCATTGTCCAATGTAATATTGTGCAATGAAAGAAAGAAGGCTAAAGGAATAATATATTCCAGGTGATTTTGCCAGCTCCTTTAAACAAGCTATTGAAAAAGTAAAACTGTTTGTTGCAAAATAATTGAAGAAAACATCTTGATTATAGGTAGCATTAAAATAATTTGGGAGTCTGTTTACAGCTAGTACTTCACCCTTCCAGTGGAGGTGACTACTATTTTTTATTGATAAATGGAAGATCATGCAATGGAAAAGCATCGATTCTAACTGTCGGCCTCATTTGCAAGAGCAAGTATGGGCTGATGCTTAGTGGATGAGGAGCCACCTAGTTTTCTTACCTTTTCCTGTTCCAAATAAGATTTATTCAGCAGTCTGTTTTTAAGGAAGTGTGTTTTGGTTAATAGGATAGGTAGGCATGTTTAAAAAAGTAATCATTCTGATAGCTTTTCTACATAGGAATAACTAAGAAAATTAACTCCTGTTGATAAAAGATGAGAGTTGAAAGTGTGTTGATTAAACTGTATCACTCTTCTGCATACATCTATTTTTCAGAATTAAACTGGATTTAATTCAGTTTACTTTTCATTAGCCTTGGAACTGAATTTAACTGAACTACAAAATTCTGAATAGAAGCACCAGCTTTTAGGATAATAGTATGTATTCAGTCCTCATCTACAAAATTAATTTGGCTTCCCATCCTCTCCCCTGCATGCTTCTGTGTCTGTATAAATAAGTCCTAAGAAGAGATTTCATTATCGAGTATTAGTAAGCCATAACTGCTTGGGCATTGGAAGAACTATTAGCTGGGACTCTTGCTCATGCTTTTATTTATATTGCTAGAGTTTTATGGAAAGAACAAAGTGAATGATCTCATTACTGGAAGTATTTTTGAAGAAAGCACAAAATCCTGACTTACTCTCTGAATTATTTCATCTGCTGTCTGCAATGCCAAACTTTCATAAAGAAACAAAATAGAACAGGCTGACTCTTTTTTGTGCTTTTCTTGTTTAAAAATCCAGAGTAGAAATCTTTCTCAAAACTCTACCTAGCTTTCCACGATATTAGGAAGCTTAAGCTCTCTAGGGGAAATGTAGGGGAGATTCTCCGGTTGTTCCTTTTACTGTTATTCCCAGTACTCCGAGGAGGGAGATCAGCAGGGGGCATTTCTTTGAGCTGGGAAGTTCTGCTTGTTTTATATTGAACTCAAGAGTGAGAACCCTTCAAATTTATGTAAAAAACAGAATTGTTTGCAGACTAAATATGAACTGTAGAATATATGGTATTGCTCCATCAAACTCGAGTGTTACAGATGAGAAGATGCCATTCAGAAAATAACTGTCATTTATTAAACATGATGTTGGTATATCTGGTATATCTTGAGGTTGAAGTGAAGTTTGGCTGAGATGAACTGTTTGCTTTATTATATAGTAAGGGGGTAAAGCTGTACAGTATTGAGGCATTAAAAGATACTTTCTGACCCAAATCTATCATGGATGCTGAACCAGACCTGGTTTATTCTGTATTCTCAGACCTTAGTATCTGAGTGCTGCAACAATTAAGACTGGTTATTTGTCACTTTGTTTTTGAGATACCGACTGGTATTAAGTGTCCACTCACTGGCTTTGCGGTTTTTCAGTAAATTTCATTGTACTAACATTTCTTGGAAGACTGAGAGGAAGAACTATCAGTCCCATACATCAGTAAGTCAAAGTGCTACTGGAAAGTAATAGCAGTGTCTGAACTCAGGCACAGAACTGGCTCAAGTTTTGATTATCCCCTCTTCCCCTGTACTACTGTAAGTGCATTTAGAAATGGATGTGAACCCTTGGAGTGCTGAAATACATCATATGGTTTAACGATGGAAAGTTTCCTAGCTATTTTTTACTTTTGATGACTTTTCAAAACATGAAGAGAGATTACTTGAGGTTATGGCCAAAATGTTTCTCTTAATTATGCCAGTTATCCTCTTGACCTTATCCTACTTAGATGGTTTTGTTTCACTGCATAGTATTTTATGCCCATTTTAGGAAGCATGGGGGACTTAGTGCTGATAAAGGAGTGTAGAAAGCATCCCTCCTCATGAAAGCGCTATTAACTAGACTTTTTTTTCTTCCCCTAGCCTAAAAGAGTTCCTGCCTAAAGAATATACCAAACAAAGAGGGGCTGAAAAGAGAATATTTCAGGTAATTGTGTGACTGGAAAAACTTTTTATAGTTTCCTTTCCTTTGTAAGCAAAAAGAGCGCTCTTTCACAGCGTATACTCTCTATGTGCAGCTGACTTCCTTAACTATCAGAAAATCAAGTGTAAAAAATCTGCTAGCTTTTTTTTCTTTTCTTTCCTCACCAGCTTTATTGTCCTGATTGTCTTTTCTTCACTGATGATTATTCAGTTTACTTTGTTGAAGGGGAGAGAGTGAATATTCAGTGTTTTTAAGACCACGTTCTCAGTTACCTTGTAATATAAGGATGTGTATTTCTACTAAAATAGAAGCACATTTAGGAAAATCAGTTTAACGTCTTCCACACAGTCCTTCATGCATTCATTATTCAACCATGAACGTCGAGTAATAAAGTCCTGTGTTACCTTGAATTCAGTAACGTGCCTGGGAAGCACCACATTGTAAAATGCTGAAACAGTTGAGCATAAAACATACCGATACTGTTAGAAATGTTCTTAGCGTTTGAGAATTATAAAAGCGCTAAATATCTGTGCTGACTGAGGTAAAAACTTGGCAACATAATCTAATCTCAAAAACTTTGAGATCAGCAGTTGAAATGAAGTCATAGAGCTTCTGGAATAACACGCCAGTGATCTGTGATCTCTGTTTGGGAGACAAGTTGAACAGGAAGAATAGCTCACCTACTTTCCTTTTACTTTTACACTCCTAGTCTGGGAACGCTGTAGCTTAGAAAGTCTGTTCTACCTGAAGAACATGCCATGCTTGCTTGGAGATGAGGTTGTCTAATGTTTCCCTGTATGCCTTCAGTTGGTGGTGGTGATAATGTTGCAATTACAGGGAAAATGATTTTATTCATTCATTTGGGAGTATGAGATTCAGAGCATGTGATTTTGCCCATGTGCGATATTATTCCTGAGTAGTTTCAATCATGACATACTTCAGCTCATGAGCAAGACATTTGTCAGTGATTGCACTGAAAGACATAACAGCAAGGCAGAAAAAGCAAGCTGTCGTCTTGGAAGCATTGGTCATTTTCCCGAGTTATGTAGTTCCTAGATTTGGCAGGTGATTTTTTTCATCTGAAATGACTTTTTGGACTCCTTGCTCCTCTCTGATGCTGGTTGCATTCCCTGTGCTGGACTTACCTGCAGAGTTATCTGATCAAGCTGTGTCCTTGGGATGCAGAATGGTTTTCTGAGCTGCAGTTGCTCCTCCCAGTTCTGTAGATCAGTAAAGCCAGAAACTCAAACTGGAGCTGGGAAAATGTTTCTCTGTTTGTGGTACTCCCCCTACTGCCATCAGTCGAAATGGAGGAGGTGGCAACCAGCACTTCAGAGGAAGGATGCGAAGGGAAGTTGGGGTGTGACAGGCAAACTCGCAAACTGTTTAAATAGCGGGATTTTGGGATGGGACTCTCAGAAGGACTCACTGGAGGAGGAGAGGATGTGCTGAGGTGAGGAAGTTTGAACTGGCAATACTGGTATTATAGTTGCTCATAGGTAATAAAATTGACTACTGAGTAATTGTTTAAATAATAAGTAGAAATAGGGTTATAACACCTACCTATATGAACATTTCAGAATGAACAGTTTAAAAAAACCATTGTTTGTTCCTTATCTCTACAATTATTTTCATGTGACAACAAAATAGACGTAGCTGTAACTAGACTCCTCCCCCTACCCCCCAAAAAAACCTGTTGGAAATCCTGTTGGAAATCCCCATGACAGATGAGAAATGGTCAACTGCAAGGCATGAGGCTCTCATGAATCAGAAGTTTGAGACAAAGCAGAAATAACTTGTCTGTTTCTGGAAAAAAATATGATGGACCTTGAAATGATTTGAAAAAGCCAAGTAAATAGGCAGTAAAATGTATGAAACTCAGTTGTGTTAAATATATTGTAATGAAGTGTAACATATTGCAGGAACTTTTTAATATTCCAGAAGTCTAACTGTAGTGCACCTCCCAGTAGAAGTTATATAAGTATAAATTTGGATGGGGAAACTGAGATGGAAAAAGCACCAGTGCCCAGCCAGACCATAGAGAAGAGGGAGGTTATGCTGTGCCATTGTCTTATATGAACAGCAGCAGCAGTATAGCAGTAGTATGCAAGTCTATTAACAGCCACACAGCTGTGGTAAGTTCATCTCAGAGTTGTTTAGAGCCATCGGAAATAAAGTGTTCTCTTTCCACTAGAATACAGTGGATATATAAGGGGTAGAGAGATGAAATTCATGTCCCTGTATGAAAAGAATGGATCTAGTTACTTCTTGGAAGCAAGCAAAAATGACAGTAGGTAATACACAAAAGGCATTAGCATGGTGAAAGGAGATTGTAAACTTCTAATTCCTCTTTATTTTAGTTGAAGGACTAGGTAAATAAGCCGCAGATGAACTGTGCGGTGATATGGCAGAGAGTTCCAAAGCTTACACAAAGCCAAGAACAAAGGATTTTTTTAAAGATGGTTATTTATACAGATTCTCAGTATTGAGACTAGTAGCAATACTTAGTTTTTTTAAACTGTTTTAGAAGTGATTTAAATCTGCTTCATCTGAGAAGTAAATAGCATGGATGATGGTCAAAGAGAAATATTCCTTTCAGACAGGTTGTTCATGTCCTCTGATGTGAGGAATTATGGGATACAGTCTTGCTGACATCTTTACCCGCTACTGTTTCAAATATTCTAATTACAATGCTTATTAGCTAAGCATCTTTAAACAAATAAAAGCTAACGTGTATTCTTTCTTTCTTTCCAGATGAGATTATTTCTGTCTGTTGTAAGTAACACTAAGCTTTCATTACAGGAGCACAAAAACTGTGGTGAGATGACTGAAATAGAAGCCAAAGTGAAGTATGTGAAGCTAGCACGTTCCCTGCGGACCTATGGAGTGTCCTTTTTCCTTGTTAAGGTAACCTGTATCTTGCTGGCCATATATGTGCTTGATTATGTATTACTTTACATTCTCCCCTAAGCAAAAGGTTGAAGTTATTCTTTCAGCCTTCTTCCTGAAAGCCACGTTTTGAACAATTGTTTAATTTACTATGTGGGACAGAATTGTAATTTCAGTTTAGGTCCCTGTCATACTGAATTCCAGAAAGACAATTTAGAGTCTGTCGTGATTATTTTTTCTAAATTGACGCTTTCTTTTTCTGTTGTTTACCGTCAAAGTACTTTATTCATGAAAACGTTGTAAGCTGTTGCATGCTGAAACCTGCATCTGACAAGAATGTCATCAGCTGCACGATTAATTTCTCTTCACCCTTAGTGAGACAGATGTTGTTGATTAGGTACCTTTTTGAAGTAGCAGCTGTTTATTATGTATCACTAAATCAGAGATTTTTTTCCTAACAGAAAGCTTTATGATCACTTGAGTCATTAAAGTTTTTCACTTGAATCATGCAAATTCCATCCTACTACATAAATTCAGTGGAATTGGGCACCTGGATTCCTTTCCATTTTACAATAAGATTTTCTGTAGTAAATTGATAGGTAAGGCTTGTGCTGTGCAACCTTGGAAAGCTGGAGGGGCAGAATGCCCAACAAACGAAGAGGCAGCATCTTGTTAGCCTTGAAACTGTCCCCATCCCCTTCTTGCTTGTGTCTAGAAAGTCTACCATGATGTCAGATCATCATCAGTTATTTTTTAAAGTAACTTCCTAAGATTCTCTCCTTAAAATGCCTCTTTACAAGGAGAAGAAGGGGAAGGAGAGTTTCCTCTGAACTGCATAGTAAAGGTCAAATACAGTTGGAATATTTGAATATACAGATGGTCGTGCTTGCCCAACTGTGCTTTCATGTGCAGTAGTTGGTTTGTAGTTCTGTCAACAGTGGCTTTCTTGTATCGATTTAAAAGGTAGTAGGGGCACTTTCCTAATGTACTGTATTTTTGTACAAGTATTTGAGTTATACGTGGCCTGAGTTTATTGTCATTAAGATGAAAACATATTGAATGTTAAGTGTTTCAGAAGGGTACTGATGTGAGCTTACTCTAAGGGAAAACCCTGACTCTGGGTCATTGATTTCTTAAACGTTAGCATTTGAGGACTTGCAGTGGTGTTCCAGGACTGCAAATGCACTACTTTCGGTGATGTTGGGATTTGCTGCCAAGGACCTGTAGCTAGTTTTTGATTTCAATACATTCCATATTGCTTTTCTGAGTATTTTTTTACTTGCTCTTGTGTAATAACCCATCAAACTTCTGATCAGCTTTTTTGGTTTTCATTTCTTTGTGATAAATGATGACTGACATGTAAGAGTTGTTGTAGACAGAAACCGTAATGGACTGAGTTTTGTGTGCCTTCATCTCCTAGCTGTGTATTTATTAAAAAATTTTGCTGGCAACCAAGTTGTTGCTAATTAATTGCCAATTGACAGAACTTCTTAATGTTAATACATTTCTTGGAAATCTCTTTTTTTTTTCCCTGCTCTCTCCCTCTCCAGTATATGCCCTCATGTTTTTCCTTTCTCCTTTGGCATGCTCCATTTGAATGTAAAACAATCCCTCATGTTCTGTTATAGGAAAAAATGAAAGGCAAAAACAAGCTGGTTCCTCGTTTGCTGGGGGTCACCAAAGACTCAGTGATGCGTGTGGATGAGAAGACTAAGGAAGTATTGCAGGAATGGCCGCTGACAACTGTGAAACGCTGGGCTGCCTCACCTAAAAGCTTCACTCTGGTAATCCTTCTGTATATACTTGGAAGAGGAATTAATATGGCATGGAGAAGGGATGATGGACTTGCATTCTGAACAGTTTCTAGAACTTGATCAATCTCTATTTTGATGTTTCTAGACCAAGCTCTTTTCGAAGAGCACTATTTAAATCTGTTCTGTGCTGAACTCCTAATACAGTTTTGAAAGCCATCATTATTAAGATGTGCTTAACCCTTACGGCGCTTGCTATTCAAAATACAGTTTGTGACATGCAGGTTATGAGCATAAATGAAGCTAGGTGGCTCATGGAAACATCTTAAAATTATGAATTTAAAGAAGTTTCATGAATGTGGTGGTTTTGTAAATTATTTGGACCGTTATAAGGAAAGCGTCTTGTATATGAAAGGGTTGTTTGAGGTGGTAGAGCAAGACGTTGTGGCTAGAAGCTGATAATTCACTTTAAATTAGATGCATGCTATTAATGGTGGAAGTGATTAAACTTAAGATTCTGAAGAGTTCTCCATCATCCAATGGTTGTCTGACAAAATCAGATTAGGTATCTGTGGGTCCTGTAGCATTTCAACATATATACCTACGAGTAAGCTGCAATAAAAAGTATCCTTTATTTACCATATGGTCTGGTTTAGAATCTTGGAATAGTCTCATCTACTGTTGGTTGTAATAAAATGTCATACAAAATAAAATTTAGATCTTTAATTTTCTCTCTTAGATTTTGTACTCTTTCTTCATTTATTTAACCTCCACTTCCAAATGGTTAATTTTGCTTTTTCCCCACCCTGTGCAGGATTTTGGCGAGTATCAGGAAAGCTATTACTCAGTACAGACCACTGAAGGAGAACAGATCTCTCAGCTAATTGCGGGTTACATTGATATCATCCTGAAGAAGGTATAGTAGGGTGACATTTAGTTTTTAAAAAAAAAAAAGAAAGAAAAAGTAGCTTTTGCATTTCTGTAAGTCATTTTACTGATTTTTACTGCTATGTGTGCAAGCTGGAGTTTCTCTTTTGTGAAATTAGTGTGTTGTGTTTTCATATGATTTATTTTTAGGTATAAATAATATCTGCTAGTCTAACCTAAGTCTTTGTTTATGGAAAAAATATTAAGGCTGTTAATTATAACGATAGTATGGATCAGGCTCAGTATAGCATGCTTGGGCTGTGTTTTTCTTTCTGGAAGGTGAACTGCTGGCTATGAGTGTATATCCAGAGAGTAGCTTAAATATGTCCCTTCAGCTATGGATATTAAACTGGGGAACGAAGTGGTGAATCAGGTGGGAGGATAAGATTCTATGGAAGCAGCATGTTGAACTATATTAAAGGCTACATTATTGTTGTCCTGAGGCTGTTGTGTATACTGCAACAAAGCTGAAGAAGTATTTTGGCAAAAGTGAAGAATAAGTCATTATATTGCTTAACAAATACTGTGGTCAGTAAAACAAATTTATATTTCAGTTTTGCAGACAGAGGAAGAAAATCAGTGTTTGTGAAGGCATCAGGCTATCTTTAAACTTGGTTTTGTGAAGTGTGCCAAGCAGGAGAGACTGATATGCACCTCCAGTGTTCAAAATATTCACAAGTGAATAAGCTTGATAACGGAAAACGCCAGCTTTCTGGCGTTTTCAGCTTTCTACAAGCGTAGAGCTGAGTGGTCATATGCTGAGCACATCATATGGGGAAGTGTGGTGTTTCTAATAGCTCTGGGTGCTTATTGCTGATGAACTTTTACTTCATTAAGGTTCAACCAAACTACAGTATTATCTGTTATAATAAATTCTTCATAGTAAAGAACTGACGGAAAACTAGGCCGCTTAGTAGAATTTATTGCCTTTGTTCATGAGAACAGTCTGGAATGTAACATCAAGTCTGGTGAAATCAGTGGCTGAGGGTGGATTGCTAGAATTCATCACAGCATGTACCTTTTCAGTCCCAGTTTTAATGAATGTTAAGTGAACTGGAGATTTTTATAGCTCATTTAAAATTTGATTCTAGCTCTTCTAAGCTTCACAAGTAGCTTCACTCTCTAATTCCTAAGTAAAGCAGCCTTTCCATGCTGATAAAATACAGATGTGCGTATTTACACTCTAAAGCCAACCCTTTGATTTCTTCTTTACAATGTGCTGAAACAGCTAGTTTCAAAATGAATGAAGTAAGAACAGGAGAAGTAATAAACACCCACGATGCTTCATGACTCATATGAGAAGCATGCACTTTCTATTTGTCAAGTCCAAGTTACCATTGTGCCACATGCTTTAAACTGTGGTTTATCACTCTCAGTTGCATAATGTTTACTCTTGATGTGTTTTGAACAATTTCAGCTCACTTGCTCTGCTGTAGATTGGGGCCACTTTTTTTCACCCCATTAAAGTATTATTAGTTTTAAAGAAATCTTGTCCTGCAACTTGTTAATGATAGATCATTGATTAGTAGACAAGGCACCCTGAACTTGAGTAGCTTTTACCTTTTTTAAATACAGCTATATTTTCTATTCCTTATTCATATATGGAAGTAAGATGTAATCCTGACTAGGAATAGGTGTTTTCAGTTCATGCGTAAACTCAAACTAAATAGTAAGGGATTTTTTGGACAAAGTTGGTGGTGTATGGATGTGTATGAGTTCTCGTTAAATGTGTCCAAGGTCATAGTGGATGTTTCTCCAGTTCTGTGCGCTGAAAATTTGGACTGCAAGTCACATAAGGTAGCAGACAGAGAGTATCTTTGACCTGATCCTGTCTACTCCCAGGTCACCAGTGGAAATGGACAGTCTTTACATGGCATTGCTTTTATATCTTATAATAGTTCCCTGTTATTTTTAGTGGTTTAAACTTGAACCTTGTGTACGTTTTCCTCCCTTATACCAGCATGAAAAACTGCCTCAAGAAGTCAAAAGTCCAGGCTCTCCAGATATCTGAAGTAGCTATGGTAAAATTACTTTGATACAGTGTTAAATTTGCCGTCTTTCCTGTAGCCATAGATTTCCTAGTGGCAGGTAGCTGAAGGTAGTAACACTTTGGGATTCTGAAGATGATTTGTAGCTGAGTTCGAGTGAGCTGAATCTCAGTCCAGCCCCATTGCTGAGTCAGAATGGGATGGGGAAGGAGATGATGCCTTCACTGTGCCAGGATTTGATGGTGTTGCATATCTCCAGAATGCTCTTCAAGGAAGAAAAGATGGTATCACAGCACTTTTTTCCATAGTGTTGTTCAGAAAAGCCGCAGCTTTGCTAGCATTGCCTGTTGTGATAGGTTTTTTCCTTTAGGCATTTCACTTTCCAAGGCTTAGAAGCTGGGCTGCTGGATGCTGAAGTGTACCTCCTCAGAAGCGGAGGTTATGTTTTCACACGCTGCCAAAAGTGGAAAGCACTAGGAAAAACTCCTCAGATCATTTAACCTGATTTTTGATAAATGTCAATGGAATGCTGTGAGGAATGGGAAAAAATAAGCATAGTGTATATCTTTTTTCTTTTTTCTTTTTTCTTCCAGAAACAGAGTAAAGATAGATTTGGCCTTGAAGGCGATGAGGAATCAACCATGTTGGAAGAATCTGTTTCACCTAAGAAGTGAGTGTATACAACAGGAGGAAATGCCCTTTATGTAAGCGTGACACCTTTTAGCTGTGGTAGCATTTTTTGTTCCTCAAGTGGTAGCACAGTTATTACTTTGAAGAATGATTTTTTTCTACAGGTTAGTTCAGCAGAAAGAGGCACTATCTCCAGGCAGTTCTTCAGCCTTTCAGCTTCATTCTAGGATAGAAGAGCATGCTTTTCTGCATTAAAATTACTGATTAGGACAAATGTATATTTTCGTGGAAACTTGACCCCTGAACAATGGAACTCAGGCTATAATTTAATAAAATAAGAAAGTTTGCAGAGCTGAAAATATTGTATTAGTTTGGTCCTTGTGCAAACACCTGGGTTTACAAGATCTATGTGTCTGGGTAAGATGTAATCTGGGTATACAAGATCTATGAGAGCCTATGGGTAAGGGTTAAAGGGCAGAGTAACATGGGTGACACTGTTGTGGGAGTTTACTACAGGCCACCTGACCAGGAGGAAGTCATCGATGAGGCCTTCTACAGACAGCTGGAAGTAGCCTCACAATCACAGGCCCTGGTTCTCATGGGAGACTTCAACCACTCTGACATCTGTTGGCAAGACAGCACAGCTAGGCACAAATGGTCGAGGAGGTTCCTGCAGAGGATTGATGATAATTTCTTGACTCAGGTGGGGGAGACGCCAACGAGGAGAGGTGCAATGCTAGACCTTGTACTAATGAGCAAAGAAGGTCTAGTTGGAGATGTGAAGGTTGGGGGCAGCCTTGGCTGCAGTAACCATGAGATGGTGGAGTTGAGGATCCTACGAGGAGGGAGCAGGGCAATGAGTAGGATTGCAACGCTGGACTTCAGGAGAGCTGACTTTGGCCTCTTCAGGGACCTACTTAGGGGAATCTCCTGGGGTAGGGCCCTAGAAGGAAGAGGGGTCCAAGAAAGCTGGTTCATATTCAAGCGTCACCTCCTCCAGGCTCAAGATCGGTGCATCTCTCTGAGGAAGAAGTCGAGCAAAGCGGGCAGGAGACCTGCCTGGATGAGCAAGGAACTCCTGGCAAAACTCCAGCAGAAGAAGGAAGTGTACAGAATGTGGAAAAGGGGACAGGCCCCTTGGGAGGAATATAGGGACGTTGTCGGAGTATGCAGGGGATGCGACAAGGAAGGCTAAGGCCCAGCTGGAATTAAATCTGGCAAGGGACGTCAAGGACAACAAGAAGGGGTTCTTCAAATACATCAATAGCAAAAGGAAGACTAGGGAAAACGTGGGCCCGCTGCTGAATGGGGCGGGTGCCCTGGTAACAAAGGATATAGAGAAGGCAGAGTTATTGAATGCTGCCTTTGCTTCCGTCTTCACTGCTAAGGCCAGTCCTGAGGAATTCCAGACCTTGGAGACAAGAGAGGAAGGCTGGAGAAAGGAAGACTCTCCCTTGGTGGAGGAGGATCGGGTTAGAGATCTTTTGTCCAAACTTGACATCCACAAATCCATGGACCCTGATGGGATGCACCCACGAGTGCTGAGGGAGCTGGCGGATGTTATCGCTAGGCCACTCTCCATCATCTTGGGAAGGTCCTGGAGATCAGGAGAGGTGCCTGAGGACTGGAAGAAAGCCAATGTCACCACCGTCTTCCAAAAGGGCAAGAAGGAGGAGCCAGGCAACTCCAGGCCTGTCAGCCTCCCCTCCATCCCTGGCAAGGTGATGGAACAGCTCCTCCTGGAGGTCCTCACTAAGCATGTGGAGGACAAGAAGGTGGTCCGGAGTAGTCAGCATGGATTCACCAAAGGGAAATCATGCTTGACCAATCTGATAGCCTTCTATGATGGGATGACTGGCTGGGTAGATGAGGAGAGAGCAGTGGATGTTGTCTCCCTGGACTTGAGCAAGGCTTTGGACACTGTCTCCCATCCCATCCTCCTAGGCAAGCTCAGGAAGTGTGGGCTAGATGAGTGGACGGTGAGGTGGCTTGAGAACTGGCTGGATGGCCGAGCTCAGAGGGTTGTGGTGAATGGCGCAGAGTCAAGTTGGAGGCCTGTGGCTAGTGGTGTCCCCCAGGGCTCAGTCCTGGGTCCAGTCTTGTTCAATGTATTCCTTAATGACCGGGAGGAAGGGACAGAGTGCACCCTCAGCAAGTTTGCTGATGATACTAAACTGGGGGGAGTGGCTGACACACCAGAAGACTGTGCTGCCATGCAGAGGGACCTGGACAGGCTGGAGAGATGGGCGGAGAGGAACCTCATGAAGTTCAATAAAGGCAAGTGCAAGGTCCTGCACCTAGGGAGAAATAATCCCATGCACCAGTACAGGCTGGGGGTTGACCTGCTGGAAAGCAGCTCTGCAGAGAAGGACCTGGGAGTGCTGGTGGACAACAAGTTGACCATGAGCCAGCAGTGTGCCCTTGTGGCCAAGAAGGCCAATGGTCTCCTGGGGTGCATTAGGCAGAGTGTTGCCAGCAGGTGGAGGGAGGTGATCCTGCCCCTCTCCTCAACCCTGGGGAGGCCACGCCTGGAGTGCTGTGTCCAGTTCTGGGCTCCCCAGTCCAAGAGAGACATGGCACTCCTGGAGAGAGTCCAGCGGAGGGTTACAAAGATGATGAGGGGGCTGGAGCACCTCTCCTCTGAAGAAAGACTGCGAGAGCTGGGCCTGTTCAGCCTGGAGAAGAGAAGATTGAGAGGCGATCTCATCAATGTGTACAAGTATCTGATGGGAGGGTGTCAAGAGGATGAGGCCAGCCTCTTCTCCGTGGTGCCCAGCAACAGGACAAGAGGCAACGGGCAGAAACTGAACCACAGGAAGTTCCATCTGCACCTGAGAAAAAACTTGGCTGTGAGGGTGACAGAGCATTGGAACAGGTTGCCCAGAGAGGTGGTGGAGTCTCCTTCCCTGGAGATATTCAAAACCCGTCTGGATGTGATCCTGGACAGTATGCTCTAGAGGACCCTGCTTGAGCAGGGAGGTTGGACTAGATGATCTCCAGAGGTCCCTTCCAACCTAAAAAATTCTGTGATTCTGTGATCTCAGTTGCTCAAGTCCATGGCTTCAAGTGGAATTTGACGCTTGTCAATGTAATTGTACTGTCATGAACACCACTGGTTCATTACATCAAACCGCTTTAGACAAGCTGGTCGGATGTGTGATGTGGGTAAAGGTAAGATTTTGGCACTAATAGATCAGTAGATCAGGCTATGATTTCATTGGTGGTTCTGATGGGAGAGTAACAGAGTTGCTGATGAGCGGCAAAGAGTAGAACTGTAGAGGTGGCTGTGCTTTTGAAAAGGAATATTAAATCTTTCTGTGCAGTGAAATAATAGAAACAGTTTCAGAGCAATCTGAGCTGTAATGAGCCCCTTAAGTCTCTCCTTTGAACTCTAAGGATGACAATGTCTGCAGCGTGTGTGTGAAAGTATTTGATTTACTGTTAAACATATGGTTTACAGGAGATGGGCTGGTTAGGTATTTAATATGGCCTTATGTGAAATTTCAACTTTTGATGGATCACACGTGTTCAGATGTGCTTCTTTTTGACACCGCCCTTTCCAAATCGCTTCCAGAATATACTGTTAGTGAAGTGCTGTGCAGAGAAGCCCGAAACTTGTAACAGATGAATACAAAGATTTTCCGTAATTGAAATTACTTTTTTTCTATAACACATAATTGCTCTGAAAGCCAGAATTCCTGCCAACGCTTCTAGCTGTTAAAGCTTGAACTGTATTTAAATATGAGCAGGACATCTGGCAAAGCAGTTCATGACCATGGATAACAATAATTTTATTATGCTTGAAAACACCCTGCTTCCCAGTCTATTATCTGATAGACTGCCAGGCTTATAGGTAAGACTGTGTGTGTGTGTCTGTGTGGAGAAGGAAGAACATTCATTTTTATTCTAAATCTAGAGATTGCTTGCATAGACATTTCCAAAGTGTCTGTCCTCCTGTTTTTTAATTGATCAGCCTAATGTTGCAATTGAAACAGAGCAGTCTGTTATGCTGTAGACCTTAATCCGGCTTTGTCTCTGCAAGGCATCTGAGAGGGGCAAAGCTTTTGTACCACGTACACCAAAACTGTACATTGCTCTTTTCTTTACAGCTTGCTCATTGCTGTTATTGATATTTGATCTGTCAAAAGTTCCAAATTTAATTATTCTAAAATGCCGTTAGAAAACGGTTAGAGGACTTTTAACAATTTTTCAGCACCTCCGAGTGTTCTGAAATACAGTTTAAAAGAAGAACATCCAGGAGTAGTTAGTTTGCAGGAGCTGACTAATTCTCTGTGATCTTTGGTTATTTTTTAGATCTACTATCTTGCAGCAGCAGTTCAACCGAACTGGGAAAGTGGAGCATGGCTCTGTGGCACTACCAGCTGTTATGCGTTCAGGGTCCAGTGGCCCAGAAACTTTCAACATTGGCATCATGCCTTCTCCCCAGCAACAGGTCACAATCGGTCAGATGCACAGAGGACACATGCCCCCGCTTGTGAGAAACCTCCTTGTTTTGTAGTAGCACTTGAAACTGGCCTGTGCCACAAGTAGTCAGAAATAGCATGTTATCCATGTTGCTAGGAGCAGGAGGATGGTGTAGAGTGTGGCTGCCTGGCTGTCCTACTGAACAAATACATTTTGAGCATCCCTGAAATATTTAGGGTATCTCATTTTGACCTTTTTTTTTTTTTCTTTTAAAGTGGATCTTCCAGTCTGTCTTTTACTTCACAGTCATTAAGTTGTTATCCAAGGCTTAGGAAAAGAGGGTTTTAAGACTGGCAAAAGCAAGCAAATCTAAGAAAAAAGCTAATGCTTTACCTGTCACTAGCTTACTGATTTATAGTTTTCAGGCAGGTTTCAAGTTGATATTATTTTTCTCATTTAATTTAAGACTGTTGAAGGGCTAGAGTGGCTGTAGAGAATATAAACAATGCTTAAGCTCATGTCATACCACTTAATATGTGTGATGGCCATCCTGCTCTGCCTAAAACCCTTCAGGTTTCTGTTAGCTTAAGACTGAATTGCCATCAATATGCATAGAATTGTCTTTGATAACACCTGTAGGCTGTCATGTTCCAGGAAATCAATAATGGTATCCTCGAAATAAATTCAGTGTGCATATTCACATTCCTAGAACGCAGGCCAGGTAGACAGAATGATACTTTTGTATGTGTTTGGGCATGGTTTGATCTGTGAAAGTTCAGAATCTTATAAATATGTGCAAGTACAGAGGAGTATAAAATGGCATAGGCAGGATCAAGAACATGTGGTTAAAGCAAGCTTTGCTTTCACCACTGCGCAGCTAAGGTGCTGAGGAAAGGCTGGCTATCCAAAATAGATTGGTGTCACTCACTGCCTCTTAATGTCTATGTCATATATGCCAGAAATGCAGTTTGGAACATGGCACATACCCATTTCTGTGTTCTGCCTTTCAGACCTCAGCTCAGCAGGCCTTGATGGGGACTATAAATACCAGTATGCATGCTGTTCAACAGGCACAAGCTGACCTCAGTGAAGTTGATAACCTACCACCTCTTGGACAGGACATGGTAAGTTTATCTAATCCCAATGGAAATGAATTTGAGTGGCTTGGGGCGTTTCCAGACCAGTTTAGTTATTGTCCCTGGATCTAAAGTGGTATTGCTATGACTTTTTAAATGAGATTAAAAAATAAAAATAAAAATCGTTGCTTACTTTAAGGAATTCATGTATGTACAGTGTTCCAACCAGCTCTCATTAATCTTCTGAAATTAAGTGGAGCAAGCTTCCTTGCATGATCGTTTCTGTAATCTTGTTTGTTTCATGTGCACGTATACAGTTAAAGGCAAATAGCGGGCCAGTATTTGTAACAAGGATAACCGCCTCCTAGGCGCTCAGAAAAAGTGAATACGCTTCAGATAAAGTCCACTCATGATGCTAAAGTAGTTTGGTTCTTTCAGGGATACCTTTAAGTTCCTTACCTTGTTTTTAGAGGTAGAAGTATTTGACTCAGAAAGACAGATGAAGGAACAAAGGACCAGACCTGTCTGCTCACAGTCTGCCTGGGATATTTCGTGGGATAGAGCCTGTCTTTTTTGATCTAGGGTGTAGGGCAGGAGGAGTGATCGAGTCTCCTGTTCCTGGGGACTTGCAGTCAAAAATCTTTAGCCTTTGTGGATGCGTTGTCTCTATGGCATTCACCTTAAAGGGCAGCTACGACAGCAATTGTGTAGTGAGGGATTCTGCAAAAGAAAATGTTTACTTTTGTATTTCGCTCTAAAGGATTGGTTGCTGTCCTCTGTTTCACTTTTAAAGGTTTATGAAGTGTTTTATACAGGTTCCTAACTTGCAGGACCTTGCTTGCAGTCCCTCATACGTGTATGGTTTTTTTGTCTTTGTGTCATTGCTTTTCAGGCATCAAGAGTATGGGTTCAGAACAAGGTTGATGAATCCAAACATGAAATACATTCTCAGGTTGATGCTATTACTGCAGGAACTGCATCTGTTGTTAACCTTACAGCAGGTAAATTTCAAAGGAAGATATTTCTAGCAGTCTTCTACATATTTATCAGTCTAGTAGAGACTGACTATGAGGCAGCTGGGCATAAATTTTCTTCCAAATACCCTGATAGCTAAGTGCAGTGGTATGTGGAACAAGCTTATGATCCCTCCCAACACGGTTTTTTTGGTATCCTCAATTTATCGTCCCTAGTATTAGAGGAACTACAATTGATGAAGATAAAATGTAGCATGCTTATTCACCCAAGCATAAATTTTGTAAGATTATTATAAATAAAGCATCATTTATCTGACCATTGTTAGAGAGAGATTACGGATGTTTATCTGTGTACTTTTGCAAATCGTGAGTTGAAGGAATTCTAAGTGGCTTAAAGAGGTTAATACTATGTTACCTTGTGTTCCTTCAATGCTGAAACTGGAGAGAGAGCTGAAATTGTAGACTTCTCGGCAAGTTGCATGGGAGGGAGAAGAAAAAATTCTGTTAGAGAAATGGAGATTGGAAAAATGTTAGCAGACCTTAAATTTTAAAGTGACACGTAAAATACTTAGTAGACGTTGCTTGACCATCTTCAAATGTACCTGTTGTCTCTCTCTAGATTGCAGTTTGTGGTGGCTTTTTGCTTTTTAACCTCTGAAGTTTGCTGCTCATGAAAAACAATTTACTCTGCAGGTGACCCAGTTGACACTGATTACACTGCTGTGGGATGTGCAATTACAACCATCTCTTCCAACCTCACTGAGATGTCTAAAGGGGTGAAACTGCTCGCTGCCCTCATGGATGATGAAGTTGGAAGTGGAGAAGACCTCCTGAAAGCTGCTCGAACGCTGGCTGGTGCTGTCTCAGACTTGCTGAAAGCTGTGCAACCCACTTCAGGAGAGGTGAGAACATGAAACCTTCTCAAGCTGCTGCTTTGAAATGCATGACTTCTGAGTACTGCTCTTCTGAGATACTTTAGCTTCTAAGCCTCACCTGCTCGATCCCACATAATGTCCCCAATGCAAGCAGTTCTTTTGACTTCTTTTTACCCCTAAGCCTATCTCTGTCATTATGCCTTTAAGACCTGCACCTTGATAGTGCAGTGCCCTGCATTATATGCAGAGTTTTATATAATAATCTGAATTATCTTGGTACCGTGTTCTTTTTTAAAAGCAAATTTTAAACATTACTAGCACGCAATCACAAGTTAACAGGAAATGAAGAAATACTTGCTCCTGATTTTTTTTTCTCTACTGTATTTGTTGTGTGCTTTAGCATATAAAATGAGGAGAAATTAACCTCTGTAATTTTCCAGAAATGAGGGAAGTACTCTGAGCATCTTGACTATCTTGATAGTTTGATATGAGTTAAAGTCAGCAGCCAGTTTGCCTTGGATTTCTTCAGGTCTTTTGGGTTAAAGAACATGAAATCTGCTTCTGTCCCAAACCAGCTGGCATAATGGCGTCCATCATGCATTTTTCCCTTGAGTTACTGCAAAAATATTAGAGTTCTTCAGCATTTTTCACACACTTTCTGGGAGCACTGCAGGTGAAACCCATGTAGTAAGCCAAAAATGCACATGGGAAACAAAATATTTTCCAATTTTCCAAAGTATTTTTGTTGCTTGATTGTGTGTGTGTGGAGGCGGGGGGGTGTTTAGGGTTTTTTGTTGTGTTGATTGCATGCTAATGCAAAAATTCCTTGAGGAAATCTGGAATTTTATGTAAACTCTTTTTACTTAAACTTGTTTCACCATTATATTTTTCCAGCCTCGACAGACAGTTTTGACTGCAGCTGGAAGTATTGGGCAAGCTAGTGGGGAGCTCTTGAGGCAAATTGGAGAGAATGAAACAGATGAAAGGTTCCAGGTAAGGAGGGGAGTAGCTGGTCACTATGCGAACTGTGCAGCTTTGTAATGAAGAAGCCACTGCGTAAAACCAGGCCTCTCAAAGTGGTGTTAGAAAATGCTGGGTTTGATATTGCTTAATGATAACTGAGGTTAACCCGTTATGAAATTGCTTTTTATTGCATCATCACAAAATGATGTAAATGATCTCATAGGAACCCCTGCTTCATTCAGTGTCACATAGATGGTTTCTTCCTTCACAGAGAGCTATTTGGCATATGTTCTTCTCTGTTCAAAATGCATGGCTCATGCTATTTGCATGCTGTTCAGATTCTTGCTATTTAGATTCCACTCTACACAAACTTGTGATAAATTTAGAAGACAGTTTCTATATTACAACTTTTTTTCTTAAAAGATTAATATTATTATCAAAGTATAATGCCTATATGGCTTAATAGCACAGTTAACCCTTTTGCAATTTAAAACTGTTGTCCTTAAATGCTCTGTTAGAAACCTCTGGTTTTTTTCACTCAATACCACGAACAGGTCTGTCTCAGAACCAAGGGGAAGTAAGTTACAGCAACAGGTAGTGTCTCTGGAGTGTACTGTATGTGAGATGCATGCCAATACAACTTAAGGACCTTTTTAAGTACTTTATCCACGAGTAATGCTGTCTGCAAGTTTCACCAGAGTTCTCATTTGTAGTTTAATACGTATTGCAACCCTCTGCTTTCTTACTTGGGTAAATGTTCTAGTAAGTGTTACAGGGTGTTGGAGATAGTGGGCAAGGAGAGGGATGATTTATCTGGCCTTCATTTCTAAAAACAAAACTACAATCTAGCTTGCTAAATTTTGAAGTTAAAAATTTTCTTTCTGCTGCCAAGTCAAAATTCTGCGTAAGTGTATCTATAGTATCTTTTTATGAGAAAGCCAGATCATTTTAACAGAATGTACCTTCACGGTGTGCCTCAAGGTGTTGTAATAGCAGGTTAAAGTGTTATTCTTGAGTGCCTACTCGGTAACAACCAAATGCGTTTTTGTAAAAGGGAAGGATATTTTGAAATTAGGACCTATTATGAATGATATTTTGGAGCAGTAGTTTATAGGGCTATATTTATGCTATGAACATGCAAATAATTTGGCTGAAAACAGCATCTTTTCAAAAATCGAGTGGTAGTTATCGTTACTATTGAGTGCGTTTAAGTGCTTGGAGTTCATATTAGCTCAAATGCTGTCTATCCTCAGTTATCATTTTGCTCTTCAAGGTCTTTGTCCTTACTGCAGACATTTAGCACGTATTTAGTTGTTAACTCCACAAGATTTTGCACTGGTGGTGTGTTCTCAGGAGGTCAAGGTAGGCATGCCGCAATTTGGGACGTGGTTTCTTTATGGATGCCTACCCAATTCAAAACTTACGACACTCCATACTCATTCAGTCCAGTAAGCTGATAATGTCAATAGAGCAATGCTTTTTTTGCCTTGAGAACAGAAAATGGCAAGTTTTCTGAGTAACAGCCATATTTGCTACCTTCCACAAAACAAAATCTCGTTTTTACTTTGAGACACATGGAAAACTTCTTACTCTCAGGAGTATCCTCAAGTCTGATCTTAGATAAACCAAGCATGTACTATGTTTTCTTTTTATGGCTTAGTTTTCCCCTTATTTTACCAGGATGTTCTGATGAGTCTGGCCAAAGCTGTTGCAAACGCTGCTGCCATGTTAGTGCTGAAGGCCAAGAATGTCGCACAGGTAGCTGAGGATACCGTCCTGCAGAACAGGGTCATTGCTGCTGCTACACAGTGTGCACTCTCTACTTCCCAGCTTGTGGCTTGTGCTAAGGTAAGGCTAGCAGTGTTCCTGCAGCGGCAGGGCATCATTTTGGGTGTACGCTCTTGGTTCTTCCAGTAGTCTTGCGCAATATACTTTGTTAGTATGGTTCTACATTTATGCAGTACTAGAGCTATTGATTAGTAAATTTTGTCACCCATAAGTTTACAGTTGCAGCATTAAGTCTTCTGCAGCCTTTTTTACCTTTGAAAATCTATTGATTTTAATTTTAAAAATGAAGAAATTCACATATCCTGTTTGGATAGTGCTTTTGAAGTCTGAAGGTTCTGCTTTCATAGGATTAATTGTGGTTGAAAATGGATATTCCACTCTTGTAAAACATCCCAAAGGATTATAATGAAATTGGTTGCCAATTTTAGGTATTAAATTTTCCATATTCTGTCCTTTATAGCTTTGGCTAAAAGGGCTTTTTGTAATGAATGTGTATGAATGTTTGTTATCTGGACTTGATGTTCTTACTGCTGGTGAATTCCTTTGAGACAGCGAAAGATGCTCAGTGGCATCCTTTTTCCCCATAAGATATACACGGCTTTCCCATTACCAGAAGGTGTCTGGATATGCCTGAACAGAACGGGAGAGGACTATTTCTAGCTTACACCTGTAGATTACTCGGCTTATTATTTGTTTTGTGCTAGAATATTGTTTTTATTTTTGCTAAGCATTACTTTTATTTAAAAAACAGGCTGGTAAGAGATGGTTTTACAAGACCTGTTCCAATTGAAATTTTCTGTTATTTGGAATTCCAGGATACAGAAATGTGCCAACGGACACAGCTACTTTGGGGAAGTTTGGCCTGTGCCTCCCCTTCAAAACCACTGTCTAGTGTTAGCTGTGTTCAGTAGCTGCTGACAAAAGCATGAAACAAGATGGAGGTGTCTGTTCTGAGCATCTAAAGTAAGACTAAAATGACTATATAGGTAGCCTGGATTTCTAATGTACATGTCTGATGCTACCTTGAGTAACAGAAAGCTCAGGAAAACCTATTTAAATACTCACTTCAGGGTTTTCCATATAGGGAAAACATACTGGGGTGGGGGCACTGAGGCAGTAGCTGTCACCTGTTAGTAATTAGGAAATTCTTAGTTAAGCCTCTTCTGAAAGCTCTGCATCCCTTCTCTGTGCAGGTTGTGAGTCCCACCATCAGCTCTCCGGTGTGCCAGGAACAGCTGATTGAGGCAGGGAAACTGGTGGACCGTTCAGTGGAGAACTGCGTGAGGGCCTGCCAGGCTGCCACAGATGACACTGAGTTACTGAAGCAGGTCAGTGCAGCTGCCAGCATTGTCAGCCAAGCCCTGAATGACCTCTTGCAGCACGTCCGCCAGTTTGCAAGCAGGGGAGAGCCCATTGGACGCTATGACCAGGCTACAGATACCATCATGTGTGTCACAGAGAGTATTTTCAGTTCAATGGGAGATGCCGGTGAGTCTCTCTAATGGATGGAAGCTTTTTATGAATCGCAGGTTCCCAGAGATGTGCATATTTCAAATAATGCAAATCAAAAACCTTCTCTAAAGTATGCTGTGCTTCCAGGCTAGTGGTCCCAGGAGTAGACGTTCAACCCATAATATTAAATCAGCAAAATACCATAACTGTGATCTAGGTAACAGATCTTCACAGGATATTCATTCCAATATTATGCAGAAGGATCAATCCTAGTATTTTGTTGTCTGCGTTCCACTGCTGCGTTTCATAAAAACTTATAGCAGTTTCTCATCTTTAAACATGAAGTCAGATCCATAAGCAACTGCTTCCCCAGTGATTGATTTCATGAATGTTATTTATCTACTAATAAAAAGATTGCATGGATTTAGATTTTGTATGCTTAGATTATCTATGTTGTGGATTTTGAAACTTCACCTTTGTCCTTTTCTAGTGACATTTCTAAAATGTGCAGCTTCTAGAACCAACCAAACTTGAGATGCCTAACACTTGACTGACCCAATGTGATCTTTTAGTTTTAAAAAAAAAAACAACAAAAAAACCACACACACCCACCAGGAGATTATTTAAAATGATGAAATGTCAATAGATATGAATATTACAAATTATCAACAACATGAAATGGCAGTAACAACTTTGAAATCAGGACAATTCTGACCAAGTTTAAAATGGGTTCTTTTTCTAAAATCCAGTTCTTTCATATCTTGGGATTAGTGTGGCTTCGCAGTTTTCTTTTTCACCGCTTTCATTTGTGATATATGAACATGAAGACAAGGAATTAAGTATTTATGTTCACAATACAGTCGAAATTTGAACCAACTAGTCTTTTCTTTATGGAGTCTTCTTAGCTGTTGTGTGTAAGCGATTCTTAAAATAAGCCAAGTTATATGTAAGAGGCTTCTTTTTCTGAGGAACTGTACTTTCAACTGTGCCAAACTCTTTAAGAAATAAGTGTGCAGGGAGGTTATTTGTGAAATTCCAAGTGTATTTTGGCCCTAGAAAAAGGTTCTTCATGAGAAATTGGAGTAACTAAGATTTTTAAGAGATGCAAAGATGAAAAGAAGTGTTTGTTAAGCCATTCTTAATCTTGCAAGTGGAAGTTGTGGAAAGTTTTCTAATGCTTCGTAGCTGTCCTAAGGAACGTAATTACTACTAATATGCACAAGAAAGCCTATTAGTTAAGGTTAAATATTTAACTGTTATTTATAAATCATTCAGCATCTGTACAGAAGGAGGCAGTAAAAGAAAGACCCTTGGTTAGCATTTATCTTCTGTTCAGTCAAATATCTTGTTGTTTTTACTTACTTTTTAGCAGAAGGCATTCAGATTCCAGATGGCGTTTCCAGCTTATCATTGCCTTCTTGCAGTGGGTCAACCTCAAAGTGGTTTTGGCTTCAAAGAGACTCTGGCTTGTGACTGCTGTAATATTGCCCAAGTGGGTTATTCCTTCTCTTTGAGCTGCTGACGTGATACTTTGGCAAGGGGCATTCAAATGGATTATGCGAAGTGGAACATTTAAAGTGGTTGCTCAGTTAGCCATTTTTGGTAAAATTTTTAAAATACAAAATTACAAATTGGGAAATAGCTGGCAACAGCCAGAAGACTCTTTTTTTGTCTATATCTGAGCAGAGGAGCCCAGTAGGAGGCATTCAGTTCTAAAGCCCCCAAGTTAGCTTTGCACAACATAAGAAAAATACTGCTTTCACTTTCCCCCTGCCCCTTCATGTCGAGAATTACTTTTGAGAGCGTTTAAACAGGAGGCCTTTCACCCAAATGTCTGCTTTGATACCTGCAGAAAGCTTGAAGGCTTTAGTGGTTCGAGTCTGTTTTGAAGGAGTTCAACTGAGTGAGATGAATTTGCTCTTAAAATACTGTGTGTCCACTTATGCACTGCTGTTTGGTTTCTGTGTTTGACCATGACCAGCACTAGACTCCAATACCTTAAATATTTACCTTATTTTTGGCTGAAAACATCTAGCTGGAGCTGAGTCATTCCTGACAGAGCTCTTGGTCTAGTTTGTTGTTAGACAGACAGTATTTCCCCAAAAGAACTTCAGGAAGACGCAAGAAGAGGTAAAGGACAGTAATTTTTATTGAAGGAGTGAAATCTCTGCTGTAATATGAAAGCAAAACTTCTAGTATTCACTGGGACCAGGACTTTCCTAGAACTACATATATAGAATTACTTTTAAGTATTGTTATTTGTTGTTTATCTTGCTATCTAGAATAAAAATACTCCATTTCTTCTTAATCTCCACCATGTCAGTTTCCCTCCGCTGTGTTGTCATCCAGGAGTTTGTTTACAAAGCTTCTCAGCCACCAACTACTTACCTTTCCTTTGCTGAAGTGTTCTTTTGAGTCAAAAATGTGATTTTTTTCATCTTATGGAGATGACTTTTGAAACCAAAACTGAAATGCAAAGAGAAGAAGAGTGTATATATAGAAGATTATAACTGTTGCTACCTTAGGTGAAATGGTGCGGCAGGCCAGGGTGCTGGCTCAGGCTACTTCAGACCTGGTCAATGCCATGAGGTCAGATGCTGAAGCAGAGATCGACATGGACAACTCTAAGAAGCTTCTGGCTGCTGCAAAGCTCCTAGCAGATTCGACAGCCCGCATGGTTGAAGCTGCAAAGGTACCAGGAAACTGAACTGTCAGCTTAAAATTGTGTAGTTTGACACAAAGAGGTGGTGTGCTATATTATAGAAAGGAACTGGCTGATAGTATAGACAGTTTATCTTATCCTGTAAATTTTTTATATTTATCATTTGTATTATCATTTATCTTGGGTATGTTCAGATAATCCTATATATTAATTATCTATTTGTTTGGTTTTTAAAATCTTTCCTGCATTCTTTTGCAGGGTAGTTACCACCAGCCATGGCCACTGTGGTGCAACATTTTGTACTAGTCTTCCAATTCAAGCCCAGTAAAAAAAAATCCTATGCAACCAGCAGAAGCTGTAACAAAGAAACTCTACTTTTTTTTTTTTTTTTTTCCTCCTTCCCTTTTCAGGCAGTGCAGCCTTTCTGTCTGCCTTGGGAACAGCTTCCTCCATCTGGGGAATCTTGTCCATGTCTGTCCCTTTTCTCTGCACTCACCAGAGAGGCACATATCTAGCCATCTATCTTTTTTTTTGTGATAAAAGACCTATTTAAATCCACTGAGTAGATATATGTTCTTTGAGTAGTTTCCCAGGTCTTTCACTTAATTTTTTTTTCCCCATCCCTTCCTTTCTTCCAAGATCAGGGCCAGACACTCTCCTGGGCCTTTAGAAGGCCAATATGTCTTGTTACAAAGCATATCCTTTCCAGTACTTTCTCAGACTTTAAATGGAGAAAAACTGCTGTGTCAAATCACAGGTTTTAGATTACAGTTATGGAAATGCATATTAAATTTAAAAAAAATGGTTGTATGAATGTAGGTTTTGAAACAATCAAAGTACACTGTTACAGAGCATAGTAGAAGCTGCTTATAAAACATCTTTTTTCCAGAGTACTTGATTGTAGTAGCTTTTTAATGCCTGTAAACAGTGCGCTGCTGGAGATGGGAAAGATAAATAGCTCTCACTCAGATATGAAGTAAAGTTCAATTCCCTTCCTGAAAGTACTTGGCATGTACAGTAACAATCTGCACTGGCAATGCATCTTCTGCTTCAAATTGTTTTGATAGATTAATCTTTTTCTTTCTAACTTTGCTTAAGGTACTACAAAGAAAATAAAGTCAGATGTAGTAGAGATGGTCTGAAACTAAAGCTTTCATGTTCTTCTACGTTCTCTCCAGGAACTTTTTCTGAGGGCTCATGTCTTTTTGCTCTGAAATTTTGTGTAGGGAGCTGCAGCCAATCCTGAAAATGAGGATCAACAGCAGCGTCTTAGAGAAGCAGCAGAGGGACTGCGGGTTGCCACAAATGCTGCTGCACAGAATGCTATCAAGAAGAAAATTGTCAACAGATTAGAGGTTGGAAACTAGATTCTGTGATTTTTTTCAGTTTATTTTGATAATTAATATCTGTAGATAATTTCAAGCAATTAAATTTCAAGGAATTAAAAATGCATACATTAAACAGAGTGCTAAGCAAAAGATGATAACATAGCAAGTTCTGTTCTGAAATAGAATTTTAGAATTATATTTTTTGAGGTGTTAACATGATAGCACAGTTATCGGATGCAGAAAAAACTGAGGAATTTTTATTACTGATGAAAGTATTTTATTCAGAAGGAATTTGGTGGTGAGTTAGTCATAAAGTTAAAACAGCTGAGGGCTACCTGCTTCATTACTGTTTTAAATTTTGTCATCTCTCATTTACACAAAATATCCTTTTGTGATTTTACTAGCATGTACCAGTTTCATGTAAATTTCCCTACAAAGATATGTTAAATTGCACGATATCCAATTAAATTGTTAAGTTATTTAGAGAATTGAAGAAGCAAGAACAAAAATGAAAAGATATATAATAGCCAGTGGCACAGCCAATGGCAAAAAGGGAGTTTACTATGTATTGAAGATAAAATTCAGCTTACACTTGTCTAGTGAAGGCTTGAACTTCTCATTTTCAGCTAAAACGTAGAAAAAAACATAAAAACAGCCTTTCAGAATTCACAATTTCCAACTGTGCTTTTACAGTAGTCAGAAAATGACTTAAGTGAAATGAGATGTGACCAACAAGATCTAAGTATATAACCATCTTCTAGAAGTGTATCAAAACTCTTCTATCTATATAAGACACAAAATCATGAGTATTTTAGCAATAAATATTTAGTAATTTATATACTATATAGTTAATTTCATAACTAAATGCAAAAAACTTTAGAAAGGAGTCTTTGTTTTGTTTTGATTATATATGTTGGCTTACAAGGAAGATGCATGTGTGATGGTGAGGATGAACTTCATGCTTGGTTGTGTTTATCTGGTGGGCCAGTTGAAAGAATAGTATTGTGCAACATATTGGAATGTATTTGACAAATTTTTGAATATTTCATCTTGTGATGGGGAGAGATTGATGATAAGATGCTTAAGACATTTGAACAGGGTCTTGTTAGTGCCTTTAGACTCAATAATACCAGTAATGCATCATTTCAACATCTTTTCTGCCTAAGAGCAATTTCAGTAGAAGAAAGCCTTGGCTCCCTTGATTCTTTGGTCAGAGGTGGTAGTGTGGCAGTATGGATCATCACTAAGTGCTCTTTGCCTGCATTTTCTGGCCTTCTCCTTTCGAATTGATTTCTGCTCTCTCTAATTGACATCTTTTGGAAATATTGCCAACCCATGATATGAAGGAGGAAGAGCTTAGAATCCATATGGTTCTAGGTTGTTTTGTTCTTTGTTAAGGTTAAGATGGGTAACAATGTTCAGCTTATAGAAATGTTTTTCGTTTTCATCCTGAGGAAGGAGAGACCCTGAGTTTCTTTAAGGCAAATTAATCAAGGGAAACAGTGTTTTACTCTTGTCAGTTATTAATCCCAATGTTACTTATATTATCTATTTCATCCTCTGAATTACTTGGACTTTTTACCAGTAAGTGTTTTATCTCTCTTCTTTTTCTCCAAAGATTGCAGCTAAACAAGCTGCAGCTGCTGCTACACAGACAATTGCAGCTTCTCAGAATGCAGCTGTTTCAAACAAGAACACTGCAGCCCACCAGCAACTTGTGCAGAGCTGCAAGGTAAATATATCACAACCCATTGGCAAATAACTTTGGAAACAACTTTATGGGAAACTGAAGATCACCCTTTATAATTAGTTTGGTTTGACCTCAAGGGGAATTTAAAAACTTTTGGTTGGTATGTATTCCAGAAAACCGTAATTTATTGTATTATCCGTAGTTTCCGTATGTTACTGTGTGGGGAGCTTTGAAAAGCAGAGCTACTGAGTATTTGCCTGTTACAAATGCCCTTGCAAACACCTTTACTAGAAAGGTTTCACAGCCATATATACCTTTGCATTTACATGTAGAATACCAACCAGTTTACCTGAGGCAGATGCTGTGAGCAAAAGTTGTGCTGCAAATCAGTCAGCAGGATTGTATATGCAGAGCTAAGCTAGAAGCACTGGGCCGGAGGGTCCAGTTGCTCAGAAATTGGTTAGGTGGCAAGAAGTCTTGGCCATCAGTTCAGTGTACAACTTGGCCCTTCAGTGGGTTGGTCTAGCTCCGTGACTATCAAAAGGGGCTATTGAATGATATGTGCAGTGAAATGGCACTGAGGGCTGTTGTGGAATAAACGTTCAAATGTTCCACAACAAAGTACTGAGTAACAATAGTATTTTATAGTGTAGTAGCGAGGAAAAATCCTTATTTAATGTATTGGTCCTATATAATTAACAGCACTGATCTTTCTATTCTGTTTTTCAGCCTACAAGCCAGTTGGGCCTTAAATGTCATTTTCCAAACGAAGTTACAGGCCATACTATAGGGTTACACAATTCTTAGCTCTCAGTTAAGCTGCCAAGAGCACAGAGCTCAAGGTATGCCTGAAGTTGAGCACATTTTTACAGTTTCAGGCTAGAATTCAGAGTTTCTGAGAACTGTTTCCTTTGGTATTAAGCTACAGTTGCCAACTTAATTTCTAGTTTTGACTAATGTTGCTTCAGGGTTTTCAGAGAAATAAAAAACTTTTAAATAAACAATAGAACATGAAAGTCTATTCCTCTAGATAGAGCACTTATGTAGGGGGGTGAGAAAAAAAAGTTAAAGGGCGGCATTCTCAAAAAACATCTTAATATTCAACAATTATTTCTTGTCTCGCTGGTGTTCCTAAGAAATCTGGGAAATGAATCTCGTAGCTCAAGTATGTCTCAAGACTGTTGTAGGCGGCTGATGTTTCCACATGAAAAATAATAATAAAGCTTATTTGCTATTTCACTTATAGTTCATTCTAATTTGACCTAGATGCTGATTTATTAGACAGCAGAGAAGGTCCAATATCCACTTTTGTACTTTGGGGAGAGCGGGGGAGAAATCAGTGTTGCACTACTGAAGCGAGCGTTATTGGAAAGTGGACTGACAAGGAGTTGTGTGAGCATAAGTTTGGGCAGTCTCAGAATAAACTTTTAATGATATGCATTTCCAAATGTTCAGCTATAAACTTTGTATTGTTAGAAGTCAAGGAAAAGTAGGCTGAGGTGCTGAGCATAAAAGACGTTTTTATGAAAGCAAGGCATTCTCTTGAAAAGCTAAGCCACTTATTCCTCCACTGCTGGCGTTTGAACATGCAAAGGCAGTCACTGGAAGTATTCTATGCCAACATAATTTTAGGGAAAAATCTTGACTGTCAAACGATCTTTAAACTAATGGGTAGCATGAGTAAAGATTCCTGAGTAACAGTAGAAAGCCTCTGAAAAATCCTCTCTGGTATTCAGTTTCATGCAATCCTAAACAAATTCAGTGCATGCACAAAGTTATTGTAGCTGTGAATTCTACGGGTTGGCTTTAAGGGCAGGGACTTGCTTTACTATCGGAGGGTTTGGGGGATGTTTATTGCTAAAAGCTGCTTCCTCTGTTTCCTACAGAATGTTGCAGATCACATTCCTCAGTTGGTGCAGGGTGTAAGAGGAAGTCAAGCTCAGGCGGAAGACCTCAGTGCTCAGCTAGCTCTGATAAATTCCAGCCAGAACTTCCTTCAGGTGAAATGAATCCTTCACTGTAGTAGATTCCCTCAGAGCAAAAGGCATTTTTGAATGTTATATGTTTTTGTTTGTGATAAAAAAGCAGAGAGCTGTTGAGAACTATTTAAATAAGTTCCTTAGCTGTGGCTCACAATTAGTACTGAAAATTTAGTTCCTCAGGTCAGATGGCTAAAGTATGTTGAAGCTGTGAAGGGTGAAAAATAACAAAATTGTGGATATAAGCAATAAGAAAACTGAAGGATATGAAAAAGGAACATTCATGGCAGTAGCATTCCTCTTCTAGGGGAAGTGTTTAATGAACTAGGTGGTGAGAATTCAGCATCTTTCTAAGCAGAGATTTGAATGCATGAGGTATTGTTGTAACCATTCCTGGTGAAGGTCAAGTCAGTGTTGCAATAACTATTTCCAGAGTTCTTTGCAAGTAAAAGACAGTATTATTCATGTTCTTTAGATATTAGACTGCCACTGTAGTGAATTTTACCGAAGTTTTGAACAAAGCCTGAAATTCAGGTCTGTGCTTCTGTGAAAGTATCAGAAGCATGGTGATGAGTCAGCGAACTAGGCAATCTGTATAAGCAGCAAACCTTGTGGAGAGTTACTGCTTGAATTATTTTTTCAACTTATAGAATTTTGAAAGACTTTAATTGGAAATTTTTAAACAAATTTGGCTCTTTATGCTGTCTGGACCTGTTTGTATCACATAGATACTGAATGGCCAAACTGCTAGTTTAAATCTTAAATGGTCTACAGAAGTACTTAAAGGCTTCAGGTGGACATTGGTACCTTTGCAGCAACAAACAAATAGTTTCTGCTGCTGGGATGTGGATTGTGACAGGATACCGCAAGGGAATAAACAGACTAGGAGCTAGGAGGTGCATGGTTAACGGGCAAGCAAGTGCATGAGCTGGTCATTACAGAAGGTGTAGAGGCCTCATGGTTGCTGTGTGAATGGGGGAAGCAGATGTTTTCTGTTTGATCATTCATTCAATCCTAAGCCTCGTTTAAGGAGAGTGAGCTAATAAAACCAAAATGTTCCTTCCTCCTCTTTGAATAGCCTGGAAGTAAAATGGTGGCATCTGCTAAAGCTGCTGTCCCCACAGTGACTGATCAAGCAGCAGCAATGCAGCTAAGTCAGTGTGCGAAGAATCTTGCCACCAGCTTAGCTGAGCTACGAACTGCCTCCCAGAAGGTAGGTGGGTAGTAGTTTCAGTCAGCTAAAGCAAGGTGGCCAAGCTGATGGTCGCAGGCTCACTCCTGCTTGGCTTCACTGTCTCTTCCCCCAGGGGAATGGTCATGCTTATGCAGTGCTTGTTGCTCAATATCTCTTTGTGTGCGCAGTTTGCCCCAAGTTGCAAGTGGCTTCTGTTATCGTAATTTAAAGGGGAGAAAGAAGCGGCAAGAAACCTGAAAAGCTTGTGCTGCCCTTGCCATATCAAAATGGCAGGAGGAAGATGTGCACTAAGCAGTCCCTCAAAGCTGTGAGCTGCTGTTACAAATGAAGGCGGTGATGGGGAAAGGGAGTTTACCTCCTGTGCATGCCTGACTCAGGAGAACCCAGATCTATCTTTGCTGTGGTCCATGGGGTGACAGCAGACTGCAGAGCCGCTCCACTTCTCAAGGAAGTGGAGGCTAATTGTGTTTGACGCAGATTTCCAAATCTCATGTATTATTAAGAGAGGGGAAAAAAAAAGTTCTGGTGGAAAATCTACTCTTTTCCAGTGTACGCTGACACCCAAAACCAGGATTGCAGCATATACTAGCAAACCTGAGCAAACTTGAAACTCTAGCTCAGGTACTGATGATTGTGTGGCTGCCATATGAAAGCCCCATGAGCAATTTATTCATGATACATAAGCTGTTTTTCCAAGATGAAGTCCAGACTGCAGTAGTTATACTTTCTCTGTACCTGAACTGTCTACTGTGAAAGTACACGTACAGAAACTGAGTATATCTTGTTCCCCTGGTGGCTCTTAACAATATGTTAATTTATTCACAAGCTAAGAAGATTGTGTGGGAATTTGTAATCTATGGTGTGTAACACTTCAGAATGCCTACAGATGCCCTTGAAGCCATGAGACCAGCCATCATGTTACATGATGTTTGGCAGATGATGTCTGAAGGATTTACTATTTTTGATGGTGGAAAAGGCTTACAGATCTGAACAGTTTTGTTGATCTGATTTCTGAATAGGCTCATGAAGCGTGTGGCCCAATGGAAATCGACTCTGCTTTGAACACAGTCCAGACGCTGAAAAATGAACTGCAAGATGCAAAGATGGCAGCTGTGGATGGACAGTTAAAACCTCTCCCAGGAGAAACGGTGATTAATAAGAGACATTTTGTTTTAAAACAAGCAAAAAACCCCTATGACATTAGCAGTTTTAAAAAAAAAAAAAAAAAAGTAAATGCTTGAGGCAAAACAAGTCAGGAGGCCTTGGCTAATGGTCATTCCAACAGAATTTTACACCAATTCTCTTAAAAAGGGGATATGTTCCTACTGCATCAATGAGAGGCAGAAGCATATTCTGTAGCAGGAGTACACACAGGACTGCAGGGCCTTCTTTTATATATTCCACAAATTAAAATTCGGTAGTGAAGTTTCAAAATCTCTTTTCTTTTTGAGTAGGAAATTATTATGACAAAGAGAACTGTAAACTTGGTATTATGTTAGACTTAGACAATGAAATGCTTAATTTGGCAAAAGGCTCCTTCTCCCATCAGATTTAGGTAAGGATTTCCATTGCTAATTTTAAAATATAGTTCTAGGTTTTTTGTTCAAATAACCAGATATATGATTTTTATTTCAGCCAGGACATGGAAAACGTTAATCAGGTTTCAGAGAACTTGTGTGTTTAAGTAGTTGAGGTGAAAGCTTGTTTTGGGGGAAGTAGGGAATTTTTTCACGCCGCTTAAGTGGAAAGTGTGCTTTAATTGAGCTTAAACACAGAATTTTGTCCTTTGCGATTTTTCACAGCTTGAGAAATGTGCTCAGGATCTGGGTAGTACATCGAAAGCTGTTGGTTCATCAATGGCCCAGTTGTTAACTTGTGCTGCTCAAGGCAACGAGCACTACACAGGTACTGTTTTATTCCTAATGTCTCTGAGAAAACTCTACTTCCCATAAAATAGCTAGTAGAAGGTCTTTTTATCATGGGCTACTTAAATCATAGAATTGCTTGCTTCCTTATTTTTATGCGGATAGTATATTTTGCAAGTTGCTAGAAATTGTTAATGTAAATAATGTGCTTCATAATGGAATAAGTAGTGTTGCAGTCTGTTGTCTTTCTGTGTATAATTAGAATGGATTGAGACATCTGTTTCTGAAAATATATGCCACCAAAACTTTGAAGGACAGAATTAAAATGTAAAAGCAATTTTAAAGATCAGTGCCACTGAAAATGTTGCTATGTACTCTTAGAAGGTTAAAAGGGTCCTTGGGATAAGTTTGCATCTTGTGCTTTAAAACACATTTGGGATACTTTCATGTTGAAAACTGTGCATCGCTTACTAGATGCTGCAAGTTTAGATGTATAACACAGCTGGTCTTTCTGACTGCATCGTATTTTCATCGTTTGTATTAAAGCCCATAGGGAATGTGGGCACACGGATTCTGCAGCTTGTTCTTTTTAGGAGTTACCCCGGTGTTCATACCTGTACTTTTAGGAACTGAAAAGACCTGATAATGAAAATGTTTCTTGGGGGAAGGGAGAAGGTTTACACTAGGCTAATAAAATGTTCCATCTCTTTTCTGTAGGAAATGGAAGCTGTTGATGCAAATGCTACACTAGAACTTTCTTAATATTACTGATAAAACACATTACAGCAATTATCATTTCATAGGATGTAATTGCATCAAGGCTATGTAACTTACAGGTTCTTTCACTTGAAGCAGATGTAATTGGACTAAGATGACACATTTCTATTACACAGTTATGCAGAAGTTAGCACTGGATATCTGGTGAAGGAATACAAATACTTGAAGCTGATGTCTAATAATTGAATCTAGTGGCTCTCCTCTCATCAAGCTATGAGAGCTGTTCCATCAGGAAATCTTACGAAGTAATGAGTTCCTTTTCAGCTGAAGAATAGTCTTTTTCAGAACTCATATACCTATTTTCTATGTTATGCTGTCTATGTTATGCTCTTGTTATACAAGAGCTTTTTTGTGCTCAAGCAAGCTCTGAGTGTTTGTAGGTGGTATGCCACATTCTGCTGTTCCTCAGTGATAAAACGTTTGCAGTTTATCTTCACTGTTTAATAATTCCCTTTTGGCTGCAACTGCTGTTTTAAATTTCTTTTCACTTTGTGTTGAAAGTTATTGCAGAGGAAGTAAACAGCACTAAATTGAAAGTAAAACAATTCGACCTTTTTCTATTCTAGTGCTGTGATAAATTAAATCAAACTTAAAAGATGGCTACTCATGCTACAAATAAAGGGAACAGAATGTGCAGGTATTGTTCCTGAAATTTTCCTTGAATCAAGAATGCAGAGAGCTCATGTTGGTTTGTCAAAAGGAGAAGCTGTTATTGAGCAACATAGGTGGTGTACTGTTTCTCTCTCTAGCCTGGCTTTACTTTGGTGAATAGTGTCACTTTTTACTAATAAATGTTCTGCAATTAAAAATGCTCAGAGGTATGATGAACTGAAAAGTTAGACACATCAGTGTTAAAATGCTAACCTGGCTCTGAAGTCACGTACACAGTTTTTGGAAACAATCACCTTCACCCATAGCTTGGAATACAAATTTATCGTTTACTATTTTTAGACTTTCTTCTTTCCTCCTACTTCACTGTAAGACCTGTTTAGTGATCCAGAGCTGCCCTGCAATGTGCTTTTTGGAGTATATTTACATTATGGCTTCACTACAGGCATTTCTCTGGCTAAATGATGTTATGTATTTCAAACATGCTCTTGTCTGAAGATTTTGTTTTAAACTGCATTTGAAATGTTATGTTGAAATGAGATCACTACCTGTAAATTCAACTGTCACAAAATGAAAAGATCATGTTTCTCAGGATACTAATAGTCCTTGATGAAATCTGAACACAGGGGTTGCTGCCAGAGAAACCGCTCAGGCTCTGAAGACTTTGGCTCAGGCAGCACGAGGGGTTGCAGCATCTACTACGGACCCTGTGGCAGCCCATGCAATGTTGGATTCAGCAAGAGATGTCATGGAAGGCTCTGCTATGCTTATTCAGGAGGCAAAGCAGGCCCTGGCCGCACCAGGGGATGCAGACAGTCAGCAGAGATTAGCCCAGGTGGGTTGTGATAGGAGCTGCTATGTGAATTATGGAAAACCCACTGAGATGACTTAAAACAGAGTGCTAAATGGGAGAAAAACAGAAAATAGGGCTGGAAGGAATGTCAGAGGGTTATCTAGTCTTTCCACCAGTTTTCAAGTAGAAACGTCATGTTTATGCCAAATAATGCTGAGTGTGATATTATAGTTATCTTTTAGAAAGAGAACTTATATGAAGATGCTGTTTATTAGTGCTTTTACTCCACAAAATATTTGGAAAGTGGGCTTTTAGACTGCACAACAGAACAACTCAGCACTACCAAATCAAGGATCTGTATTCATGTTATATTCAAAAAGTAGAAAAAAACTGAACAGTTTTTCTACACAAGTGGGACCACTGCTTCTGAAGACAGTAGTAACAGGTTTTACTTGTTTGGTCTGTATATTAAATGAATTGTTATGGGAAGAGATTCATTTTAAGTAACAGTGCCAAGACTTTGAAAAAGTTGCATGCAAAGAGTTTCTCTGATTAGTATATGGTTAATTATTAGGGCCCCACTGATTAGGGGCATGCCCTTAGCTGCGGTGCTGTAGCCTTTATCCCAGGTACCAGCAGCGGTCATGGAGCTGCCTTGCTGACACTACCCTATCAAATGGATAAGCATAACTGATGACTGCTGCTAGTCTACAGGTGAGCAAACCAAGGACGTCATAAGCCTTAAAATGGCCTCGTTCATCAGAATTTAAAAATGCCTAGCTATAGAATGTGCTTCCTGTTAGATCAATGGCCACTTAAGCCTTTCTCAGTCTGGGTATGTTTTACTTACGTTGTTGTAGGTGGCAAAAGCAGTGTCTCACTCATTGAATAACTGTGTGAATTGTCTGCCTGGACAAAAGGATGTGGATGTGGCTTTGAAGAGTATTGGAGAATCCAGCAAGAAGCTCCTTGTTGATTCGGTGAGATGTCTTTTAATGTACAAATAATTTGAGAGAAATGAAACTCTGGTCTTTGTTACCCACATGTCAAATTATTTAATAGCTAACGTGCTCTAAGTATACTTTGTACAAATTTTGTGTAGCAGCCAATTCTCATGCTTGAAATGTTGTTCTTCCGACTCATGGGGAAGTCAGTGCATTTTTGTGGCTTTTGAAGGTAATGTTTAAGTTGTCTTGGATCACCATTAGTTTGTCTTTTGGAAATGCCAACTGTGATGCCACAATTTCACCATGGAAATTACCATCCAGCTCAACTCTTAACTCTCTGAGAAGTGATTGATTCAGTTTAAGGAGCATTATAGTCATTCAGAAAGGAACATCTACAGTAATTTTGTTTGAAGATATGAAATGTTATGTTTTTGTTTCACTGCATCAGTGTCACAAAAACCCTTTGTGCCCTGGCAATTTGCCTGAAGGCTATGTGATTTGAACAGCGTAATATTCACCTTCAGGTGATCCTATCCTGCTATTCTGCGAATGAAGGAGGAATTTTATTTTGACATGTTTGTGGAATGCCTTCAGTCAAATCAGGTCGGGACCGAGTTTGGAGTCATACAAGAACTGATGATACTTCTGCTTTGTTCTGGGAAGCTTGTTTGTAGGGGGGGAGGGAGGGGGAGGAATGACGACTTGGAAAACAATGTTCTCAAATTTTTTTCAGTGTTCATCACTTTGAGTTTCACAACTGAACCATAAAATAGCTGTCACCTTGTCTGTCCCTTGAAAGCTTCCTCCTTTGAACTCAGTTGATACTTTGGACTTCAAAGTCAAAGGCTTTGGGCTTTGGGCTTCAAAGTCAAGTTATCTTCCTGCATATAGCAGGACTAAGCTCAGCGTTGTATAGGTTTCTGGCTGAGAGCTATCACTAGCAGTGCAGATACAGTGCTCTGTTCTAGCTTGTATGTGAAGCTCGTTGCTGTATCGCATTAGTGTACTTGAATGGTGTTGAGTTTTCCAGTCGTGAAGGGCTAGTGTGACTTGTTAGCCCTTAAAACACAGCTCTGATTCTCTTGCAGCTACCACCAAGTTCTAAGTCTTTCCAAGAAGCTCAGAGTGAACTGAACCAGGCAGCAGCAGATCTGAACCAGTCGGCAGGAGAAGTTGTTCATGCTACACGGGGCCAAAGTGGGGAATTGGCTGCAGCCTCTGGAAAATTCAGTGATGATTTTGATGAATTCCTTGATGCTGGTATTGAAATGGCTGGCCAAGCACAAGTAAGGGTTTTTTTTTTGTTGTTGTTTTTATCATGCTAACTGGGAAAAGGGCTATCTTGGGAATATGGTACGATGTGCTAATGTGAGAGTCAATCCAGAAGTGATGGGTGATGGATGACTATTTCATAACATCCATAGCTGCCTATCTGGAGTGAAGAGAAATCACCTCACTATTTGCATTTGTCTGGTTTGGACTGTTAGCTAACTAATTTGAGCTGTATGTTTAAAGGCACAATAGTCCACTGAACCTCTCAAATAACTGAAGGCTATGGAAAAGGCTGCCTCTATTTTGGTGGAACTATCATGGACCATAATGAACATATGAATACTCTTCAGAATTTAGCAGCTTTATGCTAAATTCCCATGCTTTAAATAAAGGGAGGAAGAGGCACCTTTAAAATCTAGACTTGACATTGCTCTATGGCGTGTACCTCCGTGGACCTGCTATGGACTGGTGCAGGCATGTGGAGTGGGCTGGCTAAAGTGCGATGTGTCTCACAGCAGCACTTAAACTTCTGTTTTGTGATTTAATTGTGATTTGTGTTTTGTGATTTAGTGCAGTTACATTCTGGTAAACTCAGTAGCAATCAGCAATGTTGATGCATATTACCTGGTTTATTTCTAGTAATCTAGGTACTCTTTTTTGAAGCTGGAGCCATGTCCTTCCTTATCTTAGCGCATGTAGGTGTACTCAATTACAGTATTGCTGTTCTGGAGGTGATTTCACACAACAAAGGGTCATGTATGAGGTGAGCTTGGAGGACTTATGGGGAAAACAAAATCTGCAGATTGCCTGTTTTGTGCTGCTTCGTAAGAAGAACTTGCGAACTTCAAAATAGTTGCCAAAAGAAATACTAGCAAGCAGGTCTAAGGAATGTGCCAGGTCTTCCAACTTAGTTACAAAGTGTCTATAAAGCAAATGCTTTGTAGATGGAGCTGGGCAGAGATGTCAGACAATGACTGCTGCGGTGCTGTAGCCGCTGAGTGTTCTCCGCCAAATCTTAATCATTCAGGCTCAGATCCATAAGGTGAATTAGGCAGCAAACATCAGCTGATCCTCTGAAGTTATATAGGACTATCTTTTTAGCCGTGGACCTTATTCAGTCTTAGAACATTTTATTTGTGAGGCTACTCCACGAAGGCAAAGGTAGAAATAATACTGCAGATAGCTACTTGAAAAGACATTTCCAGCTGCTGACAACCTTGTGGCCCTTAAGAATTTGCTTATCCTGCTCACATGGTGGATTTAAACAATCTCCATTATTAATGGCTGAACTTAGAGTGGAGGATGCTTTCCGTCTGGGTCTAGTCATTTGACCAGAACAGAAGCAATAGTGGGTGTTTTGGATGGCCCAGTGAATAGGGAAAAAGTGGCAGGGGGGAAAGGCAGAATGTAAATATAGATTAAAGTCTGTTCACATCAGCTGAGTAAAATGCAGTGTCTTTACATAAGAACTTGAACAGATGGTTAAAAGGCACTGACTCTCTTTTACAGATCATTAACAGAAGGAATTTAGTCTCAGCTGTTTGCTATGATCATGCAGTACTCTCCTGTAATTGTGCATGTATTAAGTTTTCCATTTCAAGCAATGACTTGAAGTTAACAAGTAATAGAACATCCAAGTCGGAATGTTTACCAAAGCCAGTTTATAGAAACTCTTTTTCTTGGAATAAAGGAATTTCAGGAGGGATCTTTCTGTGCGAGTAATCTGTTAGATGCAAGAGTGCTTGTAGGTTATACAGAGGATGCTGGAATACAGACAGTACACACTGAATAACGTGGACCAGTTGTGCCAGGCAGAGACACATTGAGAGTATGGACAACAAAAGCATTGTTCAGCAATTAGTTAAATTTCTCCCTTGCTCCTTTGTGAATACTATTATTGTTAGAAATCAAGCCATTTGTTATGTGGGTTTCTTTTTCTGCTCTGTGAATGGAGCTAGAGGCACCTGTCTGCCTGAACAGAGGCTTTGGTCAGTGCCCTTGTCTGATGTGCAGGGCACCGTAGTCCATCAGCTTCAGGTGGATAGAGAAACTGGGTTTCCCAAGGTGGCTCATGAAGCTTTAGCACTCTCTCTTTATTGCAAACTCTAAACTTAATGTTATGCTTCTGTGGCTTTCCAGACTAAAGAGGACCAGATTCAAGTAATAGGTAACCTCAAGAACATCTCTATGGCTTCCAGCAAGCTGTTACTGGCTGCGAAGTCTCTCTCTGTTGATCCTGGAGCTCCTAATGCCAAAAATCTATTGGCAGCAGCTGCAAGGTAAGGATGTGTTGCTTGCTTTAGATTTTATTTAAGTATTTGCTTTGCAAATTACCTCTTCAATATTTATAATGTGTTTATATGTTCTTTTGATACTGCCAGTTAACTGTGCGGTTGGGACCTGTGCTGCTTTTAAATCAAAGTAGATCCCAGGAAAGTCGCTTATTTTGGATTAGTTTCTTATCTGACTTGACTTGTTATGCTGCATGGAAATAAGAACCATCAGATGAAGGTCTGGTGGGGTTTTTGAAAGGGATGACTACTTCTGTTTTTCTTTACCCTAGTGTGTTTTGCCTATGTTTTTTCTTTGCATATATGTTCTGATAATGCACTAGATAATACTAAGCCTTTCAATCCTGAACAAGGAGAGAAATCAAATAGTGTTTTTATGTGCTGTGCTTAAAAATCATGTTGTGACTACCTTTTGCTAACAGTGTGTTGTGTGCATGATCAAGAACACTCTTGTCTGTCTTTGAAAGGTTTAGATGCTATGTTTATTTGGTGAAAATATTCTTTCAGGATTTTGTCAAGCATGCCCTGAATTTCATCCTGTGAACCGTTTCTCAGCCAGGGTACTTAGTATTTACTTGAAAAATATTACCTCACTTGAGTATTTCTGACTGAATAGTTCTCCCACTTCACTTTCTCAAATCTTTTTGATGATTCTTTTTTTAAAAACAAAATATTTGTTCATTTATCAAAGCCTTTAGATTGAATGTTCAAATATCAAACCAGAAGGGGACTTTGAAGGACACCTAGACATTCACACCTAGAAATCTCAACATTTAAATAGATCAACATTTGAGATCAAGTTTGCATGTTGCTTGCAAAACTGTCTTCCAAAATGTTGACTCCCAACAAAGATTAGCCTGGAGTGAAGAGAATTAGTTAAGACCTACTTCCTTAGGGATAATGCTGTTAATGTATGGTCCTGTGCTCTGTAATCATCTTTTTTTTATAACAGGAAATAAACTTTTTAAATAAATACACCCTTCTAATAAAGGGCCCTTTAAGTAAGCTACGCTACTTTATTTTGTCTAACAAAAAATATTCTGACATCCATCTTGTCTCCCTAAAAATAAACAGGGTTCTAGCAAAACTGTAAGTAATCAAAGTTGCATTACTTAAAATGAAGGAGTTACGTTAGCTAGTGTTATCGGCACAGCACCAGACTGCTACAGATTTCTGTGTTGGACATTAATGTTCTTAATGTTATAAATACCTTTCTGCAAATAAGTGTCAAGCCTAGTGACATAACTTACTGCTGTGAGATTAAACTTTCTTGTTACATACTAAATACTAAAGGGGCTCAGAGGGGTTAGATTTTCAGATGTGGATCATTATAAAACACTTTAGTGAGAGTTGGGGTTTTGCGTGTTTTGTTTTTTTTCCTATGAAGCTTGTGAGGTGTTTAGGTCAGCTATTTTATTGTATATTATACACTTGAACGCTGAATAGAAAAGTAGAGCATCAGAGCTTAAACTTTTTTTCAGTGTGCAGTTAGTGAGATAAAAGCTGAAATAAGAGAAATTGTTTGACTTTAAAATAAACCTTTTTCCCTTCACTCTCCCTAGAGCTGTGACTGAGAGTATAAACCAGCTCATCACACTGTGCACCCAGCAGGCACCTGGGCAGAAGGAATGTGACAATGCTCTCAGGGAACTAGAGGTATTTTTACGTTTCAAAAGTTCTAGCAAATTAAAATGGACCAAAGGTGGATTTTTTCCTCCTCTGTTTTCATTGTCTGATTAGCTGCTGTCATTGTCTTTCTACTTGGTATCTGTTGCAGGGGTTTTCCTTGCATACAAGTTAGGCATAAAACCGCTCTGAACATCCTGTGGATTTGGCTGGAAGATGATGTTACTGCCCTGTCCCCATCTCCTCTTCCCTTTCCCCTGAAAGATACAGTTTATTCATTATTATCCATGCTTACTTTAAATTAAAAAAGAATCATGATGGGATGGACATTCCCAGTACCAGCAGCGCACTGGAGGGAGCTGCAACATCCTGATTTTCGGCTTACAGCAGCTTGTCGCTGCCATCTGACTTTGCAATAACGTTTATCACGTTGTATCCTGCCACTGCTGCCTCTTTCTCATTTAGGTTTTTGATGTCTTGTAACTGCTTTGTCACAGCCATGCTAACGCGGAGCATCTGTCAGTGCAGCTATTTGCAAGTTATGTTCTGGTATGTGAGCGGTGAGGCTATTTGGCTGGCTAAATAGCAGGTAGCAGGTCCCTCTGTGAAAGACCTACTTCTGAGGTTTGGTGTCAGTCAAATTGACTGCTGCTTAGCATAATAGGGAATAGCATCTTTAAGTTAAACTAAATGTTTGTTATTTACTGTCAGGGTCCGAACATCAAAGAGCGACTTGCATATTTCCTTTGCTATTAATTAAGTATTGTCCCCTAACACTGTTAGAAAAGTGTTTGGTTAGAAAAACAGCCGTTCAGATCTCTTAGTCTTGTTATTTGTCACAGAGAAGAGAGTATTAAGGGGCAAGAATTATAGGAAGAGGGAAAAGTCCTATTTTGTGAATTGAATCTCCCATAGGTTTTCTTGGCATCAGCGCAGAGCTGCACAGCTTTCTGCGTATATGTTTAATGCTAACTGTTGCTTGAAATTGCTGAAGATTTTTTGACTGCCTTTGCTTCTTCATGCCAAAATGAATCTGTCAACTAGTTAAGTGCTTTATACACTCACAGCTCTGATTGAAACCGAGTTTCTTGGATGATTTTATTAGAAACACCAGATTTGCCTGTAGTTTGCGAACCCTTGCTGATAAGTTTCCTCATCCTTGAGCTAATGGGGTTACGCTGATTCTCACCAGCAAGGTCAGCCTTAATGGCAGCTCTCAGTAAAGTCACAGCTGGGATTTGCTTCGTTGTGGTAACTTACTGTAAGAACTGTTTCGTGTTACAGGATATGATTTTGCCACCCTTAAGAGGCATCCCTCTGCTTGCTCTGTGAATTTATCCTATTCAGTAGTGGAAATAAAAATCATCTCTGAGTTGCCGTATTTCAAGGGTTTGACTGTTGTATTTAGCAAAATATCTTTAGTAAATAATTGAGTTGATAAAGTGTCAAATACCGAATCAAATGATTTTATGCATTTCTTGCTGACAAGAAGGCATGTAGATGCTTTTTCTGGTAGAAGAGAGGAGAGGTAGGGGTGTCAAAATGAATTCAAGGTAGAGGTCTAGCAATTCCAAGTATTTTATTATATCTGAAAGACAGGAGTTTTGGAACTGTCATGTTTTAATTGAGGTTAAAATAGAACTTAAATCCACTTAAGTGCCTTTAATTCAGAAGGAAGGCGTAGTTAGTTTTCTTTTAAAATTGAGTGGAAAGAATTGACATTTTTATTTTGGATTTCAGTCCTCTGGGCACTGCAGAATATATGTTCCAGTAACTTGCTGTTCTGTAATGTGCCTATTTTCCACATGCTTTTGCAAATATTCCTTGGAGAATGTTTCTTAAATATTGGGCTTGTTAGCATTTCTGTAAGTGTTGGTATGGCCCTGGGTGGTTAGGTGAACGTGGGGACACCTGTGCAAGAGTACATGTGCTGATGGGGCAGATACAGCCTTTTCTCCTCCTCCTCTCTTACAGTAAACCTGGCCTGTTTAAGTAGCGTAAATCAGCTTTCAAATGTTTTGTTTCTGCCCTTTGGTATGGAAAGGCTACCAAGGTCATTTCAGTGCATTCCAGGATGCTCTAGGCTTTTTTTAATGTGAAAGTCCACACCCTTCATCCCAAATTGGAGGGCTTTGCTTGAGGGCTTTGTTGGACTTATGGGATTCTTAGCTTCCTGAGCTTACAAGTGTCCCACCTTAGTTAAAGGGAGTGGCAGCAAGTCCAAATAACAGAAAGGAAGAAGCTAGTAAGCAGGCTGTAATGTAACGTGATTGCTTCCTGAGATCCTTGCCAAACGTCGGGGCAGACCAAAGTGAGGAATGAAGTGCTATTTCTCAGGAGTTCACCGAAGCACATGCTTATTGGGGGAGGCCTGTGAAAAAACAGGGTTCTGAAAGGCAGAAACTCCCTGCTAATGAGTGGCAAAAGCCTGAGAGCTTTAGAGGGAGACCTCAAGCCAGGGCAGCCCTAAGACACCAAACAGCTGTGGACAGTTGTGTGCCAATAGCTTGGCTTGTCTGGGTTGTGAGCAGAGCCCAGAAAAGGCAGGAGGGGGGATCTGGGGTGTCTTGAACTTCAGGAAATGCTTGCCGGAGAAGGACAGTTACTGAGAAGAGCCCGGATGTATGACATTAGTTTCTGATAAAAAAAAGGGAACTGAGGCAAAAAGAGGTAGTTCATAAACCGGACTGGAGACTGGTGTTAGAAGTGACCTATTAGCTTTTGGAAAAGCAGTGTTTGTGGCCTTAACTTATAATTTATCTTTACAATGATTAAGTCCTTGACCCATTTCCTTTATTTTCCTGATTCATCACTTACTACTTCTGGTCTCCCCAGGAGTTCTCAAAATGACTAAAAACTGTTATTCCTGTAAAAAGTGTTTTAGCCTGAACTTACTAGACTGTTAGTAAGCTCCATAGCCTTCCTTGGAGACTCTGGAAAAGTGTTTTTTGAGATGACCTTATTGTGTGGTCTCCAAGGGAGCCAGCTAAACTTTCCAAGAACTTCAGCTGAAAGAGTAAAAGGTGTTACAGGAGCAGCAACTGAACCTTAACTGTCAGCGTAAAGCAGGGCTTGCTTGTGTTTTCCTGTGCTGTTCCTTACGTTTGGAGGGCTTCAGGCTCCAGAAGAGTGCAAATGTTGCTGGGACAACCTTGCTTTACAAGCTGCTACTGGAGGATGAAGCACAGCAATGAAGATTCGTTGCAGTTTGAGAACTGAAAAACAGATGGGAAGCAACTGGAAACTGTTTGCTACTCATGACCTCTTTCCTGCTTTACCTTGTTCTTAGAGTATCTTAATCACTGGAGGGTTTTAACATAGATCTCAACTTTTAAAAAAGAGGGCAGACTAATGATGGCTGAGCTTTTAAAAATATTGCGGTAGGTGTGTCTTACTGTTAGGAGTTCAGTTATAATAAAAATCCAATGGTTTGAATTCATACCCAGATTTCCTTCAGGTGGAAGGTGAAAGTCAGATACAAGCTTTGGTGTCTTTCTATACCTACTGATTTCACTTTCCTCAGAAAGATTATAGATCTTTTCTGCCTGGTATTTGGTGAGTTTTATTCCTTCAAACTTGGAAAAAGTCTTTTTGCAATTTTTTAAGCGTAAGAGAAACAGTCTGCTGTGTTTTACAGCCTGCTACAAATCTTTTTATCTAAAGGCATGGATTCTTCTCAACAAATATATTACCTAGTTTTTATTTTTTTTATTTCCTGGAATCTGATTCACCTCAGAAAGGGAAGTTAAATCCAATTTGTATCTTTAGCTTTCTGGCAGAGGGAGCTGTGCTAATGGCTTTTCCTGACAGCAAAGAGGCAGGCAGGCAAATTGTGTACTGGCATTTAGCTTGGTAGTTCTTTCTGTCTTTAGCCAGTACTCAACAAAAGGGACCAGATTTTCCTATCACTTACTCTTTCACCTCCACTTATAACATTTTAATTCTTGCCGCAGACATGCGTTAGGCCGTTCAGAACTGACGCAAAATCAAGTTAGCGAGGACTAGCTGACACAAGCCAACTGACTCGTAAGTCACTCATGACAAACAGTGTAAACCATATGAGCTTAGACTTCAGTGAAGGATATTATCCAACAGGTTTTTAGTGCGCAAATGAGTAGTTAGTGCAGCTCAGCTGATGCAGGGTAGCATTTCATCTGTGGCACATTGTTCTGTGTTGTTTGCCCTCAGTGACTGGATAGTTTTGCTTGCTGATAGAGACCATTCGTAGGAAAGATTTCACTGTTGTCATCAAGGCATTTGTGACTGTATATATAGTTTGCTCAGTTCTGTATTTTAGGCTCTATAAGTAATCAAGGTGTTTTTCCTTTCCTCAGACAGTTAAGGGAATGCTGGACAACCCCAATGAACCTGTGAGTGACCTGTCATATTTTGATTGTATTGAAGGTGTAATGGAAAACTCCAAGGTAATTTCCTTTCCCACTCCTGTGTCAGTTTTGAAGTATGTTTTAATTATTTGCACATGCATATAGAGCATGCTGGAAGCACAGCACAGTGTTTGTAGCATGTGTGTTCCATTCCTTGGGAAAACTCAGCCTGAGATAGATCTCTTATGGGTCACTTACATTTTTTTTGGTTGCTTGCGGGGGCTTTTAGTCTGGTAACGTGGTTTTTTTAATTATGTGACTACCATGGAAAATTGTTAAAACTTATCCCCTCTCCCCCATCACACAGTATGTCTTACTGTCAAGACATGTTTTGACTGCAGCCAAGTCAGAAATGCCCAAAGTGTAGATGGAAGCCTTGGCAATGAAGTATCATTGTACTGTTCTGTGTGAAACAGCCTGGAGAAAAGTCTGAGCAGTCCAGATATTTCAGCACGTAGCAGATTTCTGTGAAATCTGTTAAGCTATTTTTAACAGTGTCATACATCTTTCTTTGAAGCTTTGCTTTTGGTATCCTTATTATTCAATGTGTTGGAATTGTCTCAAATTCTTCCTCCTCTAAAAGAAAAAGAATACTTAATGGAGGAGGATATGCATATCATCTTGTTTTGGGGCAGTGCTGTAGTTAGACCTTGTTTTGATTTTCTTTACCAAAAAAAAAAAGGAAACTACATTCAGTGAGAACATGCTTTAAGATTTAACATGCATTCTAATATTCAGATGGTTCTGGCAGACTAGATGCAACTTAATTTCCACTGAGTTTTCAGTGAGTTTGGGGGCAAAGAAGATCCAGGATGTGTTGGAAGCATCTGTGTAGTTTCTTGTCAGTGCTCTGCAGATGAGCCATATGGCTGACCTCTGTATAACAGAAAAATTAATGAGGCTATTTCTCTACCCTCCTGGTGGTTTGAGCTATAGCTATGTTTATTTGACCCTTCAATGCAGTGTTGTTCTGCATGCCTCATCCCTCACTCCACACAGAGCAATGTGCCCAATTCAGTAAGCCTGTCACTTGGCTAAAGTTTCTGGAAGGCCAAGTAGGTTTGTGGACCAGGGCCAGAAATCACTTGTCCTTGACCTATAGGAAAGCATATTGTGAGATTTACTTTGCTTTTTAATTTTTGAGGTTCTTGGAGAATCAATGGCAGGCATTTCCCAGAATGCCAAGACTGGTGATCTTTTAGTCTTTGGTGAATGTGTTGGAGTTGCATCCAAGGCTCTTTGTGGCCTTACAGAGGCAGCAGCTCAGGTAAGCTACTGAAGTCTGTAAAGAAGGTATATATTTCAAGTATATATGTTTTTCCTAAAACTTGTGCCATGCATGTGTAAATTTCTTCCTGTTAGCTAAGCAAGCGTGACCCTGTATTACACAGTATGTTCTATGTACAGTCCACATGAATTGTGAATACATTGCTGTCTACTGCAGGGATAGCAGAGTGCAATAACATGCACATTCTAGATGGAAGGGAAATAAGACAAGGAGGGTAACTTTTCCAAAGGAAAAGTAAGTCACAGCTGTAGTGTGCAGAATTCATGTTTGCAGCTCCCCATGTTGTGCATTCCCCAAGGTAGTAGCGCTTCCAGGCTATTACATCATAGAGAAGCACAAAAGCGTGAAGCCACTGTTAAAATGAGCAATTCAATTTTGTGTTTTAATTTAACCACAGGAAAAAACATTTGTAAGGATCACTCCTAATCTCAGACTGTATTCTGAATCATAAGTGGTCTGTGTCTTTCAGCTGTTTACATACTATTTGAATCACCAAAATTTTCAAGCTTTTGCAACAATCTGCTCATTGTGGTTTGACTGATATGATTTGAACAGTTGACTTGAGCTACCGAGCTCCTCTCCCTTGTAGATAAAGCTGGTCAAGCCTTTTCAGTGAAGGACTTGGCTATGGGAGGCCCATCTTCTGCATCTGGAAATGGCTCCTCGACTTTCCCAAATAGGGAATTTCTCGTTAGGGACTTAATGTTCTCCATATCTAGCCCTGAGCTGCCTTACTGGGGGATGAGGATGACAGGTATTGTGTCTTTATTGGAAAGTCACCAAGAAATTTTCAAATACAGTTTTGCCAATCTGAGCAATTCCTCTCTATGTTGAGATGCATAGAAACTCTAGTTAATTGAGAAAGAAAATAAGTTTGGCCACAAGACGTCTCTAACAGCAGTGAGACCAGCAACTTTCAGACTTCATGGGTCCTTCACTCAGCAGTAGTGCATTTGCTGTGGTGAATTTATTTTGGCTAGTAAGAAGTGGAGGGCTTTTGTTTTGTTTTAGATATGAAAATGAAGAGAAGTAAAATCAGTTTTCTACTCGTTTGACCAAAACCTTTACCTCTTTCAACTGTGACTAATCCGGTAATTAAGTAGTTGATGGTAGTGAGCACTAGAGCTCTTTCCTGGCTGTTCCAGTGGAAAATAGGTTTTTCAGGGATACCAGCTGCCTGAATAAAGAGTGGGCAGTTTTGTTTCAACTAATTAGATTTCACAACTTTAACTGCTACAGGATCTGTTTTCAGAGGATTCTGGAGATTTACTACCAAAGAAAATTTTAATAGTGCTTTTCAATATGACTTCTGGATAATCTCTGGCCGCCATGTGCAATGACATGTGGCAAGCTTAGCAGAGAACTGAGGTGGATTCAACATTTTTTCTTAAGGTTTTTTCTTCTTTTCTCTGTTTTTAGGCTGCTTACCTGGTTGGCATCTCAGATCCCAACAGTCAGGCTGGTCAGCAGGGTCTTGTTGACCCAATTCAATTTGCCAGAGCCAATCAAGCAATACAGATGGCTTGCCAGAATTTGGTAGATCCAGCAAGCAGCCCATCACAGGTAATTTGAGAGGGCTGCAGTGGGGCTGTTGTTGTTAGGACACAATGCTTTATGTTGGTGAACCAAGCAAAGGGAGATTTGGTTTGAAACTGTTCCATGGCCTTGAATTGAGAATTTTCACAGCTATGCTATGCTAACTGTCACACCCCTTCAAACTATTCTACCCTTCATTTGTACCATCTGTTTTTATAGGTGTTATCAGCTGCCACAATTGTGGCCAAACATACTTCTGCTTTGTGCAATGCTTGTCGCATTGCTTCATCAAAGACAGCGAATCCCGTTGCCAAGAGACACTTTGTGCAGTCTGCCAAGGAAGTTGCAAACAGCACTGCCAACCTGGTCAAAACTATCAAGGTACATGTGCTGCTTAATTGTGCTTTATTCTTCATTTTTTTCTGGTGAGACAGAATCAGAACAGTTAGCAGTATCTTTTTACCTGTTGTGGTATGTATTTAAAAAACCAAAAAAATCATTATTATTTTCCAGTTCAGATCTTCAAAAACAAAATCAGTGGTATAACTGTCCCCACTCAGAATGGGTGTAGTCAAAAAGGAAAGAATCAGGCCATGTTAATGTTAGGAGATGCAGCCAGCCCATCCAGTTTAAGTCATTGTTGTGCCAATATAACTTAATGAGCTTGCTCCATGAGAATAATTTCCAAGCAACTGAAATTAAAGATTTCTAATTGTGCTTCTACATGCTGAAATGGCTGCTTTAACATTAGTTGTTTGATTGTTCAACGTCAAGAGTTTGTGGAGCTATTTCTGACAGCCTTACCATATTTATCAGTTATAATACTCAGAACAGAAGCAACTTAAGTTGCTGCTATTTAATATATTCTTTTTAATGGTGATCTTTTATTTTCCAGATACCTGCCTGCATTCTGGTAGGAGTAGCTTTTTCTCTTGCAAGCAATAATGATACTTGCAAAGGCCCGGAGGACTAATGAATCTGGATCCCTGTGGAAGTCGTTAGTTCATCTGCTACTAAAATTCTTCCAAAAATAGCTATGCTCTTAGGACAGGAAAGTTCTGTCATGCTGTTATACAGCAGGTCCTTCATATTGCAGTCTTTCCAATGAGGTTATCAAAGATTAACTCACTTGTGTAAAAATGAGACTAGTAAGTTAATGGTCTGGTTTAAAAAGTTAAGCCTACAAGAAAGAATCAGCTTGCTAGCCACTTCAACCCTTTGGAGTATCAGGTATTGAGGCATGATTTGTGAGAGTCATCAGAGTGAAATTATTTAAAACATTTATTCAGTCTTGTGTAGCAGGGCAGCTGTTTTTAAGCTTGAGGTCAGTGATCTGAGTCAAGAAACACACAGTTAAGTAAGGAAATGATTTTTTTTTTTTTTTGCATCTAGAGGAACTTTCCAGTCTCAAATTTTATAAACATACAGCATTTTAATACTCAAGAGTTAAACTTTTTACAGTTTTGCAAAGCAGCCCATTCACAGAGCTTAACTGTGACTTCCTTTCCAGGCTCTGGATGGTGATTTCTCTGAAGATAACCGCAACAAGTGCAGGATTGCTACTGCACCTTTGATTGAGGCTGTGGAAAATCTGACAGCGTTTGCTTCAAATCCAGAGTTTGTCAGTATACCAGCACAGATCAGCACTGAGGTAGGCAGGTGTTGCCCTTCTGCCTTCAAAAGGTTTAAAACATTGAATTAGTGTGTGAGTGTGTGTGTAAAGTGGCCTAACCCTGAAATGTCTGTGTTCCTGGAACCTCATGGAATTGCACTCTTGTTTGTGGGACACTCTGCTGTCTTTGGCTTAACCTCTGCCCTTGAATTTTGCACCAGCAGGGTGAAACTAATGATGCTCCAGTGAATGCCATCAGTCTCCAGTTACTCACTAACAGTGCAAATGACTTGCATGTCTTGTTAGCTTGATTCTTTCATTTGATAAAGTAATAAATCTCCTTTTTCTCCCCCTCCAAAGTAGCTTTAACATATGGAATCCAGTTAGTTCTGAAAAAGAGTGAATGGTTGTTGTTTGGCTTTATCCCTTGCAAAAATGATACGTATCCATCATGACAAGAAGTGCTTGTTTGAGAAAAGTAATCCTTTCATAGGTCATCTCTTTTCTTTCCCTCCATTCTCCCTTCCTAACCCCTGCAACTATAGCAGATTAGTATATAAGTTAACAAATAAAGGTTATCTTCATGCAAAATATTCTTTCAGGCTTCATAAATGCTTAAACATGGAGTTGATGTAATGTTGCTGACTCTTTAACTGCAGGTTCCTGCTTTTGGCAACCCTCAGTTCGTGCTGGCCATATCAGATGATTCAGTAACTGTTGTAGTCTCGAAGTTGTGGGGCTGTTCCTTAAATCTAAGCCTGTCTTTTCAAGGCCTATCATTCTTGGGTTTACCAGATTAGTGGAGATGAAATAGATATAAAGATGATGACCCAGTTACAGTGCTGTAGTCCACATAACTACTGTGTGGAGAACCTGTTTGCTTGAATCCTGCAAATCTTATGACAAACTTTATGTTAAAGGATATCTCTGCAGTCCATCTTGAGACAAGTATCTGTCTTTTCTCCTATTTCTCAACTGGATGATGCCTCTGTAAACTTCAGAACAGTTTTCTGAAGTATGTCACGGAGAAAATGGTCAGACTGCAATTATTTTACTACTCTTTCCGTGGTGATTATCAGTAAATATAATAGTATTGGACCAGACATGATAGTACCTTTTTAATGCCATTAATGAAAGCTATTTTTAGTAGCAGAACATGCAGACAAACTCCAGTAATGATGTAAGTGTTATCTCTGTTCCTGCTAGTGGAGAAAAGACCTATTTTTATTTTGATATATATCTTTTTTAAGATTTGGTAGTCAGGTAATTCAGAGTATTTGCCATATATTTTAAAGCTATGTTTAATCCTGTTTGTCTTGCTCCTGTCTGATCACAGGGATCACGAGCTCAGGAGCCAATTCTAGTTTCTGCTAAAACCATGTTGGAGAGCTCATCTTTATTGATCAAAACCGCTCGTTCTCTGGCTATCAATCCAAAAGACCCTCCTACGTGGTCTGTGCTAGCTGGGCATTCCCACACTGTCTCGGATTCCATTAAGAGTCTTATCACCTCCATCAGGTATGTTTTGTGTAGTAAGCGTTTTTGTGTCCGTGTTTAAGTTGCAATAGTTCAGCAGCTGATTCAATAAAGAGAAAGTAAAGAATGGTACAGTAGTGCCCACACTACTTTGTTGTTTTTTTTCTTTTTTCTTTCCCCACTAATGGAAATTATTTATATTTTATGATGCACAAGGTCTCTCCAGTTACCCTGGGGGGTTAATCATAGCTGAGGACTATACTGCTCTACAGTGTAAGGTTGTTTTTTGTTTGTATTCTATTCTCCTTCCCCAGTCCCACACTTTCTAGTTTTAAGGTTAAACTTAATAGAAAATGGTGTAGAAGTAAAAATCTGGCTAATATTTTCTATATTTAGCCCACTTACCAGCATCTAGAATGTGGAGAACGGTAATTTTAGGTCAGGTACCATATAAACTAACTTTGCTATCTTACTCTTTACAATACTCTCATCTGTTTAGTTACAAGAATGCTGTTGCAAAATGTGAATATTTCTTAATTTTAGGACCAAACCTGTGTTCCTTTCTCATTCAAAGATTTTATTTTTTAAGTACTAATAGGAGCTTTGTTGTATATTCAACCTCTTAATCAAGTCATTAAAGCTGATCAACTCAAAATGTTATGGAAAAAATGCGCTAAGAACTGTTACAGTTTCGTTTATCTTTGATAACAGTTATGCTAAAATAGTAAACTGCATGTCAGGAACAAATTACCCAAAAACTAATTTTATTAGAGGGTACCTGGGACTGCAGGTAAAATATAATACCCAAGGGACTGACATTGTCACACTATACAGAATGCTTTTTCCTGTTGTCTCTGTTGCTTTTTTATTCTGACCTTCTTTATTGGGTTAATCCCTTGACCATCCTAAGGAGGTTGGGTTGCATTTTTCTTTTCCTGACACAGTAAACTTTACTGCATAATCCTTGGAGATAACTGATAATTTCTTTACTGCCTTTCTCTCCAAGCCTAGCACTGATTTTTGCAAAACATTTGGAGAACTCCGTGTGTATATCAAAATCCCCTAGGTACAACAACACAAATCCTCCTCGTTGCCTTCCTCCTGCATGGTTTGTGTACTGTCAGTTAAAGAGATGTGCTTGTGTGCATCCGTGGAAGAGATCTGCCTCCTTCCCATCAGGCTGAAATTACCACCTCTGTTCCAGGGACAAGGCCCCAGGCCAGCGAGAATGCGATTACTCCATCGATGGGATCAACAGATGCATCAGGGACATTGAGCAGGCCTCGTTGGCAGCCGTCAGTCAGAACCTGGCCACCAGGGACGACATCTCAGTTGAAGTAAGGGAGATGGGCACGGGAACAAAATAGTCATGCTGCTTTCCTTTCCCCGTGAAGATTTAGAGCTGGGCACTGAGTGAGCACAGCCTGCCCCTGAGGGGAGAAGTAGTCTAACTGAAATCTTTCCAGGGAAAACCAGGTGCTTGTCAAAAAGTACTTTGCTTCTGGAAATCTGGTGGTAGGAGATGATTTCTAGTCTATTCTGTGCAGCTACGGCAGGCTGTAGACGGGAGTCAGAATTGGGAAGGAGGCAGCTGGGAGTCAGAGATGTTTAAATTGTAGTGTTGTCTTGGCTTTTGCAAAGGGCGAACTGGAGCTTTCTGAAATTACGAAAAAAGATTCTAAGGTGCAGGAGAGAGTAGTGAACAAGACAACCAAAAATAGAGAACAAATGACTGTTTTGTTAACGATTTGTGACCAGATTTAATGTAGTAACTCCTCAGAGCAGGCTTAATGGCACTATTCTAAAATATTTTTTTGTTTCATTAGGAAAAAAAAAATCATTCTTCAATTAAGTGCTATAATTTAGGAGGTAGAAACTGTAAAGCAGAGAGAGCAATACCAAGAAAAGAAATCTATTCTGTAAGTGTTAAATGTATTCATGAGCAAAAAGCTACTGTAGTTACTTGTAGCATGTACAGAGCATCTTGATAAGTAATAGTCCTAATGAGAAAATTTTCTTAAATTAATAATAAATGCTACCCTTTCATCCTCATACGTGAAGAAGTGTGACTAGAACTACACTCATCATGAGAAAATTTTCTCAAATTACCAGCAGTGGGATGGCATGAAACTCCTTCATTATTTGCCTCTTTTTCCTAGTCCTTAGATTCTCTAAGTATTCCAGCATTTTCTGTTCTCCAGTGGAAAGGGTCAGTTGAGGCCACCTAGTACCATTACATACGTTTTTGCTAACTTATTAGAGGGATTTGGCTTTTAAATTGATGTCCAAGTTCTAGTTGCTTTTCTAAAGTGGCCAAATACCTCTTCCCATGTCAACACAGAGTAGGAGGGTTATGGGAGAATATAATCCTCAAGATTAGAATCACCTGCTGAGTGTAGCGGTGAAGTTTGTTATTGCTCTGACTGCCTTGTCTCACACGATGGACAGATGGTTAATATTTCTCTGGCTCACGTTTCCTGTGCTGCATAGAAATCGGGAAGTTTTTGAAGTTAACCTGTTACTAGAAGTCCAGTAATTTAAATTTCAATATCTTTTTTTATTCATGACGTTTTTTTTGTTCAATAAATGAACTCTTGAATTTGTGTTGATTATATGTTCACAGGAAAATCAGTGCCACCCCCTGTCTGGTGTTAATTTAGGCTAATCCTATGCTATTTCAGCCTTCATGTGTTTGAGTAAGGGCCTTTAGGGCAGGCTGCCTATGAAAAAAAGGCAACTGGAGACCAGATTCTGCTTGGTATTCAGTGTTTCATTGTTCTATTGCTTCTTGAAATTGCATCCATATTTATGTATTCCAGCGGTCTATTTGGGCTGTAATACTGCGTATTAGAAACATCTCAGACTAAATGAAACTGTACAAAATAAGTTACTACAGAAAATATTTCATACGTATAATTGTTTTACTTTTAAATCATTTCATTTTGGACATAGTGTTGAACTGAAATAAGCACTATTTAAGATACTAAGCTATTTGTAAAGCAGTATAGAAATACAGCCGAGTGTCAGAATACTTCTCCTCCCTCTGCCCCCTGCCTGGCCTTGCCTTGCTGGAGAATGAGCTAAATTCTGGCTGCCAAGACATTAACTGCCTTTGAATTAAAAGCCAGTATGTATTTGTTAACAGGCCCAGTATTGTGCTTTCTTTATCCTTCTGTCCCTCAGACTGTATTCAGGGGGTCAGTCCTTGTCTCTTGCACTCCGGTGTCATGTTTTTCCCTTTCTCTTTTATATTAATAAACTTCTGCTGCTGGCTTCAAAGTGTAGTTTGAAGCAGAGTTTCTACTCTTGTGCTGTACTGTTTATTTTGAAAATGCTTGTTTATATTTAAACTGGAGCTCCTGGTGGTTTCTCTGACCAGTGCAGGGCAAGAATATTTTTTTGTTTTGGGGGCGGGGGGGAGGATCACACTGCCATGAGAAATGGTTCCTATTCCTGCATTTGCCACTATCAGCTCAAGTGGGAGGGAGCCATCGTTACCCCTGTCCCTCTCAAACTAGCCTTATAAATCTAAATAGCAGCAAGCCTCTGTTAGGGCTCCTGTAGTTGAAATAGGATACAGATGAAGAAAGCAAGCACGTAAATAAAGTCAATAGCTTGGATTTCTGCATCGTGTTGTAGTGGGTCATTTAATAGAGATCTGAGTAATTCAGTTGGTCTGAGGGTGACTTTATGGTGTGATATAACTTGATAAATGAACATCTGTGGTAAGAACTGACAATTTGTCTTTATATTAGGCTTTACAGGAGCAGCTGACATCGGTTGTTCAGGAAATTGGCCACCTTATTGATCCCATAGCTACAGCAGCTCGAGGAGAGGCAGCTCAGCTTGGGCACAAGGTACAGTCCTACCTTTACAAAGGTTTCGGAAGTCTTGGACAGTTGGACGCTAGGGGAGATTTTAATTTTACTTTTTTTAATTCTTTGGAAAATAAAATAGGAAAAGAAAGCTTACTAAGGTATTTCCAATCTTGAAATTTTACTGGCTCTTAGCTATCCCTGTAGTCATATAGAAGAGGCTTTGAGAGGTTACCCTGGTTTGCCACAGAGCAAGTAATTGCAAATACGGATAGTCTCTGAGATAAACAGAAAACTCCAAATCCTGTGCGGGTCCCACTCTGTTGTCTGTTAACAATGAAAGTTGAGAAATGCCTCCCTTGGACAGAGGAGGCTGTTGTCTTTTATGCTCTTAAATACTGTGTGACTTAGAACTATTTCATCTGACGTGAAGTCTGGTGTCTTCAATTGTTTCCATCTGAAGGGATAAACATTGCTGTATTACAACATTTGAAGCTGAGAGACAGAATCACATAGGAATATGTTAATAAACTAAGTTTCACACAGCTTTGAGGCATTAGGAAACTGAACTACTTGAGCTAACTCACTGCCTGATGTTAGTTGGGGAGTAGCGTTCCGCTCCTGTTTTTAAAGAAACTGAATTAAGAACCTTTTGTTGTCTCTGCTTTCTTAGGTTACACAGCTGTCAAGTTACTTTGAGCCCTTGGTTTTAGCTGCAGTCGGTGTGGCATCCAAAACATTAGATCATCAGCAACAGATGACTGTGTTGGATCAGAGCAAGACGCTAGCAGAATCTGCCTTACAGATGTTATATGCAGCCAAAGAAGGAGGAGGAAATCCCAAGGTATAATCAATGTGTGTAACAAATGGGTCATTAGAGATATTACCCTGAAATGATTCCTGCAATTTTAGAGTGGAAATACTGTGCGTTAAGATTGTATTTTCTCAAAGATATTTTATTTTCTGATAGTGGTACTTTCATGAATTCCAGTTACTGAAATTGAAGGCTTAGAAGGTTTTCTGTTAACAGAAGAGAAGAGTTGGCAGATTCAGATTACAAGGAGCAAAATAGTTCTGACTACTATGGGAAATAAGGAAGAGGTTTTTAATGGATGTTAGCTTCAATAAACAGGCACGGTCAAAATGCATGCAATACAGAATAAAGTGTGGATATATATTGATTGTCTTAGTATATATATGTCTTGTAAAGAAAGCAATGAGTAAAACTTTACCTTTTTTTTCCCCTTTGATAAAGACAACAGTTGTCAAAATATATTTTAGTACAATTCGTTGCATCATGGTAAAGAATAGGCAAACTTTTATTGGAAATTCTTATGTTTTGTGAAGGACTATTGCAATATAAAGTCATCAGCAGTCGTGGAAGTAACCTTTCTTTTCCTGCCCCTCTACTGCATCATGTGAAATGGCTTAGCTTTGACCAGAACACAGGCTATTTGGAGAGGGGAGGGAGGGAGGAATTAGCTTCAAAACTAGGCAGGAAAATCCTGAAAGTAAAGAATATCTGTTAAAAGAGCCTGCTGTAACGTTCTCTTACTCCTTTCACTGCTTAGATAAAATAGTAACTATTTAGGGTATGGATTTTGTCTATAAGGAAAAAAAAAAAATCTAGTTCTTCTGCACTGCAGTTATCAGCAGGAAATTTAGATGTTACTACCTGTTGACAGCATGCGATAGACCTAATTGCCAGCCTGTAGGTTAAATTATTGTCTGAAAAATCTACTCCTGCTTTTTAACCTATAACCATCCATAAATTGAAATCTTTGCATTCTTTGTGAAGATCTCTTCCATGGTGAAGAGAGAGGAAAGGGATTATTAGCAGTATAAATGTCAAGTTAGGAGCACTTCTTCATTGGAAATGTTTTTAATTCTGGGATGGTTCTCGATTTGCAACTGTTTGCAAAACCTTTAAGTGTATGGTAGCTACCTCTTCCTGACAAATTTATAGGCTGTATTAAGGGTCTAAGTTAGTATGTGTTTACTGTGTGTAGGGTGCTGTGTGTCTTACAGGTCACAGCATTCAGTGCAGCTTAAGTACCAAGGGAAGGCTGAACACCGGGTAGAGCAGTTGCTGAAAAGGTTCCTACTGGAGAATAGGTGGAGGTGACCTGAAGGCTGGAGAATGCTCTGAAGAGGTTGTGCAGCACACTTTCCTTCAGTCTTTTGCACCAGCATGTGTAAAACAAACTTGGTTTTGTTCAATAGTAACGGCAGCTCCTGGCTGCATGTCTAAGCCATATATCACTTAAAGTGACATGTATTATTAGTAATATACATGCTATGGTTTGGGATCCCCTGCTATAGACAACTGAGCGCATTTGATTTCCGGTCTTTTCCGTTAGAAACAAGTTCAAATCAGAATCTGAATGCTTGAGAAATCCACTTGCCTTTGTGCACATTGAACCAGCTGCTGCTGTATGGTTAATGTGGTGTGTGAAAAGGGAGGTGGTGTCAATGCCTTGTTTGGTTATCTTTATTCGGACAGAGTGTGACAGAGGTGAATACCCCGTGCATGTCCCAGAATGCTATTTCCAACTTGATTAGGGCTCCCAGGTCCTACCCACAACTAGGTCCTACCCTGGCTGGGTGTTTTCATATCTCTCTGGCCTTTCACCAGACTTACTGTGGGGGCTTTTATAATGTAAATATGCTTTTGGCAGAAATTAGGTTCATGACACACTGAAACAGATGTTTGGGAGGCTTTTTAGTAGTTCATGGATGTTAACTTCTAAGACCTGCTGGAACATTTTGAAAGTGTTTCAAATGTTCTCTGTTATGCTGCCACCGCACAGAGAGATTTGATCCACTAATCCGCAGTCTCCACAGAGTTGTAGATTCTTGACTGTTCTCTCCACTGTCTGCAATAAAGGCACATTTTCAGAATGTTTTCCTCAGTAGGATTCAAGATGTGGATTGAGCACCATTGAAATAGCACTTACTTCTTTATTAGCTCATGAGAGCGTAAAGCAGGAGGGACTCAGCAGAGATGATAGTGCTGTGCAACTGAGGTTGAGAAAAATAATTTGAGAAGTCAAAGTTGTCAGGATAGCCTCAATTCTGCAATGTGCTGCACCTACTAATTTCCGTAGACAAAGATTTCTTTAAAGGCAAAGATTTGAAGCAGCACCTATCAAAACCAGATTAGTACAAAGCACACATCCAGAATAGCAGATGTCCGCTTCAGAGTTTCTAATTAGCAGATTACTTTCATTACTCAAATGCTTTACTTAAGGGATGGTATTGTTAGAAGTGAGAAGGAAATTTCAGTTTCTGAAAGCAAGGGGGAGAGTTCTCCTGCCTTCCCTTCAATTTCATTTTAAATCTTTTTCAAGCCAATTAATTATGCTTCAAATTCTAATGCTGTGATGTTTTCATTTGGCCTAGCCCACGCTGAACTCTGATCCTCTCAGATCACTACCTTTTATGTTCATATTGGAGATTTTACACACACTGGCAGACTACAGTGCCCCTGGGATAGTCACCTGCTACGAGCATTTCACATCTCATTGGTTTGTGCAAAGAGAATTCCTTGTTCCTGTGAAACTATCGCATATTTTTGGGCAGTGTGAACTGTGAGCAAGACCACAGCATAATCATTTCATTACTTAGACTTCTGGTCTCTGTTTCATTAGGTGTGTAAGAAACCTAAAATAGTTCACACTGTATATGTCGACTTCAGCAATGTATAACTATTTCAGCAATCTAATCTACTGCTTTAAACCTGGATGGCATATGCATTTGCCTGATGGCTTGTTTCTTACAAGTGCTCATTGCTTCATGTTGCTTAGCAAATACTGTTTTTCTTTCATTCCTTCCTCTTTTTCTCTTGCTTAATGAACAGAATATGGTTACTGATGTAGTTGAATGCAGTACTGCAAGTCCAGCATGCTCTTGATCCCTAATTGTTGGTAATAGTAAGGGATATAAAGGCTGTTGTTGACCATCTCTTCTGCAAGAGTTTAAGTTGCATTTTTTTATTAAATATTCATTTAGTTGTGTACATGCCCCAACTCCTCTTATTCTGCTTTCTTTCAGAGTCGTTGAGGAGCATATATGTTGACTAGATATTTTAAATCATTTTTTAAATTTATTTTCATCCTGAGCCTCACAGACACGCAAATGTCTATTGTGTATCTAGGGAAAGATCTGCTATTTTGTCCTTTCTTTTATTTACCTTCTGCTCTGCAACTTGGTGTGTTAGAACAAATGGACCCATTTACTTTCCTCCTGAACGTATATCACAGGAAAACCTCTTCTGATGAACATGACAAAATATATATAAGGATCAGATACAATAATAAGAAACAATTATTTTGTATCCCTGCAAGACTTTGTTTCCTCAGTTTGCATGGTACCTGGGTGTTTGCAGCACTCAAGACTTTCATAAAAATAAGTAAAGTGCATCAAGAAGGGAGAAATGGAAGTGGTTAAGTATTGAACTAAGTGTACTTGACTGGATTAACAAAGCAGCTGGGCTAGAATGTGTACTTTCAAAAGAGCTCATTAATTTGGTCTCTCTCCCCCCCCCCCCCCCCCCCCCCCCATTAGCAACAGTCTTTTCTTCCTGAGTTCAGGAAATGGAGACCTTGCATCAGCTTTATGGCAAAGAAACTTTCTGTTAGTGGCTTGTAGGGATACTGTTGCACACTAACGGTTATGTAAATACCATCATCTTTTCTAGAAGTTAAGAGCCTTTTATAAGAGAGAGAAAGAAGAGAGGCAAATTTCTGTGTTCATGCTTTGTGAGGGTAAATTGGTAATTCTGGCAACTTCTGCCGTTATCTTTGAGCTGGTGGTAGCTTTTGGAATCTCAGGAATGAAAGATTTGCGAGTTTCTCGGTAAAAAAAGGAAAATATTTCAAATCAAACAAAGACATCAATTTAAACACAGGTAGAAGAATTATATTGCCACAGCCAAACAGTTTATTGCCTTTAGGTCTTGTACAAATTGCTGATAAACAGGGAGGCAACTAGGTTTTAATTATTACACTGTTGGGTGGTTATTCTGATGATGGAGCTTTTCTTTTGTAACGTTTGTAGCCAGGATATTTTTACGTTGTCTTTTCAGAATCAAGAGGCAAACATTGTTTAGGATTAACTCTGCTCATTGCTAATTAGGATTTTGTAGGGAAGTAATTACATTCCCTCTAACTTTAGCTGGGGAACCAAGCAGTATTTGAAGATGGAAAACAGTCAATTCTGTCTTCACCCATCTGAAACACTGTAAAAGGAAATCTACTTTCTGGATTTATGTGAGTGAAGCTGGGCAAAATCAAATGCAGAGTTCTTAATTGCCATTGTTTTTAAAAATCTCACCTTAAAGCTCCTTGTTCTCTGCTGTTCATAACTGATTATCTAAAAACTGTATCATTTTCATCACAAGAATCTGTTCATAAAAATGAAATGTATAATAACGTATATTAAAAGGGAAATGATTTTACCGTTTTATGTAGATTTTTTTTTTCCTGGCTGGCTTTTCATTTTTCACTGATTAAATGGTTCACATGAATAACAAAATAAGCTTGTTGATGTAGCTCCAAATTAGATGAGAATAGGGTTTTCATTATTGAAGTCTGTTTTAATTACCTGCATCGAGAAATGTGGTCATTAAAGAAGCCCTCAAGAGTCTTAACTCCTACAGAACGCTTTAATGGTTGTACATACACACGACGTTTTACATACTAGTATATGCAAAAGATTCTTGCATTCTGCTTATGCATTAGTCTAACTTTATAGATGTGTGTGCATATGTGTAGGGGTGTGTGTGTGTGTAGATATATATAATATATATAATATATTATATATATATATATAATATGTATATATAAAATATATAATATATATATCTACACACACACATATATATCACACACATGCATATACACATTCATGCTTTTTATACCCTGGGCCCTGTACTACAGTCATGGCAAGGCCCTTAGCAATGCGAGTTTTAGCAGACTGCTTAAAAATTATTGAAGCTCGGGGTGTCTGTCATCTTTATATGTAAAGATGTTGAGGAAGCAAATTGGGCAAGCTTGCCTTCAGCCTTTGTAGTAAGTGTCTGTGAAATGCAGAAACAAGGTATTTTCTGCACTTTTATTTGGTATAAAAGTATCACCTAGTGTATTTTTGCCTTCCTCTAACTTTATTTCTTCTGTTAAATGCTAATCACTTTCCTAATCTGTTCTAGGAAAGATCTTAATATGTTCCCAAGTAATTCTTATTCAGTATTGCATTTCTTTTTTTCAGCCAGCTTTTTTCTATCAATATTGATGTTGGACAAGGTTTCTGGTCTTTAATTTGAAACCAAGTTTTAAAAGCAACTATTAGATGCTGCATCAACTAATAACATTTTCACACCAAATACTGATTTGCACACAGAATAGTCTCTAATATTCTTTTTCTCTTCTCATTCTCTCCACTCCAGGCATCACATACACACGACGCAATCACAGAGGCAGCCCAACTGATGAAAGAGGCTGTGGATGACATAATGGTTACCTTAAATGAAGCTGCCAGTGAAGTAGGCATGGTTGGTGGTATGGTAGACTCAATAGCAGAGGCAATGAGCAAGGTGAGTATAGACTTCTAGAACACTTTCTTGCCTTGCATCTGAAAGCTGATCCACAGTGTAGTGTTGAAAGGGCCTAGTGCTAATTCATTTCAACGATGTGTGATAAATGACGCGCTACCACAGTAAACCTAAAAAATATTTGACAAATAGCACAGATTTCAAAATCAAACTGGTATGTGGGATGGATGTCCCTTTATCAGAATAGACAGCACCGGAGAGGAGAACTGTTTTGGAAGATTATTCTACTCGGTAGTACACTGGTATCTAAGAAAAATAGAGGAAGCAAAGCTTAGCTGACCTAGGTTCATCACCATATTTATTTATCTTTTAAATTAGTCTTCTAAGTGATCAACAAGTCTGTTCTGGGACAAACTCATTCCAGAAGGAAGATGGCAGAGACTGAAGTGTTTTGCTACTTTCTGAAAAGTATTGTACTGGAAAGGTACAATTGCAAAAGGCAAACGTGCTACACTGAACCAAAAAATTGGATTTTTACATTTCAAGTTTTTTGGCAGAAAACAAAAGGTGGTTTGAACTTGCACAAAAAGTTATTTTGAACTTGAAAACACAGCACTGTAAATTCTGTACAAGTTGAATTCTATACTGACATTGGACTAAGTCTTCTCTGAGTTTTCTCGTACATGCTTATGCACTGTTTTTATATATTTAGGGATATATTTAAGAATGACCATAAAATACAGTTTTAATATTTATTAAGTGGAAAGTGTGTTATTTATTATAAGGTTATTATTTCTTTCATACTTTTCCCTCTTTCATGAAGCTGGATGAAGGCACACCTCCAGATCCCAGGGGAACTTTTGTTGATTATCAGACCACTGTAGTGAAATACTCTAAAGCCATTGCTGTAACAGCACAGGAAATGGTAAGAAATTTGGCTAGAGATAAGTAAAAGCTGTTGTGCACACACAAGGAACATGAAATGCTTTACACAGTGTTATGTACAATGTTGTGATATTGATTTCCAGTAGGCTTATCTATGTAGGGGTAATCAAGAGAGTTTATAGTTGTGTAGATTTAGCTGTTAGGTCTTAGTTGCATAATGGTAGGAGCAGCTGTCCAGAAGAGGAGTGGTGAGTCGCTGAATTGTCTTCTGGCTATTCTACAAACTTCTCTTCTTTTAAAAAAAAAAAAAAAAAAAAAAAAAAAAAAGGTATTCCAATCTGTCATTTTGCCCATGAAAACACGTATGGAAGCAGATGGCCATTAGGAGGCTAAGTTAGTACTTGGCAGAATGTAGCGGGATTTACTGTGATAGGGAAATACACCTTTCAGGAATAATTATGAGGAAGCAAAAAGAAATGGTTGTTAATTGTGGGAGTGAGAAGTTAGGATACTATCAGTGCTTGATTCTATTAATACAGTTTTTCTGAATACAGTTTTAGTAGGGCTTATAATTCCCTCTCCTTTCCAAGGAGTTTGATTTGACCTGAAACTTGATTCTATTTGAAACAAGGTTTGTCTGTGCCTGAATATTTTATAACAGAGTCCTCTAAAGATTGAAAAAAGGCCAATCAACTCATTTCATTAGCTGCATCATGAAGCAGTCTGCTAGCAGTACTTAAAAGCTGTCTGGCCAAGTTCCTGCTGTTTTAATGAAAAGATATCTAGCTTGGAAGTTGGTGGTGATTTTAGCTCTCTGCCTTAAGACCTATATAGTGAAATGTAAGTTGAAATACTTTTTATTTGGCTGCTGTTATTTGAGGAATAAAAGGAAAATATTCAACATGTTTTGATCAGCCCTTCAAATTGTCACTGAAATATTGTCCTATGTTTATTGTTTATTTAGATTAGCCCTTCACAGTGTATGCTAATTATTGTTTAACTTTGCCCATGAACCGAGATCAGATTTTTATGAGACCACTCTAATAGTTATAAATATGGATCAAAAGGTCAAATTTCTGTTTTCTTGGATTTCTGTAATTCAGCTGAGTTTAAAAAAAAAAAAAGAAAAGAAAAGAAGAAACAACTTGCTTAATCAAGTCTGTCTTGTTTCAGTGATGTTTAAGATAACAGTGATGTTATCTTAATTGGGGTATTGGGGATGTGTGTTTTGTGTGTGTTTGGGGTATTTTTTTCAGAGGGATAAGGAAAGGGCTCATTTGTATGCTAGGGAAAAGAATTTCCTATGGAGATATGTTTTACAAAATTATTTTGTGTTGCAGTCAAAGGTTGACAATACTGTGATCTATGATATTATAGTTTATTTGCAAATAGTAGAAATTTGTCTAAAACTAGTTTTGCTCCAAAGACGGAACATCATGGGTTTTGCTAATATAATTTGGAGAAGAAGAAATAGCTTTGTTTAAAAGCTGGGTTTGCCTAGAGAGATTGTTTTTTGTACTGATATTCTACCAAGGCTTTCTCTGTAGTTCTGGCTATTTCTTCTTTGTGGTCCTTCCCATATCTTTATAAAAGATCAGATGTGTTCTGCATTGATCCCCAGAATTTTTCTGTTTCCATGTCATGCCAGCTGAGACTGACACAGACTAGCTCACCTTTGACAAAATGAAAGGATGGCTGTGAAAGATAAGACCCGCTTCCCCATCCAGTCTGAGTCACTCAGTAGCTGGCCTATTCCCCTACTGTGTTAAAGAGTGAATTACCAGCTCTAACTGCTCCTCTTTGATTATGCCGTATGTTCTGCGAGTGCCTGGTTATCATGACTCTAATAAAGCATGTTTGCTTGAGTTTGTTTATGGAATTCTTGCTGGGAGACAGATTCCTTAAAGCAAGTGTTTTTCCCCATTTCATCAGTGTGGCCAAACAAACAAGTGTGCTTCTAGGCTGGAGTGTATTAACAAGTTATTCTCATGCTTGTCGTTTTCTTTTGCCTGTGTTCTTTCTGCAGATGACTAAGTCGGTTACTAACCCTGAAGAGTTGGGAGGACTTGCATCACAAATGACCAATGACTATGGGCATTTGGCTCTCCAGGGCCGAATGGCTGCAGCTACAGCTGAACCAGAGGAGGTCTGCAATTTTTAGACCTCTTCATTCTATGTACACAGTGGTGTCAACATGGCTATTGTTTTATCATAGGGAATAAAATGAATACAGGGCAAAATATCAAGGGATATTCACCTCACAGAGTTGCAGTCATCCCCAGGTCTGAGACATCTCTTGTATGGTCAAAGTGATGACTGGTTTGGAACCATGCGGTAATGTGTTTTCTCTCACACATACCTGAGATGATCCTAAAACAAATACAGTAAAGGCATTTCCAGGCAAGAAAGCTACCTTTCCTTTGCTAGCCACTTGTATGTCAGAGGTGTCCACAGCATGTGTGCTCTGTCTGATGTGTGGAAAGATGTGCTACTTCTGCCACACTCCCTCAGAAATGTGGGACAGGACAACACGTTTGTTTTCAAAATTGTAGGTGCAGTTTGGCTATACAGATCTCTCTCTTCAGATCTATATTTTCAGTGAAAACATAGCTTAATGCGTAAAACACATGAGGCCAGACCAGAAGTGAGTTTGTTTCCATTGGATAGAATGGAGCAACTGTTGTTGCAAAACTGTACATCTTTTCAAAATGGCATGAAATCATTACTTGTGCACAAGGACAGGAATTACATGTTACTATAAGATGTTTTCAGTGAACATTCAAAACTTTAAGCAGGTTTAGCTTCTGTTTCTCCTAACTCCTCTTTGTTGTTCTTGAGGTATGGGAGTTACCTACGAAACAAGCTTCCTGCTAGGATCGCTATGAGTAATCAGATTTTTTTTTTTTAACAGGCATCAGGAACTATACAAAAGGAGTAAAATTTTACTCTGTAATGTGAGTTTTCATGCTATAAGCCCTGTTATAAGAATTATCTGATTGAAGAACAGAAACCTCCAGTCAAAAGCTCAGTTCAGTTTCAAAAATAAATGACTTGAAGCTGACAACTCTGTAGACCAGGAAAGAATCTCCAAAATACCTTGGGGATATCACTTGCAGGCAACTTGCAAATAAAAACAAAACTCGATTTATTATGTTTTCCTTAAGTCTCATTTGGCTTGGTGAATTACACATACACTTTTTTGTCTTACCTGCAAGAAATTTCAAGTATAACTTCCTGTCCTGAAAGTGAGCTGCAGACAGATAGTAGCAGCACAGTTTTCTTCTGCTGTCCAGGCATCTTTCATATCTTAGAATCAGAATATGATAGGGTTTTTACCCCAGAGTTTCTTAAGCTCCTCATGCTAATTGAGGAATACATGCTATTTGCCTCAGTTGTATTACGCAGAATCGTTTAGGTTGGAAGGGACCTCTGGAGATCATCTAGTCCAACCTCCTTGCTCCAGCAGGGTCACCTAGAGCACACTGCCCAGGATCACCTCCAGGCGGGTTTTGAATATCTCCAGGGAAGGAGACTCCACTACCTCTCTGGGCAACCTGTTTCAATGCTCTGTCACCCTCACAGCCAAGAAGTTTTTCCCCAGGTTCAGATGGAACTTCCTGTGGTTCAGTTTCTGCCCGTTGCCTCTTGTCCTGTTGCTGGGCACCACGGAGAAGAGGCTGGCCTCATCCTCTTGACACTCCCCCTTCAGATACTTGTACACGTTTATGAGATCGCCTCTCAGTCTTCTCTTCTCCAGGCTGAACAGGCCCAGCTCTCTCAGCCTTTCTTCAGAGGAGAGGTGCTCCAGCCCTCTAATCATCTTTGTAGCCCTTTGTATTAACCAATTGCAGTAGGTGCTGCAGTTTTGCTCTGAGCAAAATTAAATAAACCCTCTCTCTTTTTCATTGAATTCTTGCGGTTATGGAGCGTGACAAAGCTTTGGTGAGTTTGGGTAAGGGGGTATCTTACCATTACCAGATGTATCAGATAATATAGACACATGACTGTCAAAGAATTCTTTTCACTTAATTACATTTCACCACCGAAAGATCATTCGAGTGTTTTAAATGTCTTGATCCACAGTTGCTAAATGAAAAGCAATGGTTTGTGTTCAGCTTGATATTGTTAAATAGAATGACCCTTCCTACACGTGAGTTTCTGATTGGAGTAGAAATAATGGCTGTGATTCCTGCTTCCTTGTTGATCCAAACAAAATTATTTGCCTAAGTACTTGCAGGTACTGACACTAGCACACGTTTGTGAACAGGAACCACACAGCTTATGTTGTAAGATTAATAATAAACTAGAAGCAGTGAGGGCAGCTTTTGTCAGATTTGTCAGATTTGACTAATGTAGAACAAATGCATGCTTTTTACCCATCATAAATGCCTTGAAACCAGCATTGTATTTATTTATTCACTTTGCTTTTACTTCTCTTCCCCTGTACCTCCTTTGCCATCTAGATAGGGTTCCAGATCAGGACTCGGGTGCAAGATCTTGGTCACGGCTGTATTTTCCTTGTGCAAAAAGCTGGAGCCCTCCAGATTTGCCCTACAGATAGTTACACCAAAAGGGAGTTGATAGAATGTGCTCGTGCTGTGACTGAAAAGGTGAGATGTCCCTTGTGTTCCCCCAGAGTGTCTGTCCACCAAACTCCCCTAGGAAGTAAATTAGTCAAATTGTATGGGTCAGAGTTTTTTTTATTTTATTTTGCATTATACTACAATATTGAAATTGTACTAGCTGAATTACAGTAACTTTTTACTTTTCTTGTGTGTACAGTACAGTCACTGGTTCATGTGCTAGACTAGTCCTATTCTTGTTCATGTCTTGTAACAAAGCTTCGGTCTGATACAGAAGAGGAGGCTGGTCCAGAGCCAATCCCTGAGAAATAAGATGGTACTGTTGTCTTATGAGGCACTCCCTTGGAAATAGTATGTCCATGTAACGGCCATAGTTATCATGCTGAGGTTGGTGGAGGATTCATTATTTTGCATAGCAATGTCCTCCCTTTCATGCTAAGCCACTTAGATCTGCATGTTCAAATTGTCTGCGTTTTCTTGGTCTTTTGAAACAGATGCACTTTGAACTGTGTAGCTTGCCTTTGCTAAACTTTAAGCCTTTTTGATGGCTTCTCTCCCTTTTGTTGGCCATGAAAATTGGAAGTTAAGTGTCAGTTCCGTTTTAGGTTTCACCAAATATCCCTTTCTCAGCTTGTGTTAATGTGGTGGCAGCAGTATCAGCAATTCTAAACCTATGTGGGGCAGGCTGTATTTTAAGTGTTAAAGCTGATAACAAGGTTACTAAATCAAGGGAACTGTCCAAGGAGAAGTTTGAATCTGAATAGACCATCAGGAGTTGTTCTATTTGAGATTACCATACATATCCCCACATGTGGATCCTTTTTTGCAAAAGCCATATTTAGGACTGTAGTATGGCATAAAGACGGCATCCCAGCTGCAGAGCTTTGTAAATAAATGTTAATTGGATGAAATGGAGAGTTATAGCTTTTATAGTGGTCAAAAATGTTGATAGATGTAAAGTTAGATTTCTTTGTTTGGTTTTTTAATACAATGATATTTTAGTATTTAGGGTCAGAGAGTATACACCTTCCATTTGTCTGGCATTACAGGTGATATCAGGATAACTTAAAGGCATAATTCCTGTGATGTTTGCCTGTGCTAGTCGTGTATTTTATTGTTGACATCTATCTCGACAGAAGTTCACTCCATTGCGTGTGACTATTGCAGGGAAGTTCTTAACTGGTGTGCTTCATCCTGTGATGAACAGGGAGCTTCCTTCTGTCTGAAGAGTAGAACTGCTAGCTCTAGTCCCCCTTAATTTGAGACAATCTTGAGGTAATCTGGGGCCAGACTGCTAACTGCCCTGAAAAACAAAATCATGCTTTTGTCCTCTTTCCTTAGCTGTGTCTAATCCCCTGTGTCTATCATAACCTATTTCATTGCCCTTCTTACCTGTAGCTCATGTAACAATTCTTGCAGAGTACTCTTCTAGATGGGCTTATAGTAGTTTCACGAGCTGAAACTCCCAGCTTATCCCTGTGCCCTCTGAAAGTACTGAAGATGCCAAATATGGTAACGCTGTGGTTTTGTGCACATGTAGGATGTGTTTGATCTAAAGTATTGTTTAGATGCAGTTGTTTGTTACCAGATGGTGGCTGGCTTTCAGTGACCATTCTCTGAGGGGGAAGTGGAGTGATGGTGGTATCTTAACATCATACCACTGCAATGTGGCAATGTATAGCCAGAGACATTGGCTCTGGGCCATTGTGGTGTTGTCATGTTTTCTGCAAGATAGATATTTATCAAAAGGAGAGAGCTCACCTCACCTCAGCAGCAGGACCGTATGAATTATATAACATCAGCCCATAGAGATGCACCTTCTTTTAATATTGTCTGTATGACAACATTGAATCACAAAGAGTTTTTCATCCTTATGATCATGTTACCAAGCAGTGCCAGAAATCACAGAAAAGTAATTTTGACATTGAAGTAAATGCAGCCAGGTTCTTCTTGACCATACAGAGTGTTGCAAGATAATTGGAATTCTTATTTATTGTACCTGGGGAAGCTTTTCCTTTCATATAAGGAAGATGAGTGCTTATGCTATTGATTGTGGAGTGTCATTATTTATACTCAGAGCAGAGGTAGTTAAGGCTTTGATGATCTGCTTGTTTATTGTGTACCATGGCTGTCCTTGCATGAATGACAAATGCCAATAACAGGCTTCCCACTATGGAAATAATAATCAAAATGACTAATACACAAACAGAATAAGCAAGGGAAAGGGGAAAGAGGTTTATTAAAGCTTGCCAAAATGAGACTGTGAAATGAATTTCACTTATTGTTTTCAGTTTGATTTTACATTGCAAGAATTAGCTTAATTCGACAGCAGATAATGGGGCTTTATTGTAATGACCACCTTGTTTCTTTATGTTGTTTTCAGGTTTCCTTAGTTTTATCTGCCCTTCAAGCAGGAAACAAAGGCACACAGGCCTGCATTACTGCGGCCAGTGCTGTGTCTGGGATAATTGCAGATCTAGACACCACTATCATGTTTGCTACCGCTGGAACCCTTAATGCTGAGAACAACGAATCGTTTGCAGACCACAGGTCAGTGTAACTGGAAAAGATGGACGAGCATGAGGAACTGGCAGAAGGAAAGGCACGTGGGGATTACATTTTCAGCGTTATTATCCTGAGAATCTTTCTAAATTTCCAAGAATGAAGTGAGATGAGGTGGTGGGGTGAGAAGAGGAATAGCAAAATTGGGATATCAGGAGAGGATAACAAACTTGAGTTATTTATGTGAAGGAGGAATTTTAAGCAGCTGGGGAATATGTGCCAAGAAAACTTCAACAGAAGATCACAATCATAGCAATAGCTGGGGAGGAGGGGTTGTTTTTAATCAAGCCGTTTCATTGCATAGGCTACACTGTGCTGTAGGGAAGTAGCCAGTAGGGAAAATTAGCAGTAGGGAAATTCCAGTAGGGAAAATTAGCCATCCATGACACTGAAGAGAAATCTTTAATACAATTTTTTCCCAAGAATTATTTTTCATTGACTGTTTGTGTCACTAAATACTGTTTATGGTTAACATTGTGTGAACAGGAGCGCTGGAAATGGCACGGCTATACGATACGTTTTCTTCTTTGTGAAAGAGAACGCAGTTTTTCCTTCCAGTAGCATCTGGAATATAATAATCTCATAGCATTTTTAATATTGACATTTGCAGCATCTGACTGTTGCTTCCTCTGCAGTAAAACCCAGGGCTTCAGAGTAAAGACACTGAATTATTGCTTAATAGCCTAATTGGCCTACACAGTTGTTGCTTGACCAGCATTTATTTTCCACTGTGCCATTTCTCAAGAAATCACAGAATGGTGGAAAAGGTGTGATGATACACAAGTTGCTGCTATTGCACAGACTTCAGGTCAGGCCTTGTTTGCTTTAATCTCACCAGGTTAATGAGTTTATTAGTTGCTTTACAGGCAGATGTTGAAGACTGGCCCCAAATGGTTTCATCTTTTAATGAACTGTGAATTACGAATATCTTTTTAGGCCACTTAAACAAAAAAAAAATAGAAAATATAATGGGTTTGACCAGTGGTGAATGCCATGTCTTTTGGTGTAGATTTGGGCTGTTTGGGGTAAATTTGGTAGTTTCTTCTTATTCCAAAACATTTTAATGTTGCACCACAAATTTTATTCTTGCTGTTCAAAACAGATTCCTTGTTTCGGAAGGAGGTAGGTGAGCAAATTGTTCCGAGATTTGAAAACTGTTCATGTTGAAGAGCATAATATAACTCTAGGTTAGGCTGGTGAATACTGTTGTTAAGTTTTTCTTGTAAAACCCTTTGAACATAAATTAGGTATACTAGCTGTTTTATACCAAGTTTCTAGCCTTTAAAAAAAAAAAAAAAAAGTATTGATAGTCTCAGTTTAGCTAAATAAAGGTGGATGAAGGGTCAAATGATTTTACCCTTTAGCTCCTTAATATTGTACTTAAGGTGGCCATTGGAATTTAATGCTTAACCCTGGAATTACTGACTGTCTCTCAGTTATAATGAGTGACTGAAAATGGCAGTAGCTGGCTTTTCCTGCAGGTGCCATTAATTTCTAGGCTGACACCCAATTCTAGTTCTCAACCTCTCAGTTAACTGGCCTCTTATGAAGTGCTTACTCAAAATGGTTTCTTTTCACACAAATCTTGCTTTAGATTTGATAGGTTTGATTGTCCAGCATGTGGAAGTGTGGGGAGGGCAGAGGGGAATGAACCCTGAATTAGTCACGTTCTCTGTACCTTTTGTCGTTCTTGCTACTACCTCCCTCATGAATGATTTTCTTTTTCATGCAATATGCTTGTTAAGGTGGACGTTTGGCAACTGTTAGTTTCCTCACAGCATTGCCAGATTTTATCTCTGCGTGCCATGCACTGAAATCCCATGCACGCTACCTTTACTGCCCTATCTCGGCATTTCTTTTCAAGAGGAGGTTATTTTACTGAACTGCCTTGTATCCCTTTATATTGACAGCCTGAAACATAATGCAACTGTTCTAACATGTGTGTATGTGGGGGGTGTTTTTGTGTGTGTGTTGTTTTTTTTTTTCAGTTGGAACCTGGTGTGTGGTACTAAGATTATCATGAGTAGACACTGGTATGATGGCTTATATCTGCTCTTTTATGTAGCTATTGGTCAGGATAACATTGAAAAAACACTTTTTTTTTCCTCTTCTCTTTTTCTTCTTCCCTGCTTCCTCTTTTCCCTTACAGGGAAAATATCCTGAAAACAGCAAAAGCTTTAGTTGAAGATACCAAGCTGCTGGTATCTGGTGCTGCCTCAAGTCAGGACAAACTGGCCCAAGCAGCTCAGTCATCAGCTAATACCATCACCCAACTTGCAGAGGTTGTAAAACTGGGAGCAGCCAGCTTGGGATCAGATGATCCTGAAACACAGGTGAGATGTTTTAAGATTTTTATGATGCTCTTTAAGAGACCAGAGGAGTTGAAAGAAGTAGCAAGTAGTGGGTAGAGAGTGAGTTTTCATTTGATAAGATTTTGTGGGACTTGTACTTTCAAACAGCACAGTGGAGTTCTCCTCCTCTGGGATTTTTTCAGGTTTAGTCAGGCATTGGTGTGTGGGTTTTTTTTTTAATAAAATCAAAAGTCTAATGCATTGAGTGGAACTAGATACACCACTGTATAAGGCTTTTCTATATATTTCATAAGTGTGTTGTTGCTAGGATGCTTTAGGCAAAGTATGTGTGTCTTTTTAACTAAGCCAGGGAGTCAGGGGCTCCTGACTCATCCTTTGAAAGGCTACAACTGGGCTGTGCCCTGTGTGGTGTTCTTATAGGCCAGCAAGGGCTTGGGGTTCTGAAGCTGTATCTGAATTGTTTTTAATTCAACTTGGTAACTTCGATGCCATCGAAGCCTTTGATGTGGATTATGTCAGATATTTCTTCTGTTGCTTGTTTGGGTCTTGGTGAAATGCAGGTTGACAAGCATGTTGCAGATGTGCCTGTGGTAGCAAAGTAGTTTGAAAAAATCTGTTTGAGGTACTGAAAGGGATACGTATCCTGTTCCGTTTCACCTATACGATTCTGGGTGAACTTCAAAGACGTTCCTCTGCAGGAAAACCCTGCTGCAACTTTTTTTCTTTCTTTCTTTTTTTTTTTTTTTTAATGGAAAGATTTCATTAAACTAGCAACACAGGCAAGTGTAAAACATTTATCACACGTTTTTTCTCCCTATGTAAAAGCTGAGAACATAATACTTGGAATGAAAGCTATTGTGTGCAAGTATTTATTTATTTGGAGAAATTTTATATTGTTGCTTTATAATATTCTGAAGTCAGGTTCAGAGAAGGTTGAGCTGAAGTAGTAGGCACGTTGTATGTCTTAAATGGAGCGTTTCTAATAGCTGATGAGATAGCATGAGATATCATCGCATCATTTTTCCATGAAAGCAAAACTTACTTCACATGGCATGATAGAGCTCCAAATGTCTTGCTGTTCAAGTTGCTATTGCTGTGCAAGGCAGGCAGCTGAAAATAAACTTCTCAGGAAAGGCAAAGATTTTACTTTTGTGTAAGTCAGTGAAGTACAAACAGGCTGAAATGAAGCTGTGTTCCTTTTTTTTTTTTTTTTAAATACTACAGAGATGCAGGTTTGAGAAGTGATTGTTCCATATATCTCTTTTTTTTTTTTCCCTGAGCTTTTTTCTATTTTTCATGCATATGTAAACTTTTTTAGTAAACAATTGTTCTGGTATTGTCCAATTCCAGCAGAATACTTAAACATCTGCCCTTCTATTAGTGGAAAGGACAAAGGAGAAGGATTTGGAGTAAAGAATTTTTCCAGTAATACCCTAAAATAAATAATAAGGCTGTGAAAGTATCTGTATTTTGTTTAGGAATTGTCTCTTTCTTTGATCTTAAGTTTAGGAGGCAGTATCTCTAGATTTGACTTGTTCTGACTGTGTAACGTTGAGCATTACTCAGCATTTAATAATTCTATAGGCCTCCTACAGAGGTTCAACGTCCTTTTCCCTGCACAGAAGTGTCCCTTAACACCTAGCAAGTACACTTGACCTTTTCAGTAGCTAATTTCACAGTTGATGCTGAAAGGTAGGATCGAACTGTAAGCCTATAATCAGTCTCTTTTTTTTTCTTTTTTTTCTTTCTTTTTTTTTTTTTTGCTGTCATCCTGTGTCCACCCAATGGTGTTGAACATTAAGAGTAATCCTCTTTAAAGGAAGCTCATAGAAGGGAAATCCCACCTGCAATCAGCATTTGAGTTTCTTCACAGGAAGTTTCTTACCAGTTGTCTGAAATAGCATAGTCATAAACATAGCTCTTCATTTTGAAGAATATGGCATGTTTTACTGGGGTAGAGGGTGGTGGTATTTGTATATCATATAGTCTTTACCTACCAGTACTGAGTTTCATTTAGGAGTTCTGTAAAAAGCATGCTCACATCCATGCCTCCTGCTCTTGGCTAAACCTCACCTCTGTATTTCTCCTTCCCACAGGTTGTTCTGATCAATGCTATTAAGGATGTTGCAAAGGCTCTTTCTGATCTCATTGGTGCTACCAAAGGAGCTGCCAGCAAACCGGCAGATGATCCATCTATGTACCAGCTGAAGGGGGCTGCCAAGGTAAAAGTTTGATCTTACATTTTATTTGAAAGTATTTGCAGCATCACTGTTGCTAAACATCTGAAGCTTGGGTTTCAGCAATTTCTGATTCACTGAAATCTCATCTTTTTCATTAGTATCCTGGGATGATAGAGCTAAGTAATGAGAGGCAATTGAATTTCCAACAAAATTGTGTTTTTGTAGGCTGTGGGATGACTTTTGTGTTTTCAGTGAAAGAGTTCTAATCTTTCTGAAGAAAACCTTCTTCTGCAAGCCCGTATCTCTGAGAGTGGGTTCTCATGCTTAGGCTAAGCATGTTGTTATGCTGCTTATTCAGATTTTAAAAAAGGTTGAGTACTGTATTCTACAGCAAACTGTTGTATGCATCTACTCCTTCTCTCCTAGAAGACATTTCCAGAAAGTGCATAGGTGTCCAAGCTCAAAGCTCGCACTGATTCCACCACACTTGCTGTAATATCTTTGTGCTTTAATTTCCCTGCATCTGAGATATGTTATGACATTTGCCTCACAAGCAACTTGAAGTTTAGTATCTACAAAATCTTTCAATTTGTGGAGATTTAGGCGGTGTTACCTCTGCACCCTCCTATTATGAGAGTGTCATGGTGGCTTTCATATCTCTGCTTGGCAGCAAGATACTGCATGCCCCTGTATGTTGCCTACTTGAAATACTTGTGCCTCCGTTGCTTTCAGAGCAGATGAGAACTGTGCACTGTAAAGGCCCTCCTTAAAAATGACCCAAGAAAATGATCTTGTCAAGAAAGCTAGTTGCTTATTTGCCCTTCCTGCTTTGAAGGGCTCTCTGTGTATTCAGTCCCAATCATCAGGAAGCTGGCCTTTCTGTCTCCTCTTAACTCTGAAGAACTCCAGTGTGCTGATAAGGCATCATTTGTATGTCAGCCTGCTGGGGTGTAGGAAAGGTGTAGTGATCACAGAAAGAATCGGGTTACTCTGCATCTGAACTACTGGGTTTGGTAATAGGAACAGCAGCACTGATACTGTCTCTGCATTGGGTTTGAGGGTGGTGCTTGCCTGTTCAGTTGTTTTTCTGATTGCAGAGAATGTAAGGGATAAATCTCACAAACATAATAAATAATGTACCTGGATTCATGTTTCTTTCTAGTTATGGTGTAAGATGAGTGGGAAGAAAAGACACTAAGTAATTAATCTGAATGAGAGATCTACCCTAGAAACTTTATGAAGTTTTCATTTTTGTAAATTTTTTGCCGGGACACTCACATTTAAGATGTCACCAGTCTGCAGTAAGTTGTGCTACATTCCTCTAACTTATAGGGAGCTTTCAAAAACTGTGACCAACAGGAGAGATCATACTTAGTTCCATAGCCAATACAGTCTGTGAAGCCTCTTGGGCCATAATAAAAGTATTAATGTTAGATAGCTTACTCTATCTTGCTTCAAACCACACTGCCTCTAAAAAATGGAAGGAAGGAAGGAATCGTGCATCTTTTGACTTCATCTCTCTTTTTCAGGTTATGGTAACAAATGTAACATCACTTTTGAAAACAGTTAAAGCAGTAGAAGATGAAGCCACTCGAGGGACAAGAGCTCTTGAGGCCACAATTGAATACATCAAACAGGAACTCACGGTAAAGAACAGAATAGCCATGTATGGCAGATTTTGAAAGTATAGTCTTAAAATCAGGCCAGGCTGCCCAGGGGCTTCTCAGGCTATGTTTTACTGCCCTGTAGTGTGTTAGATGCAGTTTGGTGCCTACCACCTGTTGTAAATCAGCTCTGAAAGTACAATTACGTGTCACTTAAGCCTATCTAATTTCAGATATCAGCAGTCCCCACTGTGAGATTTGAGATGCTACTGTCATGTAAAAATCTGGAAGCAACTGCTTCTTTGTTTTTTAGACATTAAGCTTTTGCTACTGATGTTATTTTCTGAGTCGAATGCTATTCACTTTTTATTGATCCTGGCTTTGGAAATGTTTCTTCAGCATCAAAGCCTTCTTGCACCTGCAATTTAATCTTATTTCTATTTTTCCTTTCTTGTGAAACCATATTACCAGTGATAAGTAACCTCATATCTAGTATTTTGTCTGAGCAGGAATTAAAAAGGGCATGGAATCTTCTCCCAAATTAGATGTTAGGCCTTGGCTATTGTTTTTTTTTCCCTCTTCAAGATATAATAGTGTAACTTCCAGCTGCTGCTTTCAGTTAGTGTTTTCCTAGTATGTTGGTTAGTGACATAAGTTAATACTTGTGGGTACATGAAGAAGCCTGATTCCCCCCCCCCCACTTGCTTAAAATAAATTTTAGAGAAAGATGCGTAGACAGAGTCTTTATCAGAAAATATTTTGTTGTGTAGTCTGCAGATTAAGAATTTTTATGCATTAACTGTGCTGGCACAGTTTTGCCTTGTCAAGCACTCTGCATAGAATATTTATTTTTCATTGCATGAGCAATGTAAGGAAGAAAGTTTTTATTAAAAATATACTAAAATAAACATTTGTGCATAGTTATTGGGATTTCATGCAGTGTCTGCAAGTAGTAAAATCTCCTGGTTTAGTACCTGATCTGGAATGCTCTGTGCACAATTTTTATAGTGCATGGTGTTGTCGTGCATCTGCCTGAAGACCTGGCTAACTAAAAGCAAAATTATAATCCTTCTCATAATTCTGATCTAAAAACTGTACAGATATATAATTGAATTGTTGTGCATTATCACATCAGTTTGCCCAGTCTTGTGGTACCTCTTCTGAAATGTTTCTCCTCCTCCTTTTCCCTCTGTCAGCATTACTACAGAATGGGCCTCTGTTGATGATGTCATCTCTTTCATGGAGAGAAAAGTAGAGTGATGGGAGGGGGTACAGGTGTAGCCAGGATGGCACGTACGCTCAATAGCGTGCCCAGCTTTACCTGGCACTCCGGAGGTTGAATTTGAGCAAAATTGAGGAGTTTCCTTCACACATTTCACTAAGCTTTATTTTTTAACATCACCTCAATTTTTAGAGAGGAAAAAAGTAAAACACTGATAAGCTAGAATCATAGGAAAGGCCAGGCTAATGTTTGTCCAGACATTTGGATTCTGTATCCACCAGCCTGCTTGAGAAGATGAAGAGACTCTCCCAAAGCGTTGCTTGCACTGTGTGTAGTGGAGAAACCTCTCCTAATTAATTGTGCACTCTGAAATGCTCCTATAGGGTAAAAGAATGACAAGTAAATATAGAATAAAGCTTGGGAAAAGGAAATTTGAGCTTAAAAGTAAGGTTAACCAGCTCTTGTTATCTATATCTTACCACAGTATCTATATCTTACCACAATATTCTAGTATTCATAAGTGTATTCATAAGTATTGTCAGATAATCTGAAGTGTCTGTCTCTTCACATGATTTGTCCTGCACAATTGTATCTTTAGGTTTCTAAGGGAGACTAAGTATAGAGTAAGAGACAATGCTCTACCCTCCTCCACCTCCACTTTTTAAAGAGACATTTGAATATTTTATTGATGTTCTCGACCTGTCCAGCACTATGCTGGTTTTGACAGAGAGGGCTTGGTAGGGCGCAGCCTTTGCTGGGGAAGGATCCTCATGTGACTAGACCCGTCTAGGCAGCAGTCAGGATGAAGAAGAGGCTATAATTAAAGGAATATTTGTTTTTGTGGTGCTTGTAACACTCTGAACAGCTGTCTGTAAAAATGTGATCCAGGTAGTTTAAATGGCAGAGTGGTCCTTTGAGATGAATGGGTTAACCTTTCACTGTGTGCTTCGCTCAGCTTATTGTTTCTCGCTGTTGTCTGTAGGTGTGCAGGCTTATCAGGACCAGACTCCTGACAGGCAAGAATGACATTAAACTACTCCAAATACATCTCTCATTTCCTGCGATTTGAAGGCTGCTTCTAGTTGCTGTCTCGTTTTCAAGGTTTGAGTTGTTCTGCTTTGACTTGAAGGGGATCAGGCTTTCCTTCTGCTTTCACTTCCAGGTGTTTCAGGCAAACGAGATTCCAGAGAAGACATCATCACCTGAAGAATCAATCCGGATGACGAAAGGAATCACCATGGCAACTGCCAAAGCTGTTGCAGCTGGGAACTCATGCAGACAGGAGGATGTGATTGCTACAGCGAATCTGAGCCGCAAAGCAGTAGCTGACATGCTAACAGCTTGTAAGGTAACAATTCACTTCCTTGCCTAAGAATGATTTTTGTCTCTAAATCCCTTGAATGTTGGTTTCTGTTCCATTTTATTGATGTTTTGTTTTTCAGCTAGGAAAGTTAATGGTTACGATAATTTTAAGATAACATCTGTACCAGCAAGGGTTTTCTGTGCTATGCCAAAAACGGCACTAATGCTCACTATTTTGTTTTGGTGAAAATGAGAAGTTTTAATTGACCTGAGACTTCATTGTTTTCTTCAGTCTTTCATTAAACTGGAAGAGGATCTGTGCAAAAACAGTAGAGTATAAGAATAATCCTAGGATCATAAATACGATTTTAATATTCTTGGAGTCCACTGGTGAAAGGAATCATTCAGGTCCATTTTTAGTAGTCCTTTCCACCCTAACCAAACCTGCTGGTGTGCTCAATTTTTTTCCTGTGCTTTTGAAATATGTGTTTTTTCATTGTACTAAAAATATTGATCTTCTCTTTTCTAAAGTTGCATGAGCTGGGCAACTTTCAAAAACTCTTTGTGCGTGGGTGTGTATATATAAATGGCTCAATATTCATTTGGCTTTGTTCTGATGGTATAAAGGTTTTAGCTCTAAATAAAAATGTCAGGATTACAAAGCCCATGTGGACTAACTCATTTTTTTCAGTCTTAAAAAGTAAAGTAAGAATGCCTTTGTTTGTAAATGATATTTATTTACTTTTCCTGTCATTTTCCACACATTTAAAGGTAAAATAATGGTGCTATGAGAGGTGTATGACTTTCAGGATTTGCTCAAATCCCTGCCTGAGTCAATCCCAGATTACTTTTTTGCCTAATATTAGCAAGATGGAAGAGATTGATTTTGTTTTTTAACATGATCGTCATACAAAAGTGCAAGTTCTAATATAATTTAATATTGGTTTTATACAAAAACATTGAAGGAAATTTTTTATTTCGACTTAGTTTTCTTGCTGAGCTTTGTGTCTGACAGTCCTTGAACACTTCGTATGCTTCAAGTTTTGATTCTACCCTCTCCATTCCATAAACTCACCTCAACAAAACAAAGTAGCTCTAATTTGCATAGGAAAATTAAACAACCATGCTAATTACATGAGGCATGTTCCAGCCTAATATGTCTTAGGCAGCATCCAGTTAATTGAAGCTTCTAAGAGAGGCTGGAACACTTTGTAGTTGTGCAACGTTATGACAAAAGACTTCAATTCAGATGCTGAAAGATAATAAGCATCCTTTGTCATTGGGAAGTGGCTAGTGTAGACGTGTTTCTGTTTGGATCGCTCCAACCAGGCAGTGAATTCTCAGGAACAAAATCATCTATTTCTAGAAGTGTTTATACATAAACTTGTGCACCCACAATACACAGCCTGATATATACTTTTAGACCTTTAATATTAAAGGAGTAATCTTTTTATGTTTACCTTGCTTGCAGTTCTTTTAATGATTTTGTAGTTTATGCATTGCTTGTGGCCTACAAGGTGAAACTTTCTGCAAGCTGAACAACGGAGTTCAGGGGGGTGCTGGAAGAGCACTCGTGATGGGTCAGGGAATTGCCTTCACAAAGCAGTCTGCAGAAGAAAAATGGCTGGGAATCATTTTACTTATCTGTAACAATATATTGAAAAGGAATTCTTCCTGGACTATTCATTTTCTTAGGAATTGGACTCCAGTAATCTAAATAAGTAAGGAAAATTCAGGAATAATAGCCTGCTAGCTGTAGTGTGATTTAGAATAGTAAAGATAAAAGACTTACTGTCTCCTTAGTCTAACAGATGTGGTTTGATCTCTTTAGTTTCCCTAGAGTCAAAAAAGGTTATTGGGCAAATGGAAATAAGTCTAGAGGAATACTAATTGTATGCGCCACCAAAATGTATGACAAAATAACCATGTAATTTCACAAAGCTTTTAAATAGTTTTTACAAGAACTTATTTAGAAAATCCTATTTCTAAAAATTTTACCCTGAGAATTAGATACCTTAAGGCATTAATTTCTACAAACTAATTACTGGATATAGCGTTTCTATAATAGGCTGAGCCACTTGAATTCTAGGGGTAAGAAGCAGCAGTCTTACCCTCACTACACCATAAAAGCTGTGCAACCCAGTGCAACTTGTTTTTTGTGATATTTGACAGATTGTTCTTCTTCCTTCACTGTATGATGAAGCTAGTCTGTTAAAATAAGCAATGGAAAATAAGCAGAATTTGCTGTTCTTTGAGCTAACACACAAGTGTGTGTGTGAGAACTATGGTAGAATTGTATAAAACACAGTGCAGACTTCCCTGCTGTCAGTAATTTAAATTTAAGTTTCATTTCACTGCAGCCTGCCTAAGGAAAGTAATGTAAGGGATTTGACTTCTTAGTAGTTGTACATATGCTTGTGCTTTTTCTGCTATATATGATTATACGGAGGTCATTACTACATCAACATTTATAAGTAGATACCATTTTGAAAAAAAAAAAAAATTAGGATGATTACTGTGGGATGTAATGAACCAAGCCAGCTCTCATTAAAGTCAATGGAAACACTGTAATTACATTTACTGGCGGTTAGAGCAGGCCCTTGGATAATAACAATTTTTGTCTTTATTAACTATTTGTATAAAATAATGACTATGCAGGAACCAACCTGTGTATAATATCAATAGTTTTAATGACCACTGTTGGAAAAGAAGCAGGTATAGAACATCCATCAGAAGCATACAGAATAATCTAAGGGAGTAGTCACTTAGACTCTCATATAGCCAGTAGATTGAGGGAAATGGTTGTTTGCTTTTACTGTGCCTTTATTAGACCACATCTGGATGCCGTGTCCAACTCAGACCCCCGGTATGTGAAAGATGCTGCTACATGGGAGCAATTTCAGTGGTGGGTGAGCTGGGGTGGGAGCCAGAGATTGTGTGTGAGGACAGGCGGAGGCAGTGGCCCTTGCTCAGCCTGGAAGAGTGACGGCTTCAGGGTACCCACCAACAGCTCTCTGCAACCGGTGGGGAAATGACTACAAGCCAGGCTGTGCACTGAGGTGTGTGGCAGGAGAATGAGACAGGGTAGCAATGGAAATGTGGGAAGCTCCACTGCTGTTCCACTATGAGGTAATTAAGCACTGGGACAGAGGCAAAGAAAGGAAGTGAAATCTCCATCTTTGGAAGCTTTCAAGACCCAAGTGGGCAAAGCCCTAAGCAGTGTGGTCTACGTTTCGTGACCCAGCTTTTGGCAGGACACTGGACTAGGTGAGCTCTCAAGGTCCTGTCCAACAGCAGTGATTTCCTATGCTGTGACTGTTTCAGTTGCACTTGAGTCAGGTGCTGCTGCCTCAGTGTTTTAAAAGCACGTGGAGAGAAAATGAGGGTTGATAGCAAAGAAAAACCTCTGTGTAAGGAAATGCACATCTTGGGTCTTTGGACTTATGGTTCAGTTTTGAGGTGCTCCAGCATAATTTCAGTGCAAGTCTGCAACAGTAAAAACTTCTGTTACAATCCTACCTGCTGTAATGAGATTTATGTTAGTTTGTTTCTAGGTTGCAAAAGTGTCTTTAAAATGAATTTATGGCCTCTTTAATCCACTGTGAAGCGAATGGATTTGTTTTAAGATTCACTGAACCTTAAAAATGCTTCCAAAGTATCCTGATACCAGTCATGGTTATGTATGCAAAGCATAAAAGGAAGCTATAAGCTTATATATAATTTCTCTCTTACAGACAATATAATAGCATGTGTAACAATATTATATAAGTGCAGAAGAGTTCATGTTAGGGTACATACAATAAATTCATATGGAGCACTGGGGTGCCTTCTGCTGTATTTGAACATGGAAAATAAGCTGTTCTGGATTATTTGGACGTTTGACCCTTGTTTGAGGTATGCTGAAGGCAGGGAAAATCAAATCTCGTTTCCTCCCTTCCCCTTGTTTCTCTGGATTATTATTTGTGACACGAAGAGCTGATAGTGGCTAATGAGCATTACTAGTGTTTTTATGCTCTGCTCCTTGCGAGCTTCCCAGCAGAGGGAGCCCATAAACCAGCTCAAATTCCAGGTCCATCCACAGCACATCCATGCTGGGGATGTTGAGGATTCAAGGGAGCGCTCACAATAAATGAGCAGCAAGATGATCTTCAGTCCTAATTGAAAATATGAGGCTGCAGGGGTGGAGGAGGGTGTTCTGTGAGAGGAAATGCAAACGGAAGTTTTATTTATCAGCAGCCAGCAGTTATGTTCATTAAAATAGAGTCCCCAATGACCTAGAAATTTATTTTTGGAAATACAAGGCTTGGACAAGCGACAGTTCTCACTTTTTATTATGAATAAAATGGTTGAACTGGTCAGGTCTGTGTCAAGCATTACGCTTGTTGGCAATCTTGAAGTCAACTAACTCTGGTGCTTCTCTCTATTTGAACATGCAGCTCTCACAATGTTAAGAACAGATTGCTGTGTTAAATCCCTATATCAAGCTGAAGCCTGTAATTAGTTTTTTATAGTATCTTAACAGATAACAAAAAGCAGGTAAGTGGGGTTTTTGTTTTTGTTTTCTTCCACCTCAGGCTGGTGGCTGAGCTCGTGTGCCCAGCCCTGCACTTTGGCCTCCAAAGTAAATGGCCCTTCCTGGTCTCATTCCTTCCTGAAAGGCTACAGAGGCTTACAGCAGAAAATTGTTTTAGCACATTTTTAACCTGAAAGATGTACATGTCTACCTTATGGATGACAGAATTATAATTAGTGTTTTGAATGTTGACGGTACTAGTAGAAGAGTCACACTAGCACAAAACTCGCACCCTTGTACAGTTGTGTATGCAATCCCAGAGCTCATTCCAGCCCCAAGACCTTTTCCAAGTGAAATGTTTTCAGCAGGGATGTCTGTATCTGTTTTTAACTGGTACAGAGAGTGGTACTAACACTGACAATACCTAATGAAGGATGCTGAGAAAGGGAGAGCTGTTGCATCCCCTTAGAGGGGGATGAGCTAATAAGGGGATGTGTGTTTCTAATGCCATCCTCAGCACTGGAGTTCTGCTGCTTTGTGAGCCCTGTTTGCTTGTGCCTTTGCAACAGAGATGGCTGGCTCAAATGTCACTCATATGTTATGAGAAATTTCTTCGCTCCTCTTTCTGCTATCCTGTTTTTGTTGACTTCCTCTACTGGGAGCGGTTTTGGGGTGTTAATGTTGTTTTGCCTCCTCAGCAAGCATCATATCACCCAGATGTGAGCGAGGACGTTCGAGAGAGAGCCCTGCGCTTTGGAACAGAGTGTACCCTGGGCTACCTGGAGCTCCTGGAACATGTCCTGCTGGTAAGGAGGAGCCTGTGTGCGTGTACTGGATCTTTTCCAAGGAGCAAAATATCTCTAAACTGTTTCTGTATTGACTGCTAGTGACATGTTTTTATTAGGTTGTCTCAAGATTGTGATTGTTTCATTATTCAGCAAAACAAACTAAAGCAAATTCAGCACTTCAGCTCAAAGTGCAAGAGAGAAAGAAGAGTGGAAGTACTTATATTGGATTGAATTCTGGAGCAGATCTGGAGGCAGTAAGCGTTTTAACCTAAAAGTGGTCCCTGACAAAGGAATTAAAATTAGGTGCCTCAATCTTCCTTTAAGGCTATTGTAAGCATATTAGGCACATGCCTGTCCCCCAAACCAATACGACTGTGAGATCTGTATGAAAGCACATGTGCTTTCATATGCTTTTTGCAGTCCTGATCCGTGGAAAATTGGAGGCAGGTACCCAATGCTAGCCCGACAGCCCGAGCCGGCACCATCTCGCCAAAAGTTCTCTGACTCTGTCAGGATTTTTTGTTTGTGTTTTGTTTTCTTTTTGGAGGAGGTAGAGAATCCAAAATTCTAAATAAAAACTCTGCACTGAAATCCAAACTCGTGAATTCTGTATTGAGTTGGCTTTTCTTGGCCATGAATAAGTATTGAATAATACCTTGCTCCTCTGTTGCTATAAGAATTGTAGGAAGGAATAATATGTATTAGAACCAAGGTGTTTGAAATGGTCAAGTTTCTGGATGCGGCTTAGATCAGCAATGAGTTTCACGGACTCCCAGAAATTTATTTTAAGTGGCTTTAAGCGGACATATGTAAGCCTCCAAAACTGAAATTTGTACCCACTAGCTGTAGATCAGCAAATCCCTATGTCACATTTACTGCTGAGAATACAGCATGCCTAATCAATTAAATTAATTTGTTGAAATAAATGTAAAATAGAAGTAAAGTCACAGTTATGCTTATGCTTGCCACTAGCAAGGAAAATAGTGCAAGAAAGATTGAGCTTCTTAATGTCATTTTTGAAGCTGTGCAGTAGTAAATGATTTACCCATTAGATATCTAATACATTTTTAGATCAGAAGTATTTTGGAGAACTACTCAGATTTGCTCTCCCTTACTCAGTCATGGTACTTGTTTCAGACTATATGCCAGAAGAGATCAAAGACTTGAATCAATTTTTGCTCATTTTATTTTTCTCTCTTTGCTTACCATTCACGTTTTGTTATGCTTCCTTGGAAAAATAGACCTTTCTTATCTTAAGCCTCTTATTTATAAGGCCTTAAATTGCTGAGACAATTCCCTTCCCCAAACGCTTGCTGTTTCAAAAAAACTGACTATGACCCAGATTACAACCAAAATTGAAGAGCATAATGCTTGCGTGGAAAGAAAGATGAATGGAATGATGACAGCATCCTTGACTGTTTGCAGAAGCCTGTCTAGATCTAGTCACGTAAACACATAATACATCTATGTTATGTTCCTTAAATGTAAACAGGATCTGGAAAGTGCATGGAAAAAGATTGCTTTGAGGAGTACTGGACTGAGCAAATTACAGACTTCTGCCCTCTTTCCCCTGGATTCTAGTTGTGGTAGAGTCACAGGCTGGATGCGATCCAAATGTTTTGTTTGCTTGTTCTTTGTTTAATTGAGCTATTCTCTTGATGTACACAATCTAGCTAGTTTATCATCCTAACTTAGACTTGTTTTCTTTGGATAAAAGAAAGTGACAACAAGATGGTTTCATACTCAGACCTTTCTTCAGAGTTTTAGTCTGATTGTAAATGTGGATGTACTAAACTCTCTCATTTAAACCCATGAAATTCAGATTGTCTCAGATTACAAATCTCTAATAATTGATCCAGGTGGTATATTTTGATAAAAGTGTTAGTAAGTTCTCACTGACATGTCCTTGATATTCAGGCTAGATATGGTTGCATAGGTGTCTCAACACTGAGATGCGGAAGGATAGTATTCAGCAGCTATATTTCTTTAAAGATGATGGATCTTAGGCACAAGAGTTGTAAAATGCAATATCTAAGACTTCTTAAGTAAGTGTATTGCTTTGTGTAGAGGTTGTGTTGGCCAAGTGACATAAAACTGACTTGATTGCTCAGGGGAATATTCCTCTAATCATCCATTTGAAAAACAAAGCGCTCTAGTTAAGTGTTGGGTGTGCACAAATTAGTATAAAATACGGCCTAAGCTGTGCTCTCTTATGAAGGTTAAAGACTGACCTGCCCTCCTCCATATTCCTATGCTCTGCCTCAGTCAGTATTAAGGCATGCTAACTGAGGGGAAGCCTGCAGCTCTTACTGCTTGCTTGCGCAGCAGTGTCTGTACGTGGGTCTGCTAGGGAAAAGGATCATGTGTTGTGCACTCTAAATTGGCTTTAAAACAATGCAGTGTGTAAACCTCCCAGCTTAAGACTTTGCACGTCCTTGTTCAATTGCAGCATTGTCAGCACTGTCATACCTAGTACTACAGTCAGAGCTGTTGGAGCAGGAAATGTGATTCTTTGCTGTAGTCATGACGAGCACTCCTGTAGTTTTGGACGTTTTTGGCTGTGTGGGAAGGTTACCTCTGAAAGGCCCAATGCTCTGTCTGCTATACTGAAAGATTCTGCAGTAGATAAGCCCTGACTATAAACCTGCTGTTAAAGGAGGCATTAATTTGGTTAATAGCACAGCAGATTGCTTAGTTGTTGAGGATTCAGCTACTTCTATTTACTATGGAAACTAATGTCTTCAGCCTTAGACACTATGAATTGCCATGATTCATGTGAGGGTTAAATACCAGCTGGACTTCTCTAACATCTTTTGTAACAGTAGTTAGTGAGGAAGTACCCTTAACTTCCACAGGTGTTCTGCATTGTTGTTTTTTACTGCACAAGTGGCCAGTGTGAGGGGAAACTCTAGTAGAGGGAAAGCGTAATGCTTCTACGGTGGTCAAAAGAGGCATTCAGAATTTCTGAAACCTTTCAGACTCTCAGAGATTAGAGTTGCTTTGTCACGTTTCACCTAAAATCTATGTTCTGACATGTCTGAATTTTACAAGAATAAAAATGACAATGACCACTGTTTTACAAGGTACATATAGTTTGTTTTATCCAGCAGTGTGTTCCTTGCCTTTGCCCCAAATTAGCTCATTTTCTGGCATCAAAAAGTGTTCTAGATGCTTCCTAAATCCTACAGAAGAAAACAGTTCTTGTCTGAAAGTACTTGTGAGCTGTGGTAAGGTGAAACTGAGAGGAGGTTGTTGCACATGAAGAGTTATGATTGGCCCCCCTCCTTTTTTTTTAATCCACTTGTTTAAAATTTAGTCAAGGTAAAATCACCTTACACCCTTGCTTAGGTTTTGTAAGAATGCGTGTATCAGTCTGAACGTTGGCAGATAGTTTAACTGTGAAGAGATTTTAATATTCCATTCTTGCTCTGGATGAGCAAGAAAAAAACAAAAACGCAGCTTTATTGTCAGCAGTTACTCGCAACACAGCCATGCAACGCCTGTGGCACTGAGCTGTACCATTTTCAGAGGTATTTTGTTAATTTCTTGTAAGTTGTGTTGAATTCTAGGAAGCAGTTTGAAGCAAAAGTTACTCCCCAAACCCTAAGAAGTGCAAATTTATCCATATTTCTTGTATACTACTAGAGGAGATAATGAACTCCTCAACAGGTTGGTTTGTGGGGGTTTTTTTTGTTCCATTTTGGCTTGAGCCAAATATTTGTTACTACATTAGTGCTGGGTCTTTAAAATTGGTCTTAGATGCTTTTTTCCTGTTGTTTCATTTGACTCCATTTGTATCTGCCTGCCCTGCTACAGTTAAAAGTTGATCAAACGTTACCAGGAGCAAGAGAATGAATCTCAAGCCCTAACAAGGGTGTAACAAAGATGGCAGTAGAAAATGCGTAGCTTGGACCTCACTTTATACCTAATTCCAGAACAAAGATGTTTCAGGAATTCTTTAGCTTGTATATGAATTAGGGTGAGTATTAAATGTATTGAAGAAAGATTATGTAATTTTACTCGATGTGAATATTTTTAATCATAAGCTTTCTTCATACTACTTATGCTGCTTTTCCCAAGGTAATTGCTTAGTGACTGACTGAAAGTTTTCCTTGATGCAATTACCCAGCCCATAAGAACATCAAGGGTCACCTTTGGGGAGCAGGCCTTCAGTCAGCTGGCCTGTATGGTGGTGCGGCAGGTTCAGAGAGGTGAAACGCCTCAGGTGGCGTCAGGCAAAATTAAGGAAACAGTTCAGTTGAGTTTATCTGGTCAAGGTAAAGGACGAGACCACAAAATGGGAAATGTGCGCTTAATTTTGAGAGCTGCTTTGAGGGGGAATTTTTGAAGACATTAAAGAAGCGCCCACTGAATGTGACTTTGGAGACCCAGGCTCTTGTTCTGCTCTTAAATACCTCCGTATATCCATCATTCTCAGAAGTAGCTGCTGAGTATAAATGAATTTTCAGAATTTAGTCATCTTTCTTCTTGCAGTATGGTCATAAAAAATGCAAATATTGTCTGGCTTCCTTTGAACAAGAACACTTTTAGAATTCAAATTCACTTGTCTGTGGACTGTTTTTCATTTGAAGAAGCTGTTTAACAAGTGATGCAAATTCAGTTTGGAGGTCTTTCCCTTCTGCTTAAGGGTCTTGCCTAGGGTTGGCACTTCCACTGTGTTCACCATTGCTGTTCCCCCACCTTCCCAGGGCAGGCAACTAGCGTTAGCTTGCGGAACTCTGTATTTTGCTTTCTTAGAGTGTGTGCAACCACTTTGTTAACACTAAAAAAATCAGCTCCTCTTGCACAGTTCACAGAGACCAAGCCTGATGCATAAATGTGACTATAGTATCTGAGAATGGGGTGCTCAAGCTGTATAATCCTCCCACATGCTCATGCATGTACATCAGTTCTAGGGAAATCTGTCCTACTTGTAGCACTAAGAACTTCCAGACAATATAGTCAGTTGCTGTAGGAATGGCACACTTCCTTAGTGTGCATCAAACATATTGCAGTGTAATCCTTTACTCCTACATATTCATAGACACTTAACTTCTTTTACTAGATTCGTGCTTCTTCTCAGTGATTGCTGTACAAAACAAGTTAGAACTTCATTTAACTCGTGTTTCTTGGGAACTTTCCAGTGTTCTTTTTATTTGTTACCTTTTTCTTTAGATCCTTCAAAAACCAACTCCAGAACTAAAGCATCAATTGGCCGCTTTCTCCAAGAGGGTTGCTGGCGCTGTTACAGAGCTCATCCAATCAGCAGAAGCAATGAAAGGTGAGTCAGACAGCCTGGCTAGTACAATGTGCTTTTTACTCCAGAGGTGACCTTTCATTTTTTGTTGTTTAAGCAAAACAAAACTCTTGTGATGTTCTAGGTGTCTTGGTTTTCATTTCTCTAGCAATACTCAGTTGTATGTAAGTTGCTAACGTCATTATCATGATCTTAGTCCCTTCCAGATATCCATGTGTTTACAAAGAAAGACAGCACTAAGATTGTTCCTTTATTTGTACACATGCAGCGAACAGCAAAGACGTTAAGTCCAGAAAGGGTATACTGTACGTGACCATTATAAGGAAGAATTTTCATCTCCTGCAGAGCTTGTACTGTGTATTGCCTGCAAAAACTTTCTGCGGTGTTGCTAAATGTGGCCATTTAGCCCTCTCCCATGTCATATGATCAGTCACAAGTGATCTGTAGCGCATGTGGCCTTTGGAGATGGAACTATCAAACAGAGCACTTGAGCTACAATAGCAGAAAACAGAATATAATACAGCTTTCATTGAACCAGTGGTTGAGTTGTAATTAGATGACTATTTCCTTCCCCCACACTCCTGCTCGTTCCATCAAAATAAGCCCTTTGCTTTGCGGTGATATTTGCTTCCCCATTTCAAATAAACGCAGACACCATGTTACAAAATTAATACTCAGTTTCTAGCAATGATGTAAATGCTAGGTCCATACTGCATATGGTTTTCTGTGTGGGTCCTGCCCTGACAGAGGATGTTACTGAAACTGCTGAGACTTAAGAAAATTCAAATCTGGATGATTTCCAGAACTCTTTGAACGGAAGAAATTGTGGACAAATATAAACTGAACAGTCAAATGAGCGGTGAATTCAGTTCCTTAGTAAAAATTCATTGCTCTTGCAATAGATTAGTGGTATGTTTCTCAGATATTGACTTCTTCAGTAAATATTTTTACCCCGTGATCTGTGCAAACTCCTCGGACCAGGACTCTAACATTCTACCTTCCAAGTGAGATATTACAATCGCAGAGACAGAATTATAAATAGGAGAGAAATACAGGTTGAGGCTGGCATTACAAGTATTAGACCACTACTGCTGAAGCACATCTAGTACAAGGTTTACTGGAAACTTTAATCTGAAGAAGAAATATTCATAACCATCAAAAAGGTACATGAGCACTCTAATCTCATAGCTAATAGAATGCTACAGTAAAATATTTTGAGTAAGACATTGTATTCCCCCCCCCCCCGAGGACTTCTAGTAAGTTTATGTTTTTGATTGTTCTTCCCTAAGCTAGGCCAGAGGAAAACACTGTAGTCATTTGTCTGATGCTCTGTGTAACAGAGGCTGTAGGATTTCCACAGTTAATTCTTGTTTCAATTAGTACATGTTCCTCAAAAGAATCCTGACTCATCTCTTTTCAGAAATAGAAATTTGTTTTTCATTTCTTATATTATTTCCTTCTAGATTTTTCTATGATTATTCTTTTTCATGTGAGTTACGCTTTTTCCCTGTTCAAATATATTTACTGACCAATTCAGCCTTTTCTGCGCTCTCCTTATTTCTAAATTTCCGTTTTCATTTACTAACAAGCCAAGCGCATACCAGAATCTTCGTGTTTCCTGAACGCTCTTTGAAAATCTTTTTATTGTCCTTGTCTTTGGTTGTAACATGTATTCATTTCCTGTATTTTCTGGTTTTTAATTCATTTATTAATATCAAATTTTCTAACTATTCTCAGTTATCACTTAAAGATGCATGAAATTCTTTTGCTTAACTGATGTATCTCGTAAATGTTTTCAGCTTTGTGAAATGACTTTTTTTGAAGGGAACTCTTACATTTTTACAAGTTTGGATTTGAGTGTTTATACACACTGCCTATATCAAAAAAATATATATTTTTTTTTCCTGCTAACCTGCCAAGATTAGGGCTTAATATAGAATTCCTTCATCTTGCACACCCTTTGAGCTGAGAAATTGTCTTAAGTAATGTTTCAATATTTGATACAAGAAATATGTCAGGACTAGATGAGCCATCTTGCTGGGTTAACGGTTCCATGTGCTTCTGCTTTCTCTCTGCGCATCAGAAACAGCCACCAGTCATCCTATGTTCTCCTGTGATTGGGTCACCTGTAGCAGAAACTCCCTTATTCTTTAGCTTCTGCAATGTTAATCTATAAGCATTCAAGGGCGTTTCCTTGTTCAGAGTTCAGTGATTCAGAAATGGTTTATGCGACTCTAGTGCCAGTGTCCTTCTGCCTACTCACTGCTTCTTAATACCAATTAATATTTTAGTTGATATTTTAATGTTAGGGTCATGCAGGTTTTCTAACCAAGCTTCCAAAAGGTTAACAAAGCCTTAAGAGATTTTTTGTTTGTTTATTCGTTCTAGCTTAGTCTTCCTTTGTCTAGTACACACAGCTTCCCATCCTTTTCTGTCTCCATCTGAGATCACATCCTCCCCTTGCCCTTGGTTGTTAAGAACTCAAGTTTTATTTCTTTTTTCATTTTCTCCCCCATCTGATTTTATTTTTGTCTGTTTCATTGCTTCCCTCAATCCAGAACAGGAATGCTTCCTGAATCTTGTTATCCAGAGAATGATGTTCAGAAACTGAAAATAATAGTGCATTAGGAACTTCCAAAAATCTGAGATGACTTCCAGCCGAGTGTTGATTTTTATGGACCTATAAAATGTCTTTGAGCCAAAAGCACAATGCCAGAAAAGCCTAACAAAGAAATACTGACCTTTAGTCATGGTACAGAAACTGCTCTTGGCCTTGTCCACACTGCTGCCGACAACTATGCTTTCTTCAAGCACTGCTAGCTTCATCTCTAACCACTGACAAAAAGGAGACTCTGACAACTGTGCTGCAGATGACTATCTGGTTGTGAAACACGTCTACTTTACTATTCTGTTAGACTTCCCAATGCACCTTACAACTTGATCAAGGAAGGCACAATAGAAACCTTCTTGATACACACAGCTGAGTGACGACTAGTTCGATTCCCAGCATGGACAACACCCCCTTTGAAGCTACTTTGCTTCCACAAGTCCTTAATTGATTTACTTACGTAACGGAATATTACTGCTAAATACTTTTTCTGTTCTAACTTCAATTTTGCTCTCAGTGGCATACGCTATAGTATTCTATGCTATTAGGGTACTGAAATGAGCTTTCTGTATTTGACACTCAGGGGGACTGTCAGTCTCCCTGTTTGAATGGCAGTACCCAGTGCCACTGAAGTTACTGTCTTCCTCTCCAGGGACAGAGTGGGTGGATCCAGAAGACCCAACAGTCATTGCAGAGACAGAGCTACTTGGGGCTGCAGCATCAATTGAGGCTGCAGCAAAGAAGTTAGAGCAGCTGAAACCAAGAGCCAAGCCAAAGGTGAGTGTCCATCTCCATTGTTTCTTTTGAAATTAATAAAGTAGAAGGTGCAAGTAGGCCATGTATTGGCTTATTGCTTACTGCTGTCCACAGTAACAGTATGAACAATCAATCTTTGCATCGTTCTCGGTGCCACTTAAAGCCACGCTGAATAGGACTTAACCCTAAAGGAAGAGTTTAGAAAAGATGCTTTCCAGATGGTGAATTAGTGCAAGATGTTGACAAGCAAAGGAAGAAAAGCCAAATGTCAGAAATGCCTTTAAGAGTTACAGTATCATTAGTGTTGATTATTTACTTTTCTGCTTCCGAACATGTTTTCCTGATGTGAAAAGTCATTCTCGCTTTGTTTAAATCCCTTTGTGAAGGCCCTTTGTTCTCACAGAAACGTGTGTAGCATAGTGGAAAAAAGCAGCAATATAGAAGGGATTGAGCAGAACGCAGAAGACCTTTAAAATTTTCTAAGATAAACATGTATCTTTTCATTTCTTGCTAAAAGAGTATTTGCTTTTGGTATCAAATCAGTTACACGTTATGACTGTTCTTCCTTAATTTTCCTGAAGGAAAGTATATTACAGTTCACTATGAATGGAGGTGATATTGCATGTTGCCAGGTCGTTTCAAATGTGTCTCTGAGTATATTCTATAAAATAAGGCCAACTATTTTCAGGAGTGGTGCAGAGGGAATATATGACACCGCTGTTACTTGCGGTGATATGTGTAGCCCACAGGACAGGATCTTGGAGAACTGCTACTTGTTGCCTAGTGTGGAATTACAGGCAGGTTTTAGAAGAAATTGCCATGTCACCTGCAATTGTATCTCTTTAAAATGAAATTCATGCCGTAGCTTTGTAATTGACTTCAGGAAAGGTCTGTGTATCCATGTCCGTTCTTAAGCTGCTTTGTAGATGCCAAAGTTGTTTTCTAAGTAAAGTAAATGAAACGTGTTTCCAAAAAGCAGGACCTCAAAATCATTCAGTGTCGGATTGTTGCCTTCAGTGCGGGGTGGGGGGGGGAGGGAACGTCATTCAGGAGCATCAGATGAAATAGCTCTTGGTAAATAGCTCTTGGTAGCTTCGCTCTTTCTGAGGACTTTTTTTTTCCTTTCCCCTTTTGGTGATGGGAATGAAATTAGCTCATTAAAAAGAAATGCTTTGTTCTGTTTTTTTTTTTAAACAAATACATCCATTTTTTTATAAAGAAAAATGGTCCCTTTTAATGAGGTTCTAGAGAGCAGAGGACACAGACTGAGTTTGAAGAGAGGAAGGGTCCTCCATCACCTTTTCTATACAATCACTGCACAATAGCATGTACGGGTTGCCTGGTAACTGTGAAACTGTGTTTTCCTTCTAACATCTAAGCCAGTCTAGGGTCATTGTAATTTTCCAGTGAATACAGATCCCGCACCTGCTCCTCATTTAACATGTTAATTTGAGTATCCAGTCTGCCTGTGATTTATTGGTCCATTTATTTGTCACTTTCTGAAAGGCAAATTCATACCCATCTGTTTGTTTAATTTGGGAATTAAACAGCACTTACATGCTTTTTTAGATGTTAAATCCTTGTCACAGTATGCACTGTAATGCACATGAATGGTACTCGGTAGATCACACGGAGTAGTTCAAATACCAGTTTTTCTACTGCCTTATAGCATGGGCAGGGCCAGTGCTACCTAGTACTCTCCCACTGCCCTCCCAGAGTAGGATGCCCTGCTTTGAACAGGCTCTTTTTTGATGCTCATCTCTGATAACATACTTAGTTTTGTGGTGTGAATGCCTGAGGTAGGCAACTGGATTGATGCAGTTGGTTTTCTTATGCTCAGTCTATGAAATGCAGGAATAATAATTATCTTCTACACTGGAACAAACCACTGGTCCAAACAGACCAATAGCCTGTTAATGGTGGTGATGATCACCATTAAGTAAACTTGCAGCCAAGCCCTTAGTGGCTAATTATAGAATAATATGCCTGCAGGAAGCCCATCATGTTCACCATTTTTAATTGGTGACTGATTCTTTATTCTTGGGTGAGCTTCTGTTTTTGGTGAAGGGGAATGGAACTTATTTGTTTTAGACTGGAAATTTTTGGTCTTTGAGTCTATTATAAGTCTATTACTTCTAATAATTACTAAGACTTACTATAAGTCTATTACTTTTAGTAAAAAAAAATCAATAGTTGAAGTGGGGGGCTCATTTGTGATTGAGTTCTAATATCTTAATTTCCTTTTGATACTTCTCCTCCCCTCCCCATTTTTGCACCAAACATACCTTCTTGATGTCTTAAACTGAGAATAATAGAGGAAGATCTCTTCATTTTCCACTACTGGAGAATCATTCTTGCCCCAGAGAGCAGTGCTTGTAAGACACGGATGTGGTAATCAGTGCCCATGTCTTATTGTGTGATGCACAGTGTGTTTGAGTTAATTCGTGGTAGTCTGGCTGCAGAGCAGATAGATTCTTTCTCACTGTTCACACATTTGGTCCTTTCACAAGTGAGTATGCTTCTAAAATGCATGGACTGCTAGTCCAGCGCCCCAGTGATGGCCTGTTAATGTTTGTCTTACTTCTGAGTTTGTATCTTGAAAGTATTTTGAGGCGCGTCTCCCAGGTAGATGCTGTTAATCTTAACATAACAAAACTTGTTCGATATTCTAATTGCAGTGTTCAAGGTGGGGAGATGATCCATGAAGCAGTGAGAGGTTTACTGTTCACTAAGCAAGATCTGGCTGTCACATTTCCTTTAAACAGTTAATGTGTTTTTTGAGCATGGTATCTTTTCTTTTTCATTTTTAGTTGCTTGAATGTCCTGCAACGGGGCCACGTGTTGCCTCTTTTTCTGGACTTGTAAATATGCCAATGGCTGTAAAATAACAACCCAAAAAGCTTCCTAATTTTTGGAAGAAGAAAAGTATTTTGTCTAATAAAAGCTACACGCTTCACTAATACTGAAAAAAGAAATACTTGAAGGAAAATGGTGCTGTAGGTGAGGTACAACACCAGAGAGCATTGCTGTACTTTACCCTCTTCTGTTGGTATGCTCTTCATGTTTCCATGCAGGCTTATGCCTTCAAAAACAAGTGTCTTTAATAGTCAATAACAGTTCCCTGCTGTTATCTTTCAGCAGTTTGTCCTCTTTTTCCCAAGATGAATCAAACCTTGGATGCCTTTTCTGCAGGACTCTGTGTGATATGTTTGATATATTAGGTTGTTATTTAATCCAACTATATATCAAACATATTCCTACAGTGTCCTTGCCCTGTCTCCGGGGGTTTATAACATAGTATAAGGCAATATGAAGGAGTACATCCACTCACAAGCAGGTTTAGAAGACTTCCTGCAGACTCTTATTCTAATCTGATTTTAAACGTATACATGAAGTGCTCCTCTGAGCAGAGTTGCTCGTGGAGAGATTTGTAAGTTGCGTAGGGCCTTTTATGATAGAGAGCAGCAGTCATGCTAAGACCTGACTGTCATTGAAATGGTTATTGTGTTTTCCATGGCTCAGTGCAGTAACTTATCCTTGTTGGGTTTTTTCTTTACGAAATAGAAGTTGAGAGCTGCTTCAAAAGAAAAAAAAAAAGGTTTGTCTTTTGTAAGAACGTCTAATGTTTAGCAGTAGCGTTGGGGGTTCGTTTGTTCCAGCTGACCCTGACTTTATTTATGCCACCCCTGATAATGAAGGTTCTATAAGAAACTGCTTAAAGTAGGAAAGTATAAAAACATCTGAAATTATATTTTTAAATGGTGCAATCAACATTTTGAGGATATTTTATACTGTAGACTTTGTACTTAGTCTAATAACTTTGATTTCTCTGTTCTGGTGACCTTATTTTCCAATCCATTTATACCTGTACACAGTCAATAATGGCTTATTAGTTTAAGCTTGTGGAAAAAGAGATGATGATCTTCATGGTGGCTACTGGGGAAGGGAGAAGCTAATTGCTTGTCTCACTGATTCAGTTTTTTAAATAAACTTAAGTTGCCCTCTCAAGGAACTAAAATCTTACAAGGTGAATTTTTCTCCCACATATCGCATCATTGCCCCTGACTTTATGCTTGGGAAAGCTGTGAACTGCGATGTGTTATGAGAGCACTGTTGATGAGTGTGAACCTAAGACAATTCATGATGTGGTCTTTACTAATAGGAGTGGAGAGACGAGTTGCTTCTCCTGTTGGGCCTTTTGCTCTGTTCAGTCTTGGACCGTTACATGTCCTTATTGCTAAGGAGTGCTGTGAGGTGGGTACAGGTGGGTAAACAAGCCCACAGTGCTGACTGAGCACCATTTCAACATGAGCAACCAGCCCTAAGATGTAGTTTTTTCTTCAGCGTCCCCAGTTATGACAAGGAAGGACTAGATAAGCAAGAATTTGTTAAAGATGACGACAACTCAGCGTGAGTTCCACAGTTTAAGTATTGTGTATGGCTTGTTCAAAAATAAATCCTCCACAGAGGGGATCTATTGTCAATAGAAAACACTCCCCCCCACTGCTGGAACAAAATAAGTTGCAAGACAACAGGAAATACAGGATTTGGAAGTTTTGGAAACCTAGGGTGTAATTTCTCTTCCTCCTCTCTCCTCTAGTACCATATAAATGGAAAGAAATTAATTTTGTACAAGGAAGAAATACTGTTATCTACTGAGATGCTAAGGTTCAGCTATTCATTTTCCTGCTGGGTTTTAGCTGCTGCTCCAGGATGGCAGTAATTTAGCCCATTGTGCATCAGCGTTCTCAGTAATGCAAGGTTTGATTCCCTTGCATTCCCTTTCAAACTAGTCATTTTTGTTTAGCACTTACCTGCAACATTTAGCTCGCTTACTCTGAGAGTTTAAACAGCTATTTTTCTCAGCCTCTTTTTGGTGGCTGGTAAGTTGAAAAACATCTAGGCACATATGGAGCTGTCTAATGGATTAGAGTGTGGCCATGAGCATTTTATTAAACTTTATGAACAAATAATATCTCCTTTATTTAAAAAAAAAAAAAAAACCTAGATACTGAATTGCTTGCTCCCTTAAGCTTAAATTCCTGGCAGCAACGACTTTTGAAGAATAATACACATAAAATATTTTGTCGTATTGGACAATTTTTATCCAAAGTAATTTTAATAAAAATGAAAATTGTAAAAACTCTTGATATCAGGAAGCCTTAGACAAGAGGAAGATGGCAGTAATGGTCTGCTAAGGTGAAATGCCAACAAAAGTACTGCTGGTTGATAGCCAATTTAAGTCATTAGTCTACTTAAATTCACTAGTGCATATATTTTAATAATGGGAAGAAATGTGAAGGAAACTGACTTCTGTATAGTCACTTTTGTTTCTTTGGTCATTTTGTGGTATTGTGATTGAAATAAGAAGTCTATAAATAAGACTTGAGGCCTGTTGAACAAATCTAGGACTGCTGTGATTACCATTTAGATATAATGGTCATGATGTTGCCAGTAATTCATGTGGGATGTGGCTTGCTCACCTTACAAAGCAAGTTCTTACCATACTCCTATTACACAGATGTACATTTCAGTTGAGGGGCATAGTGCACTAGCATGACAAGATAAACCTTATCCCTTGAATTAGGTGGCCCTTTTCCTGATAGATAAGAAAAAATTTAAGATGCCAAACAACTTTGCCCTACACATGAGTGTTTATTCTCAAATCATCGTGTTTTTCTAGTGTCCATGGATGCTAAGCTTTCATCTCCCAGACTTTATTTTAGTTGGTATGGTGGCAGTTAAGTGAAATGCCGTGGGATCAAGCACTGCTTGACATGTTGTTTTGCAATTAATTGTAATTACTCATAATTCTTTGTTGTTATGAGTTATTAGTCAATTATAAAATAGCAGTAACAGGGGAACTAAACCTGCTTTCAGATCGGCAAAACTTAGGGGGAAGCATTTCGCCTCACAAATGAAGTGCCCGGTTTTCTAACTGGATCCCAAAATTTTGGTTTTTAGCTCAAAGCTCACTTGGCCTCTGTTCCTAGAGTTAGTTATTTGATACGAGAATCCTGTGCTTGCAGAAGTTGAGAGAAACCTGTATTTTGAAAGCCCAATCTCTCACAAGGTGTTTTGTTGTGGTATTCTACCCACTAGCCCCACTGGTCATACTGTACTGGATTCTGTTAGGCTTATGATTTGATCACAAACAAAATAAATTAGTTTGTTTTGTGTGGAAAAACAATCCTAACCATTTCTCTGCATCTATTTCATTAGCTATTCAGAAACTAGCAGTCATGCTTAGATGGATAAATGCTTTCTGTATGTGTCTAAATGATTAGAAAGTCGGGGAAGATTTTTTTTTAATGAAGCAATAGATTTGCCTTTTAAATTAGCAGCTTTAAACAGCTGACCTCTCTATTTGCACGTGCTTGTTGGAACGCATGTTTGGATAATTGAAGTGTTCCAGACAGACCTTTGGAACTTCCTGTCTCCAAGAGGACTAAACTGGACTGCTTCCCAGTACTGCTCTCTCTGAAATGATGGCTCTTACCAAAAGCTGTTAACTGTATGCACTTGCTTGGTACCTACATCACATTTCTTAGTACAGGTGAATGAGAAAATACGCATTTATCGCTGTCCTTTTTTAATGCTTTGTGTATTTTTTTTTAAGTATTTATGAAGTATCCTACCTAATTTAACAATCTTGGAAGACAGTGTTTTGGCACTACAAATGTAGTTTTGATATGTAAAAGCAGTAATTTCTTTTCAGACTTGCACTTTTCTAAATGTAGTTCTGAGTATCCCTAGTGGAAGTAATGTATTACAAGGTTAAAGATATTTTTTGAGGCATCTTCTTTGTGATACTCAGTTTCACATGTGATCAGCCACAAGAACAGCTTAACAAATGTTAAGTCTGCTTAGGTTGACTCCCAGATTAGACCACAGGAAACTCCTTTGCAGAAAATGATATTATAGCTCTCTTGAAATCTACTCATGTATTTCAGAATCTTGCCTCAGCTTGCATATGTCCTAGACCTTGAACTTGAAACCACTTTCAGATGAATGAAATCACTTTCTGATGAATAATGTGTGATGTCCTTTTTTGGTTTTAGCAAGCAGATGAGACTCTGGATTTTGAAGAACAGATCCTGGAAGCAGCTAAATCCATTGCAGCTGCTACCAGTGCCCTGGTGAAGTCGGCTTCAGCAGCCCAGAGAGAACTGGTGGCCCAGGGAAAGGTGGGTAAACAGAACAAGTAGCAATAGAGGGGAAAACATCAAAATTGATAACAGTAGGAAGGGAGCTTGTGAATGACAAATGTAAATCATCAGATTACTTAGCCTAGGCCTCCATCAAAAAACAAACAAACAAAAAATTTAAACCTAGCAAATATAGTCAGGTATTTGGCTTTTCAGATGATTCTTTTTTGTTGTTGCTTGTCTGGTGTTTTGGGGAGTTTTGTTTGGTTGTTTTGGGAGTGTATTTGGTGGTTGGTGGGTTGGGTGAGGGTTTGTTGTTGTTTTTAACAACAGCACTACATTCTGTGAAGGGCTGTGATTCAAGCTAATAATGAATGTTCCCACAGGGCAGTATGGGAATTCAAAAACAAATGCCAGAGTAAACAATACCACTCTGAACCAGAATAGCAAGATAGCAAAGGGCATCACTAATTGTCTGCTCCATGTTTTATTTTCTGATGCAACGGGGACACAGACCTGCATGCAGATTGGGTACATTTAAATGGGCCTGCCTCTAAATATTTTTGGGACCAACTAAACGGTGCTTATAACATGTCTTTTTCCTTTTGGTCTCGCCAGGATTCAGGTTTTTTTTTAATTTCTTTTCATATCCATCACTGCGCGCATGTTCGTTCTCTCTCCTCCCCCTGTCCCCCTGTTAATATAATTTGAAACTTAAAATCTGAACATCAAACAGATATGTTACCTGTGAGAACAGTTTGTTACAGGACCATTGTTGTTGCGTAGTTTTGGTTTCTAATTTCATCTAAACCTTTATTCTGAGCAGACTGTGTCATGGATCCTGTCACAGAAGAGCTAATCTGTCATGTTCAGCTAGAGTTTCTGGGGAGCCTGTGCTTCATTTCCAGCATGAGTGCAAGGCAGTTGTTTTACAACAACAATAATAAAGCTGATTGAAAAGACCCACCATAAGCTGTAACTATAGAACTTCTTAATAATGCATAAAACAAGATATTAGCCATTGAAAGGTGGCTGTGGAAACAAGTCAGGAAAACGACAGTTTTGACCTACCTTACTGCTTCACTTAAATTGTCCTGCTACCTACCTTTATCTGATAAGACCCGTTCTTATTTTGTTTCGTTATGATGTATAGCTTCCTTTCTTTTCTCAATACTACCAGTACAGAGTTACACAGTATATCCTGTATGAGCCCTTAATATCTCTCTTGGTTTTGGCTTCTTGTGACTGCTCCCTCTGATGCATTTCTATTTCTGTCTTTTGCCAACAGCACTTGCATCCTGTTCCAGCCAAGCTCAGAAAATTGCTAAAACCGCTTTAATCCCTCCGCTAAAGGAAAGCGAAGGCTTGCCTTTCTAACAGAAGTGTACCTGTCAAATATGGTGCCATATTAAGCAGATCTGTTCAACCTGCTTTACTAAATTTAGCCGTTTTGTTTTATCCTTCACTCTTGTATAATAACCTGCTGAAAGACCAGGAATTTTTGCAGTGAATGACTTTTACTGATGGTTGTTTGCCTGCCCACAAGATCTGCTTGCTTGAGCCAGAAAACAATGCAATGCTATTTAAGGGAAGAAATTAATACAAACTAAAATAAAATTTTAAGGAAAAATCAAAGTTCAGAATTGTTTATGGCAGGCGTGTTCTTGTCCTATATAAAATTCCCACATCGTTTGGAAAAGACTGCGAAAGTATCTTACAGGGCAAATTGATGCTTGTTGTAGTTGAAAAGGTTGTTAAATTTTAAATGAAAATATTTTTTTTTCCTGTGAAGCTTTTATGAAAGAATTAGTTTGATGTTGAGCAGCTGTTTCCACCTGTGTAGTAAAGATAAAATCTGGGAAGTTGGATCTGTCTTATCTGTGCGTGCCCCCCCCCCCCCCCCCCCCAGGTTCTGTATTTTCTTTCTCTTTGATGCACACATGCAATTCAGATGCCAGTGTCCAGACTCCTGCATCTGTGGTCTACTTTGAATGCTTTTTCCAGGGATTATTAGGCAGGAAAACCTTGAAACTTAAAAAATTCAATGACTTTATGTATTGTGTTGCATAACTGCTTTCTCTCATAGCTGTGGTGACACAATATAGTGTCACCATGTCCTGTTTGTTTTGGTGCCACATAGAACAAGTCCATCCCAAACTCTGAAGATCCTCCTTATGCATGAATCCCTGTTTTCATTTCTTTTAAATTATGGCAAGTTTCTGGACTGTATTTAGGTTTCACATCTTCCAGCTTTTCTCTCCAAAGACTCCCAAGCCCAGGTGAATAGCATGGGGGCACCAACTGTGATATTTCATTTCATTATATTCATCTGAGCAATCTGGGATCTCTAAATGTGTTCCAAGAGTGGGACAATTCAAGCAGTGTAGCAGGTTGGATACTGCCTGAGCAGGCATGTGTGTGCTGGAAGCACATTTACTTTAACAATAAAAACCTGTTATGGGGAAGAAAAGAGTTTTTATGGATGCTCGTTCCTTTAGTAGAGCACTCAGAAATCCCTGGGTAGCACAAATATGTGTGTTAAAGCCTGAGAGCCTCTGACTACGTTTGCAAGGACAAATCACCAGTTCTCTTTTACAGTTAGACCTTGTGCTCCTGGGAATCCAGACTGTGCATGCTGTGGGCAGGCACAGGCAGACGTGTCTGTCTTTTTGCTCAGATTACTGTTTGTCGAAAGCCTAGGTAAAGCAACTGTTTTCTGTTTCATTGTAAGCCAGCTCTGAACTGTTTTTTCAGGTTGGAGCAATCCCTGCAAATGCAGCTGATGATGGACAGTGGTCTCAGGGACTTATTTCTGCTGTGAGTAACTTCTTTCATGTTGATCTTTAAAATACCAGAGCAACTAGCACCTTTTCTGAAGAAATAACATCCTGTGTGAATACATGGTGACTTTGTTTATTTTTTAACTGACTCCTAGGCCCGAATGGTGGCAGCTGCGACCAGCAATCTCTGCGAAGCAGCTAATGCCTCAGTACAAGGCCATGCTAGCGAGGAGAAGCTCATCTCATCTGCCAAACAAGTCGCAGCTTCTACAGCGCAGTTGCTTGTGGCTTGCAAAGTGAAGGCTGACCATGACTCTGAGGCGATGAGGAGGCTACAGGTGCTTGTGTTCTTAATCCTCAAAAACCCATAGTAGTGCTACATAAATGTTGTTGTAGCACTGTGTGATCAAACCTAAAATTTCAGGAAAATAGCTTCCTGAATTTTCAGAGTTCTGCTCAAGTTTCCTTGTGGGACTCGGGAGGACTTTCATTCAGCAAGGATGAAGTGATTATGCGTTTGTCGTTATTTAACAGCAGCTAAAGGTCACCTCACTTTGCTGGTTTTATTCTCCATCTTTAAAAGATACTGAAAGAAACAAACCTTGACTGGTGTGTACCTAGTCTTGATTTAGGTGCAACGCTATTAGATGCATACCTGTGATCAATCACAGGAACACGTGACTGACAAAATGTTGCAGCGTGTAATGTCAAATTGGAGTTGTGCCTGTTATCAGAAGTAACACTTAGTTTTTCTTTTTTCTTTAGAGTTTTTCAGTTCATTATGTTTTACTATATGCATTTTTATAGCAAATGAGTGTAGTTGGTTTCTGCACAATTATTGTGTGTGGTTAGACTCCCAGTGAGCCTGCAGGCAGCTAAGCATGCTTAACTTGGTTGCACATGAGTAACCGTCTGACCTCTCCACGGTTATGTACGTGTTCAGCCAAGTACTTGCCTAAGTGCCTGACTGGGCTGTGGTCAGTCTTCCTTTCTGAGACTCGAGACAGCAACTCTAGACTGAACATTCCTAAAATAGGAGAATGATTGTCAGACAAAAAAAAAAATATATTGGCAGCATCTCAACAAAAGCTGATGCAGCATCTCAACTGAAGTCTGATTTAACCTTTTTTAATGAAACTGATTCCATTTCATTACATGTCCCTTTCACGTTGAGATAGTTTGAACTGTTATTGAATTAACACTGTGTTATGAGGGGTAAAGTTTACTGTCCCCAGGAGTTTGGTTTAAGCATGTTCATTTTTAAAATAACTGCAGCCTTTTCTGACTGCCAGTCCTGCAGGATCAGCCTGGAATGTAAGAACTGTTTCAGCTCCTTTTCATACCATCAACATGGTGCATCTTTGAGAGTGAAACTTCCCATTTTTCAATTATTTCCACAAATGGTACGAATGGACCTCTATAATAAACAGTTGGTGTGTGGATAGGTAGAATCAACACCAGTGGAAATGCACGTGACTGAGTATCTATCTGAGCAAGAAGTAGTGAAGTCATTTTTTCAAATTATTACAATGATTTAAATATTTAGGAGGGAAAAAAATGTATGTATGGGTGGATGAAAAATCTGTTTATATAGAAAACAGTGCCATGTCAATGTTATCTCTAGGAGTGAGATGGGTTTAGTGCTTGATAATGGATTTGTATGGGTTGGATTTCTCATGGGTCTGTGGGGAGGGTATCAGTAAGATAGCTCTGACCGGAATGCAACCCACACTTCCATATTCAAATGCCAAGATAAGGCTGGAAGAATTTTAAATGCAGAACAAGGGATAGAAACAAAGTTCAGGGTACTTGGTCACTATAGACAAATATTATTAAATAGACATGGAATGTGAAAAGTTGGGAAGGCTGAAGGAGACAAGCCCAGGAGCTCTAGAAAAGTAGTTGTTGTTTCAGCGCTGTACAAACTCAAGCATTGAATTTGGAAGAAAGACTTTGAAAGTGAACTTTGTTACTTGACCAGGCTTTGTGTTAGTCCTGAAATGAATAATGAAGGGAAAAGCAGTTTGTTTGAACTTGGGAAACATGTTCTTTACAATAGCAAAACTAGTGAGTTGATGTCTGCCAAATATTTTTATTGCTGAATTGGCCAAATCTGCTGTGGTTTTTCAGCAGGCTGTGCCACCAACACAAATGTTTTCATATAGTTTTAATCAATAGGTTAGATACAGGAAGTTGGGCATATTGGTTTTCCCCTTCTTACTGCCACAAATGACGACAAGCTCTGGGAGAAGGCTTTTGAGCTGCATTTCCCATGAATGCTGACTTGGAATGCGTTGTTCCAGAGTCTGTTCCAAAATTTAACAAAATAAATGGAAATATTTCCACTCTTTTTGGATCATGTCCAGACTGAGCAAAACAAATTTTAAATGATTTGTTCTTGGGTCATTTCAGGTGGGACAAGAGTTCAGTTGAAAGGGAGATGGAACTGGAGGTATGGAGTTGGATTGGGGGGGGGGGGGGGGGTTTGTAGCCAGTGTCTATGGCTTTCACTCCTGATGTCTGTGTCTCCAGCATGTGAGAGCAGACTTGTTTGGCCAGTGGCGTGGTGCAGGAACCAGAGTCCTCAGCATGTCCGATGCCTGGGGACATCAGCAGCCAAGGAAAAGAGGTCTCTACTATTCTCTGCTGCTGTCTATTGCAACGCTGTCTTTTTCCCCCCACGCTTTGCTAGCATTAATATTATTTATTGGTATTAACTGATCTCCTGTTAGCTAGTAGGGTTTAGAGTTTAACATGAGAACAACCTTAATGGATTAGACCAAAAGTTCATTTAGCCCAGTATCCCGATTCCAGCAGTGACCATGAGCAGATGCTCAGGAAAAAGCAGGAACAGGGTAAGCATGTGTGGTATTATTCCCTAGTATGTTCCTAGATTCCAAGCATTTTCAGCTCAGAAATTTCCTAAGCCAGATATGAATTCTGTATGTTTAATAACCCTCTGTGGTTTTCTCCTCTCAACTTATCCAGTCCTGCTTGACGCTATATAAACTTTGAGTCAGATTAACACTTGTTGGGCAATAGATTAAGCTAGGACAGCCGTACCTGTGTCTGCTCCAACCTGCTGCTGCTGGTTTCCATCCACACAGAAGGAATAGTTGAATGACGTGCAAATCCACTCCTGTAGCAGACAGGTGTCAGATTTCGTTTATAGGTTAGACGTCTTCCCAGTGCAGGGCTTCTAACAAGGCAACAGAAGATTAGCCTTTCACATCCTTCTCCTCATGAAGTATTCAGTTGCTCTTAAGAGTACATGGTACAAAGTAATGCTGTGCACAATTACATGAGCCAGGTTGAGTAGTGATAAATTCATGTCAACATGACCAGGCTATGTAACGGCAGGAGTGTGGATAGCATGTTGCTTCTAGTATCTCAGCTACATTCTTCACAAATAACTCTTGATATCTCTGCACAGCGTTCTGCTTTGTTCTGAAGATTTGCCCTTAGTAACAGGCATTGTAGGTGTTCTTCTTGCGTAGGAGATGGAAGCATCCCTGAGTGGGGCTGTCCCCTCTAAGGTTGTTTCTTTGCTGAAATAATTGATATGTAGTTAGGGATCCACCTTTTGTGTATATAACTGAGAAGTACACATATAGCTAGGTGTCTCAGTCAGTCCCTCAGAATGAATGGTCCATGACCCCTCTCAGCTCTGGTTGCTTCAGCCTAGAGGGTTTTTTCTGCATCTGTCCTGATGTTAATGATTTGAGAAAGAGGTAGGAAGGAGGAAGATTCTAGTAAGAGCGAGAAAGGAGATAGGTCAAATCTTTGGTTCATCAACTAAGTTGAAATACAAATTATCAGGCATAAAAATTATTTGGAACTCAACAAATTTGAAGTACTGCCGGTGGTGTACGAAAAGACTGCGTTTACATCTCCATGTGCTGTGCCCATTTACCATGGTCATTCTTCTCCCAGAGCTAGCCTTCCACCTCTGTCAGCTGTTCTTCGTACGCTAGCATGTTCAGTGATCAGGTGATTCTGAGCCTGTGCTACAGTCACCTGGCTGCGCAGGTTACGTGTTTCCGAAGCAGCGCTCTCCAAGACTTCAGCGCTCTGTAAAAGGTGCCAGCTCCACCTTTTAGCTTTAGTAGAAGAGAGGTTTGTGTATCCTGATTACACAGATGGATAGCACTTAGGTTATGGATGTCCTCTGTTTGTGTCAAGGCCTCTTCCTCTGCTTGCTTGTCATCTCTGTGGGGGTCACAACAGGAGATTCCAAGGCCACTTCCCAGTAGGAAAAGGGCGTGGGTAAGAGGACCGTGGTATCCTCCTCTGTATCCATTACACCACTGCCCATAGTCAATTATGGACATGTCTATGCAACGTGGAATCTCTGTTGTCGATATGCATTAGAGTATAGCAAAGATATTCATCAATGTTAGAATGCTGGTAGCTAGCTTAGTTATCTTTTTCTTTTTGATGGACGTTTGCTCACACTACTCAGTTTTGACAACAAACGATGTATTATAAATCTGTGACTGTTTAGAAATAGGTGCATTTTTAAGGAAATAAGATTAAACTCAATCATGGCTGTGTACGTGGTGAATTTCCACTGGTGAAAGTGCGTTAATATTTAAAACTTCATTGACTAAAAGTATTTTTTTAAGATAGTTTTTTTGTTTGTTTTGTTTTTCCTCCAAAAAATTGTGCAGAACATGATTTGAGATTTTGTCCACTGTTTTATTTCAAACTGTGGGGGGAAAGAAGTTCTAATCTGTGACGTTCCCAAGTTCTAGCTTCTCAAATAGAAGTTTTGTGTTCTTCTCTGCAGCGCTGATTTTGAAAGATTAATATGCTTCTCACTGGGAGGGGGGGGAAAAAAAAAGAGGGAGGGGGGAAAGAAAACCCATATCTTTCCTATGGAGTCAAGCAAAGGTGAAAAAGTTTTGATGCCCTGAAGAACTGATGTTGCAATTATACATTGTTGTTATTAAATTCCTTTTGTCTTTTCATAAGGCTGCAGGAAATGCTGTCAAGCGAGCATCAGACAATCTTGTCAGGGCAGCCCAGAAAGCAGCATTTGGGAAAGCAGAGGATGACGACGTTGTGGTCAAAACAAAGTTTGTGGGTGGTATTGCTCAGGTTGGTACAAACACCAAGAACAAAAGCAGAGAAAAGCTGTGTCATGGAAACGTAGCATAATGTTACAATGTCCATGTGGTAAAATGCAGAATGGACAAAGCTGTGTAGAAATCAATGATAAATTACTTGATGCCTCACTGATAACCATTGACATAATAGGCCACTGAAATGTTGTTGTCTTGTCGTGAAGAAGTTAACAGTTCTTTTCAAACATTTCTGTGCATGTTTTAAATATGCCCAAATACTACTGGAACACCAGTTTTGTATGTATATAATCGAAGAATAAGAAAGGGGGAGATGAGAACTGGTAACATTTCATTACTGTGACATTAAGAAATATAGAGAACTAAAAAACAAGTCTAAGGCTCTTACGTTGTACTAACCTCCGGATTCACTGTTATAAATGAGGAATAGCGTATAATTATATTCAAGATATTGAAATTTGTAATTTCTGCATGCCTGCAGTGCTGTCATTTCTCCTTTGGCATTTCTAGATGAAGGAAAATGCTGTGGATACCTGCAGCAATGAGCGCTCAATTCTACTGTAACCCCAACAGTATGTTAAGGCACAGTGCTTATCCTACTTTTGCTAGCTCCTTATCCTGACTGAATGGGGGAGCACTGCACTATAAAATTCATCATGAATATATGGTGAGACTTTTCTCATGGATTTTTTTTTTTTTCCTCTCCTGTAAGAAACAAGTGGGAATATGATACTGTTCTCAGTGGTGTAGTTCTGGAGGGAATTAGCCTGAACTGGAAAAATTTGAGCAATTCCTGCTGAAGTCATTGACACTTGGTGCTTTTCTGGAGAACGTCCAATGCCTTGCTGTGACTGGTGTGATAAAGAAAGATTGTTTTGCAAACAGTATTCCTTGCTATCGTAGTTCATGCCTCTTTCTTTTCCTAGATCATTGCAGCCCAAGAAGAAATGCTGAAGAAAGAGAGAGAGCTGGAAGAGGCAAGGAAAAAACTGGCTCAGATCCGCCAACAGCAGTACAAATTTCTACCCACAGAGCTGAGAGAAGATGAGGGTTAACCTGCTGAGATTTTCTTTTTTCTTTTTTTTTTTTTTCCTTTAAAGAAATAAGCTAAAGGGGGACAGTACAGTGAGAAACTGCTCTGACAACATTCTGGTATGCCAAGCACTTACCTAAATAAACTGCCTGTCGTAGCTTTGGGTGAGCAGAGGGCAATAAACACTTGTTCTTTCTCATCTGGTCAGCTGAGGTGCATGATGATCAAATAATGGTATAGTGTTAAGTTCATCATTCCTGTTCCCTCCCTGACTTCTATCTCAGGAGAGAATGCTTTACTTTTTACAAAAAGTTCCAAGTCAGTATTATTGTCATTTACCGGAAGCTTGAGGTATTTATCGTTCCTTGACTTGTTATAAGAAATTTATAATATTAGTAGAAAAACGGTCAAGAAATCATTCATGTGATAAATACCACATGAGCTGGTGGTTCTTCCCCCCCCCCCCCCCCCCCGCCCCACCCTTGTAATAAGAAGACCAAGCCTGAGATGGATATATGTCTGAGTGGAGAAACACACATGAGCGTAGGTTTGAAGAAGTTGCCTGTCTTCTTTCAGTGTTATATAGCTGGCTCATCCCAAAACTGGAGGAATTGTCTGCACCTGTTTGCACTAGTATTATTAGTCCTTACCTGATACCAACAAGCTTCTGCTTGTACAGTATTTAGGTTCACAAAATGTGGCAATATCTATTTTTTAAGAGCTCAGAAAACAGAAATGGAAACCTTGTCACTGCCTCAATAATAGCAGGTTCATGAAGGAAAATGCTGTTTCAATTATATACCTCTAATGTGTGACTACTCTTACAGTATTATACACACGTACACATGCTCTGATATTGGACTGAATAATTTGCGTTTTGTTTTGTTTTTTAATTGCAATTATCTGGTTCGTACTGTGGGATTTCTGTTAGAATGTACGTTAATTGAAAAAGGGAAATTCCCAGTACAGCAAAAGACTATCGCAACTTGTTATTCTTTTAATTTCATTTCTAATATTTTGTTTTGAAACCTGTGGGTATTGGATAAATGAACGTGATTTACACATAGACGTTTCCTATAATATAAAAGAATATCTGGATTCTTGGAAGCTTGTTTTCATAGTTGATATTGATGAAAATGTACTCACCAAGGAAATGCAGAGAAGGAATAGCAGCAATCTGAGTAGCAGTCTCTGTGTTCAGCTGCAGAAAGGTACTGTATGTTCTCAATATCTCTGTTGTGGCCTAAACAATAGCAACATGGGTAGAGTCAGTAACACATTTCACCCTGTCAAAGTAAAAACACAAACCACAGAAACTGAAACTAGCAGAAGTTACGCTTTCTGACTGACTACCTAAACCCAGTTTGTAACAATAACCCCCGTCGTTCTTCCATCTCTGCTCAAGCCCTCTGAAACAATAATGTCAAGTCTATTTAGGTCAAAGGATGTTGCCACTCCAGTCCTTCTGAAGGCTGTGCTGTCATTTAGATACCTGCCAAGTACATCCAGCTGAGCCTATTATGTTATATGCATACCCACCTAGTCATCACTGTTGCAGAAATATTTGTCTTGTAGACTCAAAAGTAACCCTCTAGTGCTAGGTTTAGCAGTTTAGATAGTGCTAACTCCTCATTTAAGTTACATGCATGAAATATCAGAAATTTTGTCACAGTAGTGATAAATATATAGCAAAAATGACTATAGAGAATTAATGAATATTCAAGTGTATAAAGTGGTGTGGTTTTGGTTTTTTTTTTTTTTTTTTAGTGTCTTCTCTGGTACTGAAATATTTCAGACTCAGAATTGTTGGAGAATCCACAACCATTAGAGGAAAAAATTGGCAAATCCTAAATAGAATCACGGGCATAGATGTGCTGCGGGGCGTAGGCCTGTGTGCATACGGAAGCCACTGCTGTCAGACGCCTGCGTCCAAGTTCTGTAACTTCCACTTCAGCACAGTTATTTTATTTTTTTTCCTCACTCATCCCTTACACAAAGAATTCAGCAAGCAGTGTCACAGAAACTCTGTTACAAATTCTTATACCAAAAAACCTTTTTGTAATTTTTGAGGTAGAAGGCTAAGTCATTTTTTATTGTTGTAAGACCTTTTAAAAAAAAGGCAGCTCTTACAATATGGATTTTCTGCTGCTTTTGCCTTGCTGGTGTGTCAAGCTTCTTTGTAGTTTATGGCTCTTTCTCTTGTTTACCTGGATAGCCTCACATTCCCATCTCTCTTTTTGGAATGATCCTTAAAACAGATTTGTTACTGCTCCCCTTTCAACTGTTGTTTAACCTATTTTTTAGTCTCATTTAAAGCATGAAGAAAGATGATGCTGTCCTTAATACCATGCCAGTATTTTATTTTAGGGATAATAATGTAATATATTTTAATTAGGAATGATTGGTATTGGTAATCAGTCAGGATGTTATTTGGCAGTTTGAAAGAAGCCAAAAGGCTGGTCAAATTCAAATGCAGAAATTGTATAGCTAGAAAACTTTTATCAGTATGTAGAAGGGAAGAGTATGTTCAAATTGTGTTCCAGATGAAGTTGTTTGGGAAGTCCATTTCAGTACAGTTATCTTGAGGTCTCTCAATTTCTGATTTATTGCCCTGTCTTATTTGACAAAAAGTATTGTTCTTGTTTTTTCTTCCTTCGCTACTAAGTGTTCCACGGAGGAACCACAGTCAGGTGTGCAGTTGAGCTTAACAATTGAAATATTTTTTTACTGTGAATTTTGGATCTTGATTTGGGAAGCATTTAGAGGATATAAACTCATCTAAAGACTTTCTATTTCAGTTTATTTTTGCTGTTATAATTTGCAGTACCACTGAAGTCCACATGTGAACATCTGTGGAGTTTGGGACTAGTCCATGCACTGATTTGGCATGGCGGCTTGCAGCAGGCAGTTGCAAGTCGGCGTAAGAGACGGAGGTTGCTTAAAAAGGGGGCAGATGTTTGCTTTGTTCTGCTAACTTGTGAAATGATAAACAAGCTCTGTTGTATCTCACCCTTCTTCATGTGGAATTCACTTTAAGAAATTGTATGCAAATTAAAAGCAAAATGCCTCAAAGTTGTTTGTGTACAAATAGTCTAGTGTTGTTTTACCCAAATGTCCAGATAATAATTTGAATGGAACATTTTATTATTTATCTAAACTTCTCCTTTTCTACATCAGAAACCTCAAAGCAAGAAAAGTCTTAAAATAGAATTTGAAGGTTGGACTTTTGTTTCATCTGCCCCTTTCCCTTTGATTTTCTGCATCTTCATCATTTAATTCCTATTGAAAGGATGAATAAATATTCAAGAAACCTCGTCACTTAAATGGTCATGAGTAGGTTTTTGGTTTTGATCAAGCTAAATTGCTAAGATGTTCACCCCAGGGAGTATTACACATGGCATCATTACATTTATCTTCCCCAAAGTTTGTTTTTATTCTATGATTTTGGATGTTTTTGTGCCTTTATGTACTGTAAAAGTTCTGTCCTAATGCAACTGCATCATGATTAACTAAAGGAGGAGAATTATCTGCCCATGATTCCTGGAAGCTGCTTTTCAGTACTTGCAGTAGTATAAATTAAACATATGTAGTTGTCATATTAATGTGGTACTCGCAGAGTTTACAATGCCAAATGCAGAGGCTATTAGGTCGTAAGAGTTAGTAGTCTGTTACAGATTGGTATTTTGCCTGTCCTTAGTATCTGCAATGACATCTGATAAATTAGCTGAGATGACAGACCTACAGGCTTGGTCTGGCTCATGAGCCACTCTTCCGGGATTGCGTGACTCCGTCTTGGGGCGCTGCGCAGCATTCAGCGAGGGTGCACAGTGGTCCGGGAGCTACCATCGCCGCATGCACGCAGCACAGCGTGGAGCCGCGCAGGCTGCTTCAGCCCCAGAGGCAATGTCCCTATGTGCATCAGGGAGGCTGGGGGATGCACCTCCACCTCCTGTGTCGCACTGCAGTGGTCAGCCCTGGGCAGAAGGAGGACCAGATCCTGAGGCACAGCCTTAGCAACATTCATCAGTGTTTGGTAATTTTAATAATTCTGGCAGTATATAGTCTGTCAACTGCCTGCTTATCAGGTCAGGCCCCTGAATCTGATAGTTCCTACCTAGAGCCAACAATCTGCACAGTGTTAGACTCTGTATTGCTGAGCTACAGAGAGGTCTCAGGGGGGCAGGGTAAAGACTCTGCCAAACTCTGCGTACTCGGATAGCTGCTGCATAGGATAGAAACTGCTGAAGGGTGCTGGGCTGCAAAGTTCCAGCGCCAGAGGAATTTAACAGCAGAATAGGTCTCAAGTAGACATGGCCTAGCCTAAGGGGCAGGCAGAAGCAGACCTAGAGTGTAGAAATACCACACCTGTGACAGTTCACACCCAGCAACATGAATCATTTTGCCTAAAGATTTTTTCCTGTCATTTTTTGAGCTATAAGTAGTTTCCACTTTGTCACTTTTTAAAAATAAAGTAGTAGAGACTTCTCTTTTATCTCAAATTAGTGAACTTTGTTGCTGTGGAAGACCCTTCTTTTCAAGACAATTTTGTCATGCTGGAGTTCCTAGGGGTGAACTTCCACCTTAGCATCTCCCCTTCCCATTAAAGCCTTAACCCAAAGGAAAGGCACAAAGTGGTCTAGAGTCACGCTGTGATGCTGTTAGCTGTAGTGTTTATCTGGCCACAAAAATAAAGTGTTTTTTTGTATTAATGAACAGTAAGCTCTTGAAGGAATTCCTTTTTTTTTTTTTTTTTTTTTTTTTTTTTGCATGTAGGTATTTGTGACTTGAGTTGCACTGGTTGTCATGCAAAGGATCATTTTGCTACTTAAGCCAAACGAAGCAGAAGTTGTTTGCAAGGCAGGGGAAAACACAGAATTCCCAGGTGAGAGAGGAGAAGGTTCTATTTAAAGCTCTGCTTCCTAGATAAAACTATGCATGATAACCCCTATAACTTGTGTTATATGCCAGTGACCTTTCACTGTCCTTAAAAGTAAGTGCACCTTAACAACATGTAAATAGTATCCAAAAGATGGAAACATCAGTGATTTCAGGGTGTCAGATGCTTTGTGGTGTTGTGTTGCTTGTTATTTGGGATGTTTTGGGGGGAGGTTGGTTCCTTTGCTTTTACGTATGCTATGTTTCCATTTCGTTCTAGATGCTTCCATGTCAAATATAGCTCCACGTGTGTGCACACACAGTTAGGGTCCTTCGATTCTGCAGGTGACATCTGTGCCAGCAGTCTCGCCGCCCCTCAGCTGTGGTCTAACTACTCTGAGGTTGTAACCAGCAGGGGCTGCTTCTGGCACGACTGCCCTGGTGTCTGAAGCGGCATCTCTTCTGTACTGTGTGCATTTGTCAAGTGGGTCCACCGCTACCAGATGTGCGTGTCGTCTTGCGGATAACATGGTAGTTTTATGCCATGTATTTTGCATGTAGAAACAAGATTGAAGAAGCTCCTCTTCTAGGGTTAGTTAGCTCAATATTAAAATTGAGGATATGGAAGCATTAGTCATGTTTTAGGCTAAATTCTTTAAAATATTTAAAATACTAAATATTTAAGATATTTTAAATTACAGGAGAAAACATTTTGGGGTTTATTGTCTATCCTTGCTATCCGTGCAGCATGATTTCAGTTTGCGTTGCAAACGTTCTAGGTGCAATTTTAGAGACACCAGGGAAGTTGACTCTTTGTGCTTTCACAGGGAGACCTAAAGACATGAAGACTAAACTCTGCTTTTTGACATACTTGGATCACTTCTGACCTGAACTGTTTTCAAGTTCTTCTGTTTTCCCCTTTCTCTTTCGTTCTGAGTATTTATGAGAGCTGGCCTCTTTCTTCCTTGAGGATCTCTCTACAATATTTTCACTAAGTTTTCTACCTGTAGAAGTCTATCAGTTATTTCTAGTGTGTCTCAGGAGAAACACTAGTATGAGGGGTTCCTAATTTGGATAGTATAAAACTTATGTATCAAATATGGTTTTATTTCCCTATCGGTTATTTTCTTTCAGTATATTTACTAATTTTAAAAATGAACAGCATGGGCTTGTGACAACTTAACATCCTAAAGTGTCCATTGGGGGAGTTCATCCTAGAGGGTTTCTTTGGGCATGTTACCCTTACATGGTATTGCTGTAAAGTCAAAATTTCTTTATTAAAAATATTAAATGCAACATGAAGTTCAGTTATTCCCTGAATTTTTGAAGATGAAAATTCATTCACCATGGTAGAGAGTCAAGTTGTTTCAGCAGTCTGAGAAGTGTTTTGAAGTCTATGGAAAAGATATTGCGTTGGGACAGTGAGAAAATGTTTGTTATTTTCTTAATACAGTTCTTGTTCTTTGGGTGCTGGATTTAATAATACTGGTTGGAATCTTTAATTTTACACAGATAATGTTTAGTACTTGCTAAGCTGTTACTATAATCCTTTTATTTTGGAATAATTGTCTGTACTGTGCTTCATCTCCAAATATGGTTCAAAATCAATCTATTTTGTAGGGTGTAATTGACCAACCGAAAAGGTTAATATAGAGGTTTCTTCCAACATTGCAACTAATGATCTTTTTATTCAAATAGCATGGATTCATATTATAATTTATCGATGAAAATATTTACTTGAATGTGAGTCACTGCACTACTGACCCGATCAAAGTCATGAAAAGAGTGGTTGGATTCTGGAGCAGTGGATATACTATCTTATACATTTTCCAGTTTGACAATAAATACATTGCATTTTATTATGAATGAAGTGTCAGCTAATAGTTTTACCAGCCCTGCTTCTGGAACAGAAAAGGTATTTATTTCTTAATTCAGCAAATGCTGTAGTACATAATTACATTACTTGAAGAGTTCTTCATGTGCTCTCACAGCAATACAGTTACCTAAGCATGCACTAAATCCCACTTAGGTCAAGTTTAAGTGATTTGCTAAATTAGGGCTTTTCAGACACTCAAAAGAGGCAGTGCCTGGCCCCCATGCTTTACTGCATGCTGCTACTTAGAACCACCTTCTCCATGACATCCATCCCAAGATCACCATAGTGGGTGTCAAGTATTGATAAGAATATTCTGCTCTTAGAGAGCAGTTTTCATTTGTAGCTTACAAAGCACTACAGATGAGTTGCTCGCGTTTTGTAGATAGTGAAATTATGGTGCAGGAAGGGAGATAGTTTGTTCAAGTCCTCCTAGCAGGTTGCAGTGAACTTAATAGCTGGTGAAGTTCCTATGGTCCAGAAACTAAAGAGAGCAGCAGGAGTAACCCTATCCAGGAAAGAGTTAATATTTATATTCCTATTTAGTTCACTAAGTGGTTGGGGTTTGGGGCAGGGGGAAGGGAGTTGTAGTAATATTTCTGTACTCTGTCAGTTCCACAGAAATCAAATGCATTCTTTCCCTGTAACTATATAGCAGAGGGACTTAAACAGTGACTGTGATTAGTGCCAAGAACAACCCTGTCTTTCACTGGCAATGCTTTAGACAAACATCCTGTCTTCTGGAGTTGCATTTAATCTGCAAGAATCTGTGCTCAGTGACTTGGCTTGGCTTCATGTTGTAACCACTTCTGCAAAGGCTTCTCTTCCAGCTTTTACTTAAGTCTGTATTTTTCTCTGACTTTTTCTACAAGAGGAGCGGCTGCTTTAATACTTTGGACAAAGCTCTCGCAGCTTATTTGAATCGGCCTCCTGCTTTACCAAAGCGGCCTGCAAAATAGGATGAAAATGCTGAGGCACTGAGGCCTCCAGTGTGACAGTTTAGCCACAGAACCAGTTTTGAAGTTTACTCGCAAATGCTTTTAGTCATCTGCAGCTATGTGAGACTTGGACCTTAACACCAACACATTAATGATTTCTGTGTCTGTCTGCAATTGCTGGTTCTTTGCCTTCGGCTATATAAGGTCGAGCATTTTGTCTCTTCTAAGTACCCATCTTTTGTTTGCATTTTTTAACAGTAAGGGAGTTGAAATGATGCTATATTTTAAAAATGCTAGAACAGTTTCTCTAGTCTAGATTCAGTCCAAGTTTTTAGTTCTTCTGTGTAGATTGTGAGCTGTATTAAAAGAAGCGGCATATATGGCAAAATTGGTGTGCAATGTTTAGTCCCTCAAGCACATGCTGAATGCTTATACATGTAGTAATTTTGCCTGCTTTATAGAGGAGGAAGATGCATTGCTTTACTAACAATTTAAAGATTACTGGATTTGAAATATAGCAAGTTCAAGCAAGGCAGTCATTGTGGGAATATTTGGGTTATGACCTAAGGCAGAGGCATGTTAGGAAACAAAATGGGTATATTCTTCAAGCCTAGACTGAACTTTTGTCTCATTAAGTCTTTGGAGACTTCAACTAAATATTTTTCTTTTTTTTTTTTTTTTTTGGTAATTGGTTTTGGCCTAATCTGTTTTTGCCTGCTTTTATGTGAAAATGGTTGGCTTTTCTTCCTTGAAAAAAGCCAGCATGTGTTGGGACGTGCAGGCTTAGCTACAGTCATGTATCTGGGGAGAAAGCAGGGACTTAATTTGAATATTTATTACCAAAATAAGGAACAGTATCTCCTACAAATTAAGATCAAATCCTGCAGTAACATTTATCAGCTGACGTTGATGACAGCAGACTCAGTTCCTGTATTAATAAACTGCGCTATAAGAACAGAATTTGGACCCCTTATGTGTATAGTCAATGAACAATCACATTCTGTTAGATTTGAGACATAGTGAGCGCAAGCAATCTAGTCACTGGGAATATCTGGGTTTTGACCTAAGACAGAGGAATGTTAAGAAACAAAGTGGATATCTTCAAGCCTAGGCTGAGCTTTTGCTTCATAACGTCACTAACAATTTTGGCTAAATGTCTGTGTGCCAGCATGACTCTGAGCATCATTCCTTTTGCCTCAGAAAAATGAAACTGAATGAGAACTCTTCTGATCAGGCGTTTTGTGTTACTGAGATGATAATTCCACGTAGGAAAATGGTGCAAAAGTATACTAATTCAAAAAGATCTCGGCAGAACAGCTTCACTGGTCTTTCCATTGTGTTTGGCTCAGTCCAGCTGCTGTCCTTTGCTACTCTGTGGTAAGAAGATTCTTTAGGGCAATTCTGTAGCCAAACCACTGCTGGTGACATGTCCATGATGCTTTCAGAGCCTGCAGTCTGTCTGTTCAAGCTACAGAGTTTTTTAGTTTCCTGACTGTTCAGAAGTCATCTCTGATGTCTTCCAAATCATCTGAGTGGCTCTTAATGGAGACCAACTCATTATCAAGATTGCATTTTATTATACAACCAGATCGCTCATATTTTGGTTTGTCCGAGGCCTTTTTATCTGAAAAGAGACTAGATGCAAAAACTTCATTTTAGAAGGAGTTTCCTACTCCCTTCCTAGACCTGGAAAAACTCTAAATCTGCTGAATGTCTCCTAGACTGCATGGTTATTCCCAGTCTTAAGGGTAAGAGCCACTAAAAAGAGAACCTTCAATCCACAGTCCTTTCTCAGAAGTATTTGCTAGCAGCGGAGTGCTAAGTGTTTAGTCCCCATGTCGATTGATAATGTTAGTAGATGAAGATGACAGGTATTCCTTTTTATTGTTCCCCACCCTTCTTCCTTCCCTCTAAACATGCTAATGCAATAATTGCCTTTTGAGTGGAGAGAGAGCTATTCGGATACAGAAGAGAAAGTTGCCTATGCTTTTCTTCTGGGGCTGTAAAGCAGGCATAGATTAAGAAGCTTCTTTAGGTTTTACTGAGCAGTGTCTCTTAAGGTCTGGTGAGTCTCATTATTGCGGTGGAATTGAGATGCCAGTGCAGCTTTGGATGCGTTTGAATCCAAACTGGAAAAGAGGTCAGAAGGAGCTAAATGTCACAGCACAGACAGGTTGCAATTGTGTGCTGGAGAAATGAACACCACTGTGAGCAACAGGAGAGGGCAAAACAATGAGTTAAGTGCTCTCACCCTTCTGCAGACAGTGTGAAAGATACTGCTGCACCTCTACTGTGTTGCAAGGGGAAATAGGGTAAGGAGGGGGAGGCATGCTTGGAATTCCCTGTGACAGGTAAGTGCTGGCAGCCAGGGAGGTACTGGGTAACCTTCAAAGTCCTAGAGAATCTCTAAAAGTACATAAATTCAGGTAGCAAAGAAAACATTGGAGGCTTGATTCAGAGCTCTTCTTCCAAGCAGGGATTGTACTATCTGTAGTTGCTCCCTGCCAGTGGAAATGAACTGTGGCCTTCATACAGCGAAGGCCGCTGCGTTCAGAATACAACTGCCCCATGATGCTGGGACGGTCTTGCTCTAGTAACAAATCTCCCAAAGTGTTGAAGGGGTAAGTCAGACCTGTGGTGACACTGTTGATGGTGAAAGCAGGGTTCATTTGCTGAATTACAGGATTATGTTTAAAATGAGGTAAGCTCAGATGTTGCTTTGAGTCCCTTTTGATCTTACAGACAAGTGGGTGGTGGCTGTTGAGACTTTCCTGCATTTCTTGGAGTCAAGGCCACCTTTAGAGTTCAAACAGAAGCGCTTGCTTTAACCAGGGCACGCTGAAAGCCATGACTTCATTCCTTAGAACTTTACCAGCTGTATAGCTCAAAGACAAATAACTCATCCCTGGCTGGTCCCTGTAATAACACAGACATCCAGAAAATGTCTGGCATTTTTTTGGTTCACTACTTGGGATCAAATTCCTCTGATTTTGTTCCCTTCTGGACTAAGAACAGACTATTCTTAATGTTGCAGCCCTGAGAAGGAATCTTGGGTCCTGCTGCAGTTTAGCTGCCACGCGTGTTACACAGTCCCAGGAAAATGCTACTGAGTTAGCAGCTCTCTGTCCTGTCTCGCATGCAGCCCCTCACATGGGCAGCGAGTTTCTACAGAAACTCTTCTGTGGTGAGAAATGTTGAGCTGTTAAAGCAGAGCATTTCAAAGGATAGAAACTTTGAAATGGAAGGGAAAGGGGAGTCTGGGAGCAGAGAGAATTGGTGTTGTGTTTGTTTAGCTAAGGAGCCTAAAGGTGGAAGAGAGGGAGTCATTTAGATCCAGACAGGTGTTGGCAAAAGAGCAATTGTTATATTGGTCCTGAATAAGTTTAGGCAGGAAGAAAATTCACAGCTATCAGAGCAAGAATATTCTTGACGGGTCTATTTCCCTCCCTTCTCTAGAGGGGAGAAGAAATCTACCTGTTTTTGACATAGAAATTGACTTATATGGTCACAATGAGGGTTTAACCTCATGTCTCTTCCTGACCCTTTCAAGCTGGCTCTGAGATGTGCAATGGGAACCCCCTGTTAGGGTTACAGGCTAATTGGCCTGAACCATCTAAACAATGTTGCAGGCTGCAAAACTGATCTGAGCCTTCTGGGAATGGAGTTGTTTCCAGCGCATTGCTGAGCTTTCTCAAGTGGGACTTATTTCATAGTGACGTGTTTCTTAACTGTGTGTCATGTGGGACATATTGTAAGGTCAGGAACAAGTATGACTCTACATTGCTTGAGTTAGTGTCCAAGCCACTTCTGCTGATTGCTGCATCTTTAAAACACTCTTCCCAGCACAGACTTGAGGGCCCTGCTTGCGCCTGCAGTCAAGCTGACCCGTGTGCAAGGCTGTTAACTCATCCAGTTCACTTCTCTGCTATTGCAAGTACCACTTGCTACAAGACACTTTCTGGTGCTCTCATCCACTCAAACAGTTTTAATGGACTTTCTAAGACTTTCCTGGAGGCCCTTGTGGACTGTGCTGGGAGTTGTTTTTTCTCATCTAGTCAGTTGCAGCTGATTAAAGGAAGAAGACGGAAATGGTTGCATATAATATCCTACAGGATTCCTCTCATCCAATCCTGGGTGTTTATAAATTGCCCTTCGCTGCCTCACAGTCAGGTTTATGTGGACATCTTTACCCTTCTCTCATAGCTTGGCCAACTTTCCAGCCATTTTTCTTCTTACTCCTTCATTCATGTTGGGCACTGCCCGAATCGAACGGAGTTTTGCAGTTGAGGACTGGGTAGAAAGGAAGGGTATTTGAGTGACACAGCATTCCAGAGTGCAGTTGCAGCTGAGAGTCTCTTTGCTGCTGCTGAACTGTTTCAGTGCTGCTGCAGCCCCTGTTTGCTTTCCAGCAAAGCCTGAGCTGCTGGTGAAAGTTACGTTTCCTGCTGCACAGAGCTCTCAACCAAAACACAAAACAAGAGCAAGCCCAGTGTGGACTCTGGCAAGGATCCCCCTCTCCTCATATATAAAAGGGAAGCATTTAGCCTGACCTCATAAAAGAGAAAACTTAAAGGACTGTTCTGCAATTTGAAATCTTACCCTCCATGGAATGGGAACAAAGCGCTGACTTGGGAGTTTCAGCCATTTGTTTCATGCTGTGCTCAGCCCACTGTGCTTCCTGAGCGGGAACTGGCCGTTGCATCATCCCAGGAAAATAAAGGTTATTGGGTAAATGGCTGCTCTTATAAAGCCCTTCAATAAGAATTTCTTAAGGGTATAAACCAGCACCCAGGATAGCGTTTAAAATGGCCTAGAAGATGCTTGTAGCAGTCATCAATCTCTTAAAGGTTTGCAGAAGGCCTACTGTTTGGATAAGTTAGCAGCACACCCCTCTGTAAGCACCATTTAAAACAGCTGTTCACAGGAACCCTGCAGAGAAATAGCTGAGGGATAGTTTAGATCACTTTGCTAGAAGCTTAGTACCTTTCTTAACACATTGGTCTGCACTAAATGGAGAACAATTAGTAGCCAGATCTTCTTAATCCTATTTGCTCCCAGAACATCAGGCAAACTTCTCATCCACAGAAAGTATCTCTACATGCAAACTGCACCCTGCGGTGCAGGTATGGCTGAACTTTACTGCAAAGCAAGTAAAATGGAAATGCTGTAGATTATCTGGTGGTAACGGAGTGACAGGACAACATCTGTTATCCCTGGATTGTTTACCAGACCCCAAAGGACAATTCAAGGGCTTTGTTCTCTGGTTTTATTGTACCATTTCACCAGGGAACACAGGCCAGGATGCAAGGCAACCTTCCACCTGCTGCGCAAATGTGGTCACAGGCAAGATTTAATTTAGAGCAGAAAGACTCTCTTTGTAGAAACACAAAATGTGCCATGCTATGCAATCTTGGGCTCTCCCCCTCTTTTTTCGGTGATGTTTTGAATGTGAGCGTGGAGGCTCTCTGAGCTCTTCCAGGGTGCCCCCCTACTGCCCAGCCATGCCGACCAGTGCTGAAAATTCCTGTACAACTGAGTTGAATGATCTACTTCTGCTGTCTTTGTATTCAATTGCTGTGGGAATCTTTTACTGGAAAGCATTTCCTGCTGTGTTCCTCTGCTCACACTCCCTTGGCCCATGGGAGAGCAGCACACTGATGAGGAAGTGGTTGTTTCACAAGAAGTAATTTGGGATGAAACTTGCCTTTTTCACTTTCTATTTGTACCTTGTTTTAGGACTGAATGTAAGAGAAAAGAAAACATAAGCTCTATCAATCTTAATTGGTGTTTCTGGCATACTGGTGCTTGGGACCACTGAACTTGGCTTTGCTTGAAAGGAGCTGAGAGGCCGAAAGGAAGGAGGAAGGAAGAAAGCAGGAAAACATCATCATAATCAGATAGATTTCTGGAGTACTTTTCTCCCAGCTGTTGCTCACAGGCCAGCTCAGCCTCCCAAGCCCAATTAGCTTTGCTAATATTGCTTCAGGTGTCTCGCCTCAGCTCAGAGCTCCACTGGTTTGTCAGCACCTGTGGCAGCACGGCAGCCTTGAAATACGCAGTGCCTTCCAGCCAAGGTCTGGGTTACAGCTGAGTGCAGGAGTCGGGGACCTCATCCTGGACGGAGAGAGCAGAGACAGATGATGCTCCTTGGAGCCAGCTCACAGCCACAGATGCTGTTGCACTGCCCAGCTGTAGGGATATGCAGTAGAAAGTTCTGCTTTTTCTCCAGGGAGTGATTCTGATTTCTCCTATTCCTATCTTGTGATGCGAGCTGGTCCTATGCCTGGAAAAGCTGCTGCTTGTGCTCCACCACCTGATCCCACAGCCTGACTACTGCTCGGCTCTTCTTAAGCAAGCAAAGCTGAACTGTTTCACAGTCTGTCTTCAGGCCAAGCGTGAAACTGCAGATACACTAGTGACCGCAGTTCCATGTAGCATCCTTTTGCTATAAAGATAGATGAAATGTTTAGAGGTAGACAGAATGAACAAAGCTTAAAAATATTTGTGGAATAATTTCTGGTTAACAAGTTCATTTTTATAATGGGTAACACATGAGAACAAAAGGCACAAGGGAACATAGGTTTTAGAAAAATGGAGCTTAATACAAAATTATGTATTGCATATTGTTTAAAAAAAACAATGTAAGTAGTGCTTAACTATGATTGGAAGAAATCTAAAACATCTGTAAGAGCTCCTTAAATCATGAAAAGTGGGAAGAATTCACCAAATGGTGGGAAACAAAAGAATAAAGAGCTGGGTGGAATTTATGCCTCTGTCAAAATATGCCAAGTTTTCCCCCTCTACTTGTTGTCACTAGTGCTAAGCAGAAATCACCCCTATTTCATTGTGCAAAATTTCCATTAATATTCCAATAAAATTGTTCACTTCCTCTTTGTTTCCATTCCCTAAAGACAGCTGAGTTAAGTAGATCCACCAATGAACACTGCCTTCTTTAAACATAGTTTGGAAGAGCCCGCAATCCAGAGCTGGCACAACGCTTATCCAGGCCGCTCAGCAGCGAGGAGCACAGCTGGCAGCATTCCTGTCCCTCCTTGTGGGAAGAGCTGCACTCAACACCCCTAAAATCAACAGAGCCTCAGCAGGTACAACTAGCACACATCAGGTGCAGGAACGTAGGAAAATAGGTTATTTCTTATGCTAGTGGAGAACTTTTTCCTATAACCTGAGGAGAAGGGATTTTTTGTTTTTGTTTAAAAAAAAAAAAAAAAAGAATCCTTCCTCAGAAGCCTAAACTAAATAGGATTTTGGGAAAACCACCTGTTCCATGAACAGTGTCTGAAGCTTCATGTCATTTCAGACTCCTCTGATTCCATGTTCTTTGTGCATATTCTGCTTACAGGAAAAAGCATCACCTTGAAGTCCAGTTTGGCACAAAACGCTGAACCGTGTTGTAGGCATAGAGAACAAAATCATTTGTGTTCATTTAGTTTTCACATTGTTGCAGGCAGTTCTGCTTAAACAGGACTCTTTTTATAAAATCTCCTTGGAACATTGCAGATTTGTGTAGCGGCACAAGACCCTAGAATTGAAATGACAGAGAGCTGCTTCTTCCCCCACCCCCCCCAAATTCAAACTAAACTATTGTGATTTTCCTCACTTCCGCAAAGCTTAGCTGAGAATTCAACAGCTCTCATGAAAAGGAAACAAAATTGTGGAAATTACTCAACCGTGTAACCTGCAACGGTAGCTGTAACAATGAGAAGGGAATGTTTTCCTCCAAAGAATTTTTGTATGAGCGCATCAGGTGTCCAATCTCCCATTTAGGGCTAACTTGGGTAGTTGCTGCCTTGTGAAATCCAGCTGTACCCAGGACAAATGGAGGAAGGTAACCTCAAGTCTATGTATTCGTCCTTGTCAAGAGTAACTCCTCTCTGAAATACAAATCACTATCGTGATAAGGCAGGCATAGACCTATATCGTACACAAAAGTGAAAACATTAACCCTTTTCTCCGTTGTCTGAGTCAGCTGGACTGTACTCTGATGCCATACACCACCTCCATCCTCATTTAACTTATCTGCTGTGTTCACAGTGAAGCACTGACTGTCCCAAATGGCCTTTAACCGCTGCCTTGGATGCTAGCGGTTGTCCTGTAGCAGCAGGGAGCTCTGCAGAAGCTGTGAAACCCTCCCCAGTGCAGTGCTGGGCAGACTTGCTCCTTCTCATGTGCCAACAAGATGGAGCCTCTAGCAGCGGTTCGGTTGCTCCAGTGCTGAAGCAACCTGCTCTAGCTATCGTGCTGGGGCACTTTCCAAGCCACTGGTTACCAAAAAAAAGAAGAAAAAAACACACTACTTGTCATTTTTGCTGTAAAAATGCAGGGTAAAGAGCTGAGCTGAATGGAAAAGGTTCTCTGTTTTACTCCTATTTTTGTGCGTGGTGATGAAAACTTGCTGCTACTTGGGCACATGCACCACCTAAGGCATTTTTGGAAGCTGAAGAAGTACCATATTTAGCCACTTCTCTTCATAGTCCCTGTCTGGCTGTAGAGCTTTTGCATCCTGCTAGCATTCCTGGACTGCTGCTAGACATGCATTAGGGAGCTCTGTTTTCAATCTTCAAAGCTGTCAAACAGCTTTAAAGAGATGCTGGCCCTTTTGAAAGGGAAATATAAAAAGACTTTTAGAGCAACTTAAGTCAGTCTCTGTGTACTTCTCTCTCACCCAAGTAATAAGTGTGTTCTCTCAATGTTCAGCTTTGAACTTGTTTTTATCATATTTGCTTGCCTGCATAACGCTTTTAGGGTCTGCTCTAAATCACAGTATTGCATGTTAGCGTCTGAATGATCTGGGCCCCGAGATACTTTGCAGTTTGTGCAGCTAAAGTATCCTTAAGAGCTGTAAATTTTTTCCATCATCATAAAGGGTGTTTAGACTTTCTTCCTAGGGAAATTTGATGAGTGAGGAAAAGGGAGTCCTTCAACAAGAGCAGTCTGCCTGAAAGAAAGGCCTGGAGTAGCAGTATATCATGTTGAATACTTTTGAGGAAACATCCTTAGCAACTTTTTGGGCTCAGCAGATCCCTGAAGAAACTGGGGTGTGTGCTGGGAAACAGAGCATTGTGTTCTGGGCCAAAAGCGCTCAAAAACGAAGGAAGAGATTTCAGAATTTGACTCCAACAGTCTTAAAGCCCTTCACACTAAAAAGGGTAAGTGATGGAAACTGCAGAGAACAGTAAGTAGCAGGTGTATATAAATCTGCTGGTCTGCCCCTAAAAGCTAATGGAGAACAAACGTGAAGACTAAGAAAATCTCCTTGACTTTTGGCGCTGATAGACCAAAGTCTCAGTTATTTCATGAAGTGTCCCTTTAAAATGGATGTTCCATTTTAGAAATAAATGTCTACTTGCCTATGTTGGTACCAGCCATGTTTCTAGTAGTTGCTTGCTACTTGTTGCTTGCTAAAGGTCTCAGGGGCCCTACCTGGCTTTTTCCAAATGGAAAAAGAAACCAAACATTTTCATTCTGTATGGTGTTTTTCTGAAAGAAGGGGAGAGGTTTCGATCACAGAGAGTCATGTGTTAGTCCTCTTCTAGCAGGGAACAGCGTGAGGGCAGGAGGCCACCTGTCCTCCCATGAGGACATGGCAGAAGGTGAAGCTGTCTTGCCCTGAGGCAGATCCAGCTGATGTCACGCTTCAGGCAGCAGTCAGTTCCACGTGTTTTGGAGGAAGAACGAAGAAATCTTTCAGCAACTTCTCTGTGGGCTGTGTGTACCAGAAGCACCTTTAACACTCTTCCCTCCTTTGGGGCTGATCCTTTGGTATCACCTGTGTTTCACAAGGAAGGAGAATGGGAATCTAGCATCACTCCCATCTGCATAGCCAATCTGCTGCAATAGAGCTCCCTTGGCTGAGTCAAAATGACAAGAAAGGATGCTGGTAACTTCAGTGTTACACCTGAGGCTTTTTGTCCCTTAAAAAAAAAAAAAAAAAGAAGAAGAAGAAAAAGCTAATGATGTTTTTGCCTCTCTACCCCCTAGCAGTTTTGAAAGCCTCCTGCTTCTAAGAGCAGGAAATGATGTAGTCTGATGTTAGGGGGTAGCTTTCCAAGGAGATTCTGCAACCTTGAGGATAAAAGTACAGAGATGTATGGGAACTACAAAAGCGTGTTTTTGCAGGGTTGGGTTGTTTGTTTCTTCCAGTTTTCTTTAAAAGAAACAAAAACTAGGTAGAGTGCTTTCTCTTTGGACATGAAGAAAGGCTGACCGTAGAAGGACACGTTGTTTAACCATGGAAGTGGTGACGTGCTATCTTGTCATCCCATGTGAATGTTCAGTTTTGTGGCCACCTATCAATTTTAACGTGTCACTTTAGTGAAAGATGTTTCCAAACCTGCCTCCTGTTTGGGGTTTTGTTTTGTTTTGTTTTTTTCTTTTACTGGAACCAGATTATGCCCCTCTACACAGTGATGCTGAAGGGTTGGGAAACTTCCAGTGGCAGGTTGTACCTGTGCAGAAGTCTTTGATTTTAAGCACCCAGCTCCCAGACCGAAGGCACAGCTGGTGACAGAGCCGTGAGCAGCCTGGTCTGGCCCCACGCTACCCAGTCTGATACAGATGCTCCGGGATGTGCTCCGTGGCTCCATGCAGCCCTGCCGGGAGATGCTCCTGTGCCCACAGGCTTCGAGGGGAATGGGCTGGAAGCAGGTTGCTTCTCACATGTAAGACTTCAAGGCTCTTCCCTGCCTGTGGATGAGACAAAGGACCGGTGCCACTGGCTGGGAGCAATGCTGTGTATCAGCCCCGAGGTGTCGCAGGGTAGTGCTTCTGAAAATACCGTAACTGTGTGTTTGAATGATTCTTGGCAATAGCTGTGGCATTCAGAGAAAATTCGCAGTCCTTGCCTTGAAGCGTCAAAAGCTTATTGTGTTGCAGGGGGTTTAGTCTTTCCATGTTTTGTAACTAGAGATCTAATGAGTTTCTTTTCTGTAAGCAGCTGGGTGTTGTTCTCTGTATTCTGGTCAAATTCCAGGCTGAGTCATTGCATTCTTACTTCTCACCGTAGCTCCTTCCCTTGGCGAGAGCGGCGTGGTGTGCTGCTCAGCATGGAGCTCTTCAAGTGTCAGCACGTCAGAAATGGATAAGGTATGATTTTTAGCATAAGTGTTCTAGTGTGTGAAGTGTCTTACAATCAAAGGCATTGAAAAAATATCAGCTGTTACTTTTAATCAGTGAAGGGAGAGCCGTGCTGTTCTCAAGAACAGCTTGTTGCAGTGCCGTAAACAAATGGATCAAAGCTGTAAATCCTCCCATACAATTCCCTTTATTCCTTCCCCTTATGCATAACTTAAATGCATTCATATAGCACTGGAGAATACACAGAAACACAGCGCGGGAGATCACGGCACTGTCAGCAGGGACTCTCCTTGTCTCCTTTCAGCGCCTGCTGCAATGGTAAAGGCAAACTGCCAGCATGTCCCTGAAGATGGTGTCTCGCGCAGGAGGTGATGTTAGTCAGTTCAATACCTCATACTCCCACGGGCTTCCTGCATGACTTTGGTCAAGTCTCTTAGTCTCTATACTTCCTACCCAGTCTGTAAAATGGGATAATTGCACATAAACCTCAAAGAGAGGGCAAGATTAAATGCACTAAAGACTGAGAGGTGCTTTGATCTTGCGCTAATCTAGTTCCTAGAGTTTCCAGTTCCTAGAGAGCTTTGCAGGGATGTTAACTGACTCTAACCTGCAATGACACCAACAAAATGTCCTGCAAAGGAGGAATCCCCTTTTGTTAATGTGTTTGTTGTCCATGTTTTCTGAAGGAGTTCAAAGGCAGCCTCCAATTTGTACTTGTGTGTTTTCATCTGCGCAGGTGCGCATGATTGAAAAGGACATCCCAGCCCAGTGCTGTTCTATTAGGCAACTCTACTGGGAGCGTTTCTATAGTATGTTATGTGCTTACTAGACTAGCGTGAGGCAATAGTCTAGTACACAAGTATTACTCAGGAGTCTCCACATTTCCACTCGTCAAGATTTTAAAAATCAACCTCAAGGTAAGAGTAACAAGCTGAAGCTTTCCCCACCAGACAATGCAAGGGAAGATACAACGTGAGTAGGATCATGATAAAAATAACACCGAGTTATCTAATCTAATCTCTTGTCAAATTCCCTAGATCCTTTAGGCAACGCGTGTGTAGTTAAGATGTTAATTGGGCAGGGAATGTGCTGGGTAAGTTGAGGTAGTTATTGCTGTTGGAGATACACTTATCATCCACAGATCAGTCACTCACTTTGTCTAGCCCTTGCTAGTGTCAAATGCTTCACATTTGTTACTGAGGCCAGCAGCTACCTAATCTCCTAGATGTAAACGCTCAAGGTTAGTGTTCATCTGCATGTGAGTTTTCTCCGTAGGAATGTGTCCTCTGCCTGCACTGCGGGGTCTCAATAGCCCAGGACCAACAAACAAGCCATGACATTCATGGTTCCCTGCTTGTTAATTTTCAGAAAACGTATGTTCTGGACTGAGAATCCAAAGCAAGGAAAATGATTCTTTTTTTTTTTTTTTTTCCTTCCTCCAAGAACAGAACCAACACCAACATTAATCATCTGGAGAAGCACAGTAGTGCAACCATGCCAAAATGGAACAACAGCCATTTTGGGGTAGGATTTTTGGCCAGATGCTCGACTAATGTAAACTGAAATGGCTTCATTAAAATCAGTTTAACATAGGTCATGCTAGTTTATACTGTCTGGAGATCTACCCCACTTTAGTACCTGCTCTTGAAAGAGAAGGGGAAAACATAAAGCATATATTGGAAAGTTCAAAAATGAAATCTGCACAAGGCCACGTGTTGTTAGTGGGATTCAGAGGAAAAGTGTGGGGCCAGATTCAGTAGTTCCTACTTCTTTGAGAGGTGGAAGCACCTTTTGATAACAGAAAAAATATAGCCCTGAGAACCTGTTGAAGAGCACAACATTCAAATCCCAGGTCCTCCTGCACTCACCAAAGATAGCAAAAACCCCTTAGGACAGCTGGACACCTTTGGAAATGCCTTGAAAGCTGCGGAGAGAGTTTCTTCCCAGTCAGCCAGTTTGCTGTAATGTTGTTTAATAACAATTATACTTATTACCATCTTCTTCTATTTTTCCCCCCTCTCCTTCCCATACATTGTCATTCACCAGACTGGGACTCTTTCTAGTGCCCTGGCACTGCAAGGTTACAAGTAAATGATAAGCCAATAGCACTGTGTTTAAGGCACGCAGGTCAGATGTGGGAGGCATTGCTTCAAACTCCTGGCTGATTCCAACAGAGCAGGGACATGAAACCGAGTTTCCAGTGTTAGAAGTCAGCCCCTATTCCTGAGGAAGTATGGATGTCTGATCTGAAGAACAGGCATGTAAATATAAACCATGAGATCAGCATCACAGTATTATCCTGCGAGAAATGTCAAATTATCTGCAAAAACATCTCTGTTCCTTGGTTGTGTCCATAGGCTAGAGAGAGCTTGAGGCTACTTATATCAGCCAATCTGCACTGCTATCTGTTGCTGTTTGAGCGCCCACAATGTATGGCTTCTTCTGCTCAGTATGGGAATCCAACATCCTTCAATTCTACTGGAACTGATGTGAGCAAGAGGCAGTGGGAAGCTTGTCAGTGGGCGAAATTCCTACAACAAGGAACAAGGCACAAGGTTGGGTGAAATCACGTAAGTCATGTGGAAACTTAAATATGTATTAAAAGCTCACTGTTCACCTTTACAAGGACTGTGGCTTTAACAGAGCCTGTATACTTAAAATCATAGTTTGGAGATTTAAAGGGGTAGGATTCCAGATTTAGAAATATCTTGGAGGTTTTTTTTAATCATATCATCTTTTTTGATTGCTCAAGTAACGCACTCAAAGACTATCTGTGGTTAATACCTCTGTAGCTAGCATTCAGTTGTAGAAGTACAGCAGTATTAGAAGTACCTCAGTAGTAGAAGTCTGACAGTGGTAGTTATCACCATAATTTTGTGGGCACAGTCAGAGCACAGTAGGATAATATGTTTTGCAATAATAAGGCACATGTATAAGGTTGTTGCCAGGTGAGCTGCTGAGGCAGCTTTAAAATAACTCCAGACTAGTGGCTTTTGATTAAAGCTCTGTTCCCTAGCTCATTCCAGTGGTCAGTACAAAGCAGTCCAAAACATACATCATCTTACTGCCTGCCAGATCCTGCTTACTGTTGCCACTTGCCTCTTGACATGCCAAACCTCAGCGCTTTCAGGCAGCTGGTGGTAGCCATCAAATGACTGTATGGGGAGCTGGGAAAGAGGCATTTGAAAACAGAGCTGCTCAGATTGCCTTAAAATTCTCTGCCTGTCCTGAAAAATTCTGCCAGCTCAAGGTTTTGGCACAGCCTGTGTTATGCTTGGGAAGCTTAGACAGTTGAATTTAAACCACAGCCTTAGCTCTATCTGCATCTGAAGCAGAGTGGTGATGAGAAGAGGGAGAAGAAATGTTTGGTAAGTGGAGCAAAGTAGTAAACTTGATTCTGAGTGGCTATGTACAGCTATTGCAATTTTTGTGCAAAAGTACAGCGTTGGCAATTTTTTTAACATTCCTGGGAATAATGGCAATGATAAAACTGGGGTTTATGGCATTTCGAGCTATAGTAGGGACTCTGGTGTGTGAAGTTTACCTGAGTATACGACATTAGAGTCAGTAGACATGTTGATAGGACTAAACCCCTGGCTTTATGGTACCCTGAGCTCACAAGCTAAGTAATTTCAGATGGTCTCTCACGTCCCACTCGTGACTGTGCTGGATCCAGAGTATTGCAGCATTCAGGCAGTTTTGAGGCAGTTTTGGGGATTTTAATCATGCTTTTCTAAGTATTCAGGCAAACTCTGGGCATGAGAATTTATTTTACTGTCCTTGGCATTAACGGGGCAAGGTATTTGCTATGATGGATCAGAAACATCTATGTATATATATTGCCTCTTGGCAGGAGGCAGAACATCTGTATTCATCAGCAATATGTTATTTTACAGTTGATTCCTTTGTGACAGCCTCCCCATGATGGAAAATCTCTTCTGGTGAGGCACTTAAAAGCAGATTTATTTTTTTGATGGAAGTTAACTGAGGCTGTGATTCCACTGGCTCATAAACACTGTGTGTGTAATGAAACTTTGGCAAAGGCAGATTATAAGGCTCTGGCGCGGGGAGGCTTGCATCTATAAAAGGCAAGCTCTGTCCTTTGTTTATTCGCTAGTAAACCGGTGAAGTATGTCATGGTATTTTAGCATCAACTTTGCATATTTTATTTTCCCTTCTAATTTACAGGTCAGTGGAAAATAGAGATTGACCAAGTTGACGAATAAGTCAGAGACTGTTCATAAAAAAAAAAAAAAAAAGACTAGAATGGAAATGGTTTCTCAGCTCTAAAGACAATGGGTAGCAGAGTACATTTATGGTGTGGAATTACAAGCCTCAGGTGCCACAAGAAGTCTAAACTCAACTGATTTAAAGCCATCCTAGCAAGCAATAGACTTGAAACGCCATTTAAACACAAGGGAAAAGTCAGGCTTTACATATTTAGGAAAAATTATTGATCTGGACAAGATATTGAAATCTAATGGTACTGAAGGCTTCTCTGCAGTCATCAGAAGAAAAGCACTTCACTTAATGCATCAACCACTTGCACTTTTCCCTGGGACGTAAGATGCATTTCACTAGCAGTTTAATTCAGATCAGGATGGTACTTTTGATGTGAATCTCCCTGTCAACCTCACTTACTGTGCTTTGGTTTGTATTGCTCAGCGGTCTGCAGAGACACAAACTAGGTACCTTTTGGATGAAACTAAACCAGAAGATGCGGTCAGAGCACAAATAGGCACGTTCAGTTCGCGCAAGACTAGAGAAAGGCTGAAGGAAGGCTCCCCAAAGTACATGTAGGTACTGAGTGATTCTGAGTACCAACTGTTTTGCTCAACAGATCTGCTACACTTACACCACATCACTTCCTAGCGTAGATTCAGTTGTACTCGACTCTCAGTAAACAGCTTCTCTTAATTGCACTTTTATATTTACCGGGCTGGATATCTAGCTAGCGCAAATTAGGGCAAGTTCACCAAAACCAATTAGTATCAGTAAAGTCTGTCCTAAATATTACAGTAGCTTTACAGTCAGTTAAGTTTGCCAGCTACCATCTCCTGTTCTGTAAAATATGAGCTGCACAGAGCCCCAGGAAGAGATGGCAGGAGTTGCTCTAAGTACTAGCTTCCAAATCCCAAAACTACAAGAAACAAATTCAAAGAACATGGTCAGCAGAGTGTTTCTTGCCCTCCACCTTTACACGACCAGTAGACTCTGCAGATGACCACATTCTCTTGTATACTGAAACGGGTAGTTCAACATAACATTTCTTTAATCTCTTATAAAAACACCCATTAAATGGATTAATTGCATGCAAAAATAAGATTAAACCCTGTCACCAAAATACCTGATGAACTTTTCAGAAAGAGTAAAAGAATTTCCAAATTAAGGAACATATTAAAAATAATGCCCATTAAATATGTTAGAAATAAGTGAGTTGATGTTTTTCATTAGTGTCTGGTTACGTGAATAAGAGCACATTCACTGTCCTTTAAAAGGGAAGTTAACATTGGAAAAGGAAAGATGGGAGCGTTTGAAACTGCAATATATAAATTGTGTTAATATCAAGAGACCACAGTCTCGCCTTCCCTGATGTGTTCCACAGTAGTAGTAGTGGGGGGATAGCTGTTTAACACCAGATGTAATTTGTATAGCTAAGCTGGAAAACTTTCAGGATTGAAAGAAGCTTGCTTTGATATTTAAAGGTTTTCACTCAGACTATGGAAAAATACCTTTTAAAGAAGTAATTTCAGACAGGAAGAGAAAGGAAGGATTCAAAATTAAGAAGGGTTCAAAGCTAAAATTGCCATCATAGTATTTTGCCACAGTTTTTACTTGTTCCGTCATTTTCTGGGATGAGATTTCAAATACTCCCAATATGAGAAAGGCAACATGAGACAATGTGCACTCTTGCTTCCTTATTCAGCTTGAGAGAGCAGCCGGAACTGCAACCCAGTGAGAAATCCCAAGTATGGCTATGAAATTGTATCTGCCAGGACCAACTGTGGCTGCAAGCTCAGCTTACTGCTCTTGCCTCTCTTCGGCAGCTGCCTGCCAAGACCTCTCACTCGCACTGCAATCCTACGGGCGAGACGGAGGGCTGCACAGCTCTTGGCTGTCTCACGAAGACTAAATTCCATCAAAGGATGCTGTTCTCTTCTGTGCGCATGTTTGCCATTTGCTCCCTTTGATGATCGTGTGAGTTGCCGTTTGTGGTACCTGTTTCACTGGTATTAAAATAAATACTAAATTATGTATGCAGCCGACAGCAGCTTTACGTAGGCAGGCAATCTTTTAGCCCTCAGAGAGGGCAGAACGCACAGGTGGAACGAACCACAGCTTTTTGTAAACTCTTTCCCACTGTGCCAGTTGTTTTGAAGCAGGAGCGATCTCCAGGGATGTTTCAACTTCTGCACGTGCCTGTGTCAGTTATAAAAATCATGCATCATTCAGCATCCTGGAAGTGTGATGTCCTGAGCACCCTGGCCCTAATTCTAAAGTCATTTACCCTTGCATAATTGGAGCTACTTCTGATCAGAAGGGAAATAAAACAAAAACAAGGACAAAACTCTGCCTCAAGCAAACATCCTGGAAGACCTGGATTTTTCCCCTTAGAAAGCAGTAGGCTTACTGCAAATTTAGACCAGGACGAGTCAGATCCTAACTGAAGTGTTGAACCCCTCCTCTCCACTACAAGTTCCAGTCAAGCCACCGCTTTTCTTCTGTGAAATTTTGACCAAAGGCTTAAAGATCAATCCCTCCGCCTGTATGCGATTATTGACTCCGCAAGGGAATTGCAGATGGGAAGATGTGTGCACAGTTACCTTGCAGGTCTCCTGTCCTGCTAGTGAAGAACATCCATCCCATTTCTATGTATCGCTCTTCTACAGAATCCAACATGACCTAAACTTTTTGCTATATTTCAGCAAGTTTTTGCTGAACTTGATGCTCTTTCTGGGAATGTCACTCTTATTCCTTTAATGGCAACAGTCATGGTTATTGCACGTTCTGAGAGATGGTAGCCCTTTCAGGAGCAGTGTCCAGTCCTCTCTGCTTTCCTTCAATTGCTGCAACTTGATGCTCCATGCCTCTTAACCAGCCAGGTTGGTCTCTCCACTTGCGATAGGTGTATCTCACTCCATCTCCTTTTTCTCTAATTCCATGACAGCCCCTGCAGTGCTTGCCTCCAACCACACCCCTGTATGCTTCTAATTTTTAGTACAGACGTATTCCCCACTTGAGTCGGCTTAGCTCTCACTGCTTGCCCTGGAACTCTATTCTTATGGCCACAGTATATCCATGTTTCAATGTAAATCTAATACTTCTCAGCCTTCATCTGCCTAGTGAGACACCACTCTTTTCTGCCTTTTGCTTTACTTCCCCGCTCCATCTCCTGTTTTACCTCTTGCTTTTGCCTCAGCTATGCCTCTCACTGTAAAAGAGGAACTAGCTGAAGGCTGCAGAGGGTAGTGGAGACAAAACTAATCAAATGTCAAGGAGGCCAAAAGCTTCCATTTTGAATCTCTTGGAGCAAAGTTGAATCAAAATTGGTGATGGCATACCAGTAATCCTAGAGGCTCCGACAGGGATCAGCGCTCCCTCTGAGCTACGTCAGGTCCTCAGGACCACGGCTGTTGTAACTCGCTGCCGTCTCACCAGGGGGGCCTTGGAGCCATGCAGCAAGGACCATACAGCATAACACAAGCATATGTATGGAACAAACCAATATTAAGAAAAGGTAAATTTGTTTGGTGTAATTAGACTCACCAGCCAAAACTGAGATGGGAAAAAGAAAACTCAGAACATGAGGACTTGCTAAAAAAATCGGAATGTAAATGGGCAACTGCACTGGGACTTGAATCTCGACACATGTTTCCAGGCCACTGGAAACTGATAGCCTCGATTTAAACATAAATGTGTGATTCTCAATTAAGTATTTTTGTTTTCTTTTAATTAATTCAGTACCCTTCTTTAGCAACTCTTCCCACAACCAGGAAAGCTGCACAGTTTGGAGGAAGAGCCATCCACAAGGGTATCCCAACTGGAGGAGTTGTAATGAAACCCAAATAATTAAGACATTCATGACTGGCACATGAAGTCTGTGGAGACTGGCAATAAATTTTTGTGCAGGCTCACATCATAGTGGGCTGGAAGCCAGAGCTGCTGTGTGTGCGGAGAGCTCACTTCTTAAGCTTGCCCAGGGAGGAACAGATCAGTACAAAGGTGTCAGCTTTCTAATTAAGCTCCATTTCTATGGGTTATTAAACAACAAAAAAAAAAAAACACAAAAATATTTTGAAACGGTATTATCAATTTAAACCATTTTTTGAGACCAAAAGAAACTGTCACGTTAACTTGTATACCAAGCTTTCCGCAGACACAATTTAAATCCTAAGTTATTAAAGCACTGCACAGCTATATTTATATTGGAAATTGCATTTGACCCTTTCAAAGAACTTCAGATCTGTGCCACACTCAGTCCCATGGTGCTATGGATACACTTGAAACTGCAGAAATGTTGTTAAATTCTTCTGTTCAGCTTATGAAAACTCTGTGGATTCAGTGCCCTGGACTTTAGCCCAGACTTTAATATTCAGTCTGAAGCCTTCCAGGGAGAGTTCTGGAAAATACTTTTGGCATTGACAGGCTTCTTTCTTACCTGCCCATATTAGACCAAAGAAACACAAGCAAAAAGTATGACTCAGGCACTCTGAAAACTCCAGAGCGCAAGAATGCAGGATATACTCGACCCAGTCATGGTTTAAAAAGGAAGGAAAAAAACTCTAATTCCTTGGAGTTGAGGTACTAATCACTAGAAGAAAGTTCTTGTCGGCAGACTGAGGGGCTAACTTCGGCTGTTAGGGAGTGACCAGACTCCCCTCCTCACTTAAAGCCTGTCTGCTACAACGGAGCTTTAGCCTCAGCCTGAAGCCATGACCTCCTCCAAGCAGGGAGGTTAAGCTGCTGGAGCTGAGGGGCTTTAAACTCACCAACATCAGCAAGCAAAGCCCAGTTTTTCCATGCAAACGTTTCCTAGGCTCCACTAGTGAAATTCTGGTGAACAGATCCTACGCGTTGTTGTTAATTAAAACCATACTATAAAAGATGACAAACGCGTTTTATAAGACGACCATTAGGAATAACCCTCTCCAGTGATCTTAGTAAAGAATGCCAGACTGGAGACCAAAGTTTTCCTTTAAAATAACTAAGTAAAAGCTCTTAACCCATTACCATTCTAGCTCCATTTCCTCAAATCAAGCTTCTGGGACCCAAGTAAGAGGTGAGAAAACTTCTGTATCATGGAAAAATGAGAAGAAATGATCCTGCTTATTAACAATGCAGCAGAAAAGGCAGCTGCAATCTAAACCCAACTCCTAAAAATGCTACTTGACAGAGTTCCTGGGTCACGTGCAGCACACATGCAAAGATTTCCTAAATTGGAGACAGGAATTAGGTCCCTGAATAAAAATGTCACACATTGAAAGCACTTACTCGTTACTTGGCGCGTGTAGAAGCACCCTGGGCGCCCAAGCGCCTGCCCGCACGCTAGCGCCTTGCCGCCCGCCACCCCACCAGCGGCGTGGCTGCTCCTTCGAGACCTGGCAGCGCTGCTCGTATTCTTGAGTGCCATCTGCTGGCATCTCCTCTAGTAGGTCTGTCCGCATAGGCACGATCCTCCCCGGGGTGGTTCAGGGTTTCCCAGGCTCGGAGCCTGCGTTGCTGCGAGGCAGGCGGCTCTCGGCAGTCGCTCAAGAGCGGAGCTGGCCTGTCTCCCTGTGCCAGCGCCGGAGCAGAGGCGCTCTGAGCAGTGACGCTGAGGCGACGGTGCAGCAGGGCATGCAGAACGTGACTTTGCTCTGCGCGAAGCAAGGTACTACTGAGCGCGCCGTGTGGTGTGGCTTTTGACGCTACTGAAAAAGAAGACGTGGAAGGCTGGCAGGCCCTTGTCGGGCTAGAGGTGCTTGCCTGCCTCGCTTGGGAAATGGGAGTGTATTGCTACTGCTTCCACCTGGTACTCCAGCAGCTTTTTTCTTCCCTTTTTATTTTTTGAAAGACAGTGTAACTCGTTCTAGATCTTTTACCTCAGTCAGTAAATTGCGCGTAGGTGTGCGTTGGGCACAGTTGTGCCTAAAACGGCACTTCGCAATGTGAAAAATTACTATATTTTAGTGTCAAAACTCTGGCCTACCCTAGGTTTGCAGGAGGTGTGCCAGCTCGGTGCATACTACATTGGCTTTAAGATCCGCTCTACACACGAGCGCCGTGCTCCTCCGGAAACAGCCCGAAAAGGACGCTATAACGAGACTTACCTCCCTGATCCCAGCAGAGCTGCGCCCGGCTCCGGAGCAGGATGGCGCTGACGGAGCAGGAGGGCTGACGGGGCCGTCGGCCCCAGCTGCCCGGCTCCACTCAGGTGCTGCGGGGTGAAGGCAAACGGGGCGCTTGGCTTCCCGGTGTCCTCTCGCGTGAGCGCGCGCAGGTTACTGCACTGCTCCGACAGGAGCAGGGACTTCAAGCGGAGCCTCTGAAGCTGGCACGTGCGATCAGAAGCCCAAAGCGAGGTCTATCCTTTCTCGTGGAAAACAGCTCAGAGTCAAGCAAGTTACTTCAGAGCACAGAAAGGGAAGGCCGCTGGGCTGGTGGCCGCTGTCTCGAGTTTATACAGGAAAAAAATCATGGGATTTCTATGTCTGGTATTCACAATCTTCCCACAGCTGTTATCTCGCCGCAGATGAGCGTCTCCCCGGTCGCGGTCCTTCCCGCTCTGCCGACGCGGCGGCGCTGCTGGTTCTGCAGCGTCCTTCTGCGAGGGAGGGGGCTCGGCAGCCCGGCTGCGTCCCTCTCCTCTTTTCTAGCTTTGAGCAAAACGTGCCCGACACCTCTTCTCCTCCTGGACCTTTCTTACCTTTCGTGAGGTGAAAAAACACTCTTTTTCTCCCATCTTTCGTATCCCGGCCTGGCTGGCTTTGGTGTTTTTTCCTCCGGGAGGAGGAAGAAAGAAAGAAGGAGTAAAGCAGGACCGTGCCAGGTGCCCCGACCCGCCAGCTGGCCGCGAGGCCGAACCCCGCCAGGTGCCCGGGCGTTACGCCGCCTCACGCCTCAGTGCCGCGCTCCGGCGACACCATCTCCCGCTGGCGCGTGGCGGGCGCTGGGGGAGCGCGCGAGGCGCTGAGGAGAAGGCGTGCGGCGGGGCCGGCTCCTCACTGCCGACCGCCTCTGGAGGAGACGCGTCAGGCTGGAGGATCCGTCTCCTCCACCCCCAGCGCTTGGGGTCCCTCCGCTGCAAAATGGGGGGCGAGTCCCTCCCGCTTGCTTCACGGAAGCCGCGACATAAAATGGCCGCCGCTGAGCAGGGCTGGCTTTGCCCTGCCGCACAGCAGCACCGGCCTCACAGGGTCCGGCTGGGTTTGCAGTTTATCTGACGTTATCCTGGGATGTTGTGTGTGCTGACAGGTGCTGCTAACGCTTTTACCAGCTAGTGGGCAGAGCTGACTCGTAAGGCAGCAGGTGCTGGGGGTCATCCCGGCCCGGGCCGCCTCGGGGCAGCTCCAGGTCTGCGTGCCGGGCCAGAGCCAGCCGAGGCCATCACCAGCTTGTCCCCTCCCTGCCTGTCTCAGTTCTTCTTCAATGCGATTCAACAGGAGAAGAGCAGCAGCAGCTCAGTAAAGCCGCTTTGGGAGGAGGCTGAGCACCCGCGAACGGCCGGCAGCGGCCGGCAGCGGAGGGAGCACGGCGAAGGACCGAGGGTAACTCAGAAAGGTGGGACGGTAGGAGATCCCCTCTTGGCGTCAGAGCTGCTTTCTGCTGCCTCGTTTACTGCGCGAGGGCGGGATGTTTATTGCTGTTTTCTGCCACAAATAGCAATCGGGCTCTGCGGGCAGTGGGGGGTCCGTGCTCTGCAGCTCGCGCCCGGGGCGCCGACCCGCGAGCGCGCTGCGGGGCTCGTCCCGGGGTGGAAATCCTCACGGAGGGATGGCGAACAGGTCGCTCCTTGGCCGCAGCCCCCGTCCCGGCGCATAACGCGCTACGACAGGCTGGCTGGGGCTGGCGGCAGCTCTCCGCCCTGCCAGCCGCTGCGGACCTCGCTGAGGAACGGTTCGGTTCGTCTTGCTGACTCTTCCTGAAGCAGATGTCTCGTTAATCGTTGCACAGTAATTACATAAGGAGAAAAGGAGCGGCCTTCTGCGAGTGGAAGTTAGGGAGTTTTCCTGAAGCAGAAAACCTAGGAGCAGACAAGCCCGAGAGCCCTTTTCTTCTCTTAATGTTCTCCTTTGTCACTGTATCAAACCTGTGGGAAGAGATGAGTTTTAATGGAGGAAAGTACATACTGTTTACCTTACAGCGCTTTAGAAATCGGCATTAACTGTATAGGAAATATGTGCTCTTCTATTCTGTAAAGGCCAATTTTAGAAAGCAGTACCTGTACTGACCTAATGCTTTCTCCCCTTTAAGGAAATCATACTGTTAAAGTGATATGATTCACCAAATGCCATAATCCAAATAAAATGAAGTTGTATGAGACAGAGAGAATGAAAACAACTCAGCAGTGACTTCATGCCAAATAAACAGTGTATCTGACTTGGATTCGGGGCAGAAGCTTGCACTAGCAGCTTTTGCAGGTAAGAATGATATTTTCACTCTGTACCTTTCAGTTCAAGCACCCCTGGCATTTTATTTAAACAGTAGTTTGTTTTTATTTTTTCCAAAAAAATAAAAACCATGGGTTTGATTAAATTCACTTACTGTTTGGGGTGGAGGGAAATAGAAAAGTGCTGGAACCAGGAGATGGAGACCAAGCCCAGATCTCAGCCAAGCACAAGCTGCCTTCTCTTCACCTCTTTCTTCCTTTGCTAGTCATGTTCTCACCCAAACCAACTCCAGACAAACAACCCTGTTCTTAACACTTCCTAGCACTGAGTGTTTTAAGAATTGCATTTGAATTTTGAAACTTAATCTCAGCTTCAGATTCTGTTAAGAAATTTCTAATAGAGGTATCCTGAGAAACTTTAAAATGTTGAAGAGGCTGTCAAAGCCAGTGCAAAGACTCCTGTGGATTTTAGTAGGTACAGGAACAGGCCCTGTTGCGAGGAAGAGATAAGGAAACATAATTTAACTCTGGGAGCAAATTTCTGCCTGTATCTCTCTCACAGTTTTATTTGGACTAACAAGGATGGTGCTAGCACCACGTTAATACTATGATTCTGAATGTGTGCAGTACTGAGATTTTTAAATTACAATTTTAGAATCGCAAAAAGAAAACATGGATGCTATCCTGCTGATCTTCTGTCTGTGATGTTAGGGCTGAGTGCAGCCAGCCCCTCACTGGGGCTGTGCTGTCTCTGAAAGAGACTTGCTGTATTCCCATCTCTCCAGTCAGCCTCTGCTCTTGGGCATCTGCGCTGGAGACCCCACCCTGCAGAGATCGAGGGACAGGGGACACGGGGGTTGCAGTTCCACATCCTCCCCTTGGCGGCAGAGCCCTGAGGCACAAGGTCTCAAGCCTCCCTGGTGAGATGGATTGGCTGAAGAACATGGGTTTCTGAGGGGAGAAGCATGTACATGATCTGCCTTCCTAGCACAAATGCCCCCCCACCCCGAAACCACACTGATCTTTTTGCCTGAGGGTTTAGAACTTTAAAAATCTGTGCTATTACGGTGCCCTTTTTGGTGGCTATTAGAATCTTGAAAGATTCAAATTTTTGGCCTATCTCTAACTGTGATATAATGCTCTTTTTTGCTTGTTTCTTTGCCTGCTTCCTTCGTGTGTCACACAGTGCCGTGGACCTCTGCCTGCCTGCTGTTGATAGGCCAATTCAAGCTGTTTCAGTGTTTTGAGGCTTCCGTAAATGGTGGGCATTGAAGCGATCACAATTTATTGTTGCACAGAGCTCACAGAAGAGCATTTCTGCATGCTCTCTCTTGCTGGACTCTTTCCAAATGTTGGTTTGGACTGATCGATGCTCTTCTCATTTGCATTGTCCCCTTCTGCTCAGGGTGCCTTAACCTTACCTTGAAATGTGATGGGGAGAGAAGAACCGTTCCTGGGTCAGTACTAAGTACCTTTCTACACTGGGTCTCGTTCTTTACAAAGCATTTGTTTTTGGAAAGCCTTGAAATCAAATCCTATCAGGCTTCTGCTGTACTTTCCTGCACGAGTGACCCCCTAAGTATGAGCTAGAGCGCTCTAAAAGGCTGTACCTGTTTAATGAGAGACAGCCAGAACCAAAGTGGTGGTCTCCAGTGCCAAAAAACCTGGACTTTATTCCTTCCATCCACTCTTTGAGCAGCCTTTTGCTATCAGATATCTACCTGGAGGGCAAACAGTTGCACACAGAAAGAGATGAAGTCTTTTCTCCTTCTCCAAAACAACTTGGAGCTATAGAGAATGCTGCTTCTGAAATAACTATGCCCAGCTTCTTGAGTAAAACGACCTAACTTTCCCACAGACCTGCCAACCAAGCAGCATTTTACTGCATACCAGTCACTGCAAGCTGCTGAAAAGTAGGGGAACATCTCTTACAGACAGGCTGTCCAAGTGCAAAAGAGACTTTCAGTCTGAAAGACTAATAGTCAAAAAGGGTGGAAAAAGGGGAGATTTGGGGCAGACATTTTTCTAAAAAGTTTATAAGCCTTATCCTGTGCCTCCTTTCATTTTTTAGAAACATAGCGACTAGTCAAGCACACACATAACCTTTGACAGACACATGCAGGGTAGCGCATCTTTTGTTCTGGAAACTAAATGCAAAGGGCCCATTCCTTCCATCCAGCTTCATCCTTAGCCACTGATAAGGAGTTTTTCATCTGGCAACCAAAAGTCTGAGTGTTTGTACCTCCAGTCTGCTTGTGAATGTGAAGTCCAAAAACCCTGTTGTGAAACACCCCACTGAAAAGGCTATTTCGCAGTACTTAGTATAAATTAGTACTTTGATTTAAACTAAACACTGATTTAAATTGACTCCCCCTCCCTCACCGCCCTGCTTGTATCAGTGAAGATAAGGCAGAAGTTGTTCTAGCTGTACATAGGATTACTAGGACTGTCTGTATGGATACTAGGACTGTCTGTATGGATACACAGATGCATCCAGCTCTGAAAGGTCACTTCATTGCAAAAGCTACCTCTGATACAGGAAAAAATGTTGTTTTTGTTTGGTGGGGCATATTTAGTCAAAACTCTTCTTTTAAAATCTGGGTAGAAGTTGGCTGACTCTGACTGTTTTCAGAATGTGCTCATTCAGCTGGGCTGTCATGGGTCTTCTGGCAAGGAGTGAAATGAGGTCCCTTTTCCCAACAACAGCCAGCTCTTGCCCCCTACCAAGTCCTTCTGCTGGGCCCAAGCAGCCTGTGCCCTGCTCCTGCACCTGCATTGCCCGTTCTCCTGCTAGCGCCAACCATTGTCAAGGGTGAACCCTAGAAGTCCAGTCTGCTAATGACCCAATCTGATAGCAGAAATGAATCCTGTGGTCAGAGGTTTCCTGAGGAAGCCCCCAAACGGAGCAGCCTCCTTATCTTGCTGCTCAGAGATTCAGCAAGCAGAGGCCACGTGCTTCATCAGGCTGTGTAGGAAGCCCGTTTCCTAGAGACAGAGTAACCCAGTGGTGGCTTCAAGCACTTTGGCTGTGAAACTTCATTTTAGTAGGCCCCTGAGTAAAATTGTCATGTTTTCTTAGTATTTCAAAGCATGGTTCATCTAGCACTGTAGAAAGTATACTGTGGGGAAAAGAAATCCTAGACAGCAGAACCAAATTTTCTCTTCCTTGTTATAAACCAGGCTTGAGTTTCAAATTCCTGCATTTCTTAAAGCATCTCTAGCATCCTTCTGCTAAGCACTTAAAGATCAGTTGCCTCAAAGAGAGAAGGAGCAGCAGCTTTACTGCATTCTTTGTGAGCTGTTAAATTCCATGTAAGGCTCAGGTCAGTTTGCAAAAGGCAAGTGAAAGACTTTAATACTGATTGAAGGTGTGTGAAGTCAGAGTGGAAAATGGCTTACTTAGCAAATGATTAATTGAAAAGAAAATGTCTGATAGTCTGAATGGAAAGTTGTCCCCATCCTTCATTCTCACCTCCCGCTATTCCATGGTCACAGATCTGTTCTGTTTCCAGAACAGCTACTCTTGGCTACAGCTCTTCCCTCATGCCCCAACAATGACAAAAAAAGACCTCCTGCTGGCAGCAGGGTACTGAACGCTAGCCACTGTTGCACGCTTCATACAATTCTCCTTGGTAAGTGGCAACTTGAACAGACCACTTTGCCCCAGTGCTGAAAGATGAGGATCTGATGATAGCTTGAAGTGCACATTCCTGATAATGGTAGACTGTGTCAAACACAGTGTCTGCTCAGCCCCACAATATGCTTCCCAATGTATTGTTCCAAGCAAGGCATGAAGCAGTTAGCGGAGTGGGCTACATGCAACTTTGTATGCAGCGCGATTGTGAGTTTGGGACTGTTTTTGTAGAGGAAAGGCAGTGTAGAATCAGGATCCCTTTTCAGGCCGCTTCAGCCTTTTTTCTTCTAGGAGTGTAGCCATTTCTTTAAGTTCTGACATACCTTGAATTTAGAGCAAATGATGTGATAATGAGGTGTCCTGTTTTCTCAAATGTCGGTTGTGGAGGTTTGGTGCTGTGCACAGCTCACTGGTTTATCTTGTTCTGTGCTGAGCAGCACCTTCAAAAATTGCCAGAAGGGAGCAATGAAGCAAAGGGAGCAAAGCTCTATTCTCCTCAGCCCGTGGGGAGTGCGGCAGTGCTTCTCCAAGCAGCGGCAGAGGAGAAACATCACATGGAAAGGGAAATGGATAATCTTGGCATAAGGTTACCAGCTGGAGGAAGACCTCACTGATAGCAGAAATATTACTAAAATGGGCAATATTGGTGCCTGACTATCGATTGAACCACCTAAAAGTGAGTGGGCTGGCTGAAAGGATGCAGCTCTGCAGTAATATATGAGTGGTGGCAGTGTCGTCACTCCTCAGTTTGGTGACCTGACTGCTCTACATCTACAGCACCAGCTCCAGAGGCCTCGTCCTGAGAAAAGAGGGGCACCTAGAATGTCCTAGCATGTATGATAGATCCAAAAAGTAAGACATAGGCAGAGGTGGACCTAAACTGGATCCAAATTCCTCCTAATTTTTATTTTCAGAGCCTTAATTTAGTTTATAGGTTGGGAGCAGTTGTTAGTGACTAATTAAAATAGTAAACAAGTGAAGAAAGGGAATGCACATTGCTGAGCACAGTGGTACCTTTAAATCCTAGCAGGCATATGCGTTTGTTTACTCTGTTCGCTAGCTCAATTACTCCAAGTGCAGATCGAAACTCCAATAAACAAATGGATGAATCAAAAATGCAATTATGCTGCTTAGAGAAATTACAAGATGTCTTTCAAACATAATCAGTAAGACATGCTCTGCATCAAAGAGAACTTTAAATGCTATCAGGAAGGTCTAATTCAAACCACATCACTACTGTGTTGCAGAGCTTGTGAAGGATAAATGCGAAGGCTTTCAGAAATCACACAGCTGTGCCAGCAGCTTCAGTTGTTGACACTTTTAGAGGAGGTAAGGTGTGTGTATTTTGATTTCCTGGGAAAAAGAATCTCAAGTGAAAACTGTTGAGTGAATCCACAGCGTGAAAAATTATTAACCCACTTGATGCCAATTCTGTATGCCTGGCTAGCCTTGTCTTGCTCTTCCTTGGATGTTCTTAAAATCCTAGGATACGATAATTGAGTTATTTTAAGGTCTGTGTAGGAAACTATTCTTGTCAAATACCCATTCCAATTGTTTTCCTCAGATAGACAAGTCAAAATTCTTGTAAATCCTAGGAAGCGTACAATAAAGAGCATCATCTGTAAGAGCCTGTTCCTCCTTGGGCCCCGAGGCTGTTCCAAGACAGCCAAAAGACTCCAAACCATCCTGAGCTGAAAAAGTAACAGTGGAACAAGATGCTAGCCTTTCTTTTCGTGCAATATACCTGAGACTGTCATTGTGAATTGGGACTAGGGCAGCTGGGGTTGCATCACAGTTCATCTGTGAATCACAGCGAGAACAGATTTTTCTTAAGGTGTGTCATTGTTAGATTAGCAGCTTCTGTTTGTGGAGAGTTCATGACAAGTACCTATTTTAATAATTACTAATCTACTGTGCTTCTAAATTCTATCACTAGGGGTGTAACAGGTCTATCCTCTTTTCAGGAGGCGTATGCAACAATTCATAGCATGGTAATAGACTGGCAAATTAAACCTGAAATTCCAGAGACAATTTTATACTTTGTAAGAACTTGAGTTGTTTTCAGGGCCTTTTTCTTGGCATGCTTTTTGTTTGGTTATTTGTGGTTTGCTTTGGGTCAAAGTTTAAAACCCATTTTGCTAGGCAGTGCACCAGTGTAGGAAACTATAAAAGAACCCCCCTGCCTTACAGCTTACAGTTTGAGACCTGCATAGAACCAGAAAGGAAACACGTGGGAAGAAACAGGCAGAACACAGCATTAAGAAGCAATTACCTAAACATTTTATTTTCTGAAATTATATTTTATTTTCATTTCAAGCTCATTTCAGGCCCTGGTTATTCATTTTTGTGGCTCTCAAGGTGATCTCATTTAAATGAATCTAGAAATGAAAAAAGAGGTTCTCGAAGGTTTTGTTTTTCTGAAATATATCTGTAAAGTATGAGAGCAATGATGTTGGAATTTCTGCAGGGCTGCATAACAGGATAAATGAGCTCTTTCCTCCCATTTTGTAATTAAGCAGTTCTTTGCTTCTCCCCTGTTTTCCTCAGGTGGAACTTCAGTTTCTTCTCAAATGTATTATTTTATGTGAAACGTAAGCAAAGCAGAGGGCATGGTGGCTACTTGAAACAGAGAGTGCAAATCAGTCTCCTGAATTCCTTTCCCAGAGTTTCTTTGGTTAGTTTGAGGAAGGTGGTTATTATTGCTATGATCCACATATACTGAATCAAACTGAGCTGCTTCATGGATCACCACTGATTCCTCACAGACTCTTTTTGCCCTTGAAAAACTCTCTTTGACCTAGCCTTTGCTTCAGAAAAAGTTCTTAGATTGTTTCACGGTTTTCCTAACTTTATGTGGATTAAGTTTCCTGTTAAAGCTACTGCTTGACCATGAGAATTTCTTTTAAAAACATAGATGTCTGTGTTAAGTTCCTTTTCCTAGAGGAACATCTCTAGTTGTGTGTTTAGGGAAGTCGTCTGCATCCAGTTGTCTGTTTCTCCTCTGTGCAGAATGGTTGCTCGTAAGAATACTGTCTCTACATAGCCAAGTGATTAAGCACAAAGTCTTAGGTATTAATCGTGCATGCAGTTCCCTGCCCAGGACTTGAGCCTGTGGCTGCATAGCCAGTGGCCTTTGTGGGCTCTGTGTCATATCGCAGCCAAATTAAAGGTGTTCTGGCAAGTAAGGAGTTACTGTTCCTGCCAGTGGCCTGGCAGATCCTGGCTGAGCTGCGAGGCCGAGGCCGGAGGGGAAGCTGGGGCTGAGGTTATCAGGATAAGGGTGTTCTTCCCTTCCAGCTCTCCCGGCAGGAAGGACCAAGGAGGGCGTTTGTTACTCTGCCCTCCGAATTGGCTTGTTTTAGATTTGAATATAGGGTTTGGAAATAAAGTAGCCCCCAAGGAAAGGGGTCAGAAGTGGTTTGTAGTTGGGACGTTTCTTTTTCCTGCTCTAGCTCATGAATCTGTCAAATGGCCTACTTGGCATTTTTTTTCAACTTATGGCTGAATGCATACGAGAAGGTTGCCTGGGGGCTGGGCTCAGCTGTGAGGCCACGAGGGAACAGAGCGACAGCTTTGCTGGGCCACTGTCATAGCCACGGTCTAGAATAGCATAAAGCTTCTGATTTCAATGACTAAACCTGTAAGCTTAGCCAGACTAACTCTATGAACCTGCCACCAGATGAGATTACAGAAGATAAGTGCTATTCTGCTTTGCCTTTACTTCTGTGAAGGGAACCCTTGGTAGAACTAAATGGATTAGGGTAGCCTGTAACCAGAGGGGTAATGTGGAGTGATTTCTGGCCTCACAGACAGTTTTGACTTGTACATTTTGTTACTGCCTCTTTATCTCTCTGGTGTGCAGCATAACATGATTATCCTTTACAGCATGGGTCATCGGAGAGGAACCACATGTAATTTATTTATCAGCACAAAGAGCATCAAGACATTGACCTCTATATTAGGTAGAAGGGAAACGATGATGGGAAAGGAAGAGTAGGGAAGCGGTACGTATTACTGAAGTAAAAGACAATGTTCTGTAAGATTCTCTATAAATTGGTACCACAATAGTCATTTAAAGTGTCTTTATGATTTTATTGTGTGTCCATCATGACTACATTTTAGAAGTCTGTCTGGTTTTTCTTCTGAAGTATTTTCTCGGTACCATCATGGATCTGCAAATATTCCCAGTTCACATCTGTTTCCCAGCCGTTTTCAGAGTGCCCAAGTTACTATTGCTTTCTGGGTGTCTGAGTTCAGTAGTTCAAGCAGTGCAGTGCCGTGCCGTTCCTTGTCCCAGGAAGAGTATAAATCTTCAGGAACTCTTTGGAAGTTCCTCTTTAGTGCAGCGACAAACACAAATCTGAACAGGCTCAGTGGAGATGGCATTTGTAACAGCTTTTCCCTGACTAGTTCTCCAAGACGTTGAAAGGTTTGCATAGTCCCCTGTTATTTTGCTCTCAGCCAGCTCATTTTGGGGTTCTTTTTTAAGCAGGTGGTGGGTGATCGTATAAGATCCTGATTTTCCACAGTGGCCTTGAAAGCACTGATGGAAGATGTTGCTGAGCTGATTTTTCTGTTTGTTTTACTGCTTTTCCCGTTCTGTCTGTGCTTATCTTTTTGAGGAGTTCATTTACAATGATATTGCTGAAGCAGAAGAAAGAGTCATAGATGCACAGAAAAATTTCATGCATGGTGGAACCATTCAGCCATTCTGTGACCTTTTCTGAGGTTTGCTGGGTGGACACCCTTAACTTGATAAATACTGTATTTTTTGCCTACAGTCTCCATGGACTGTATCCTACATTTTTGAGCTCCCCCACAGAAAATGTTTGTTAGTTTGTATGAACAGGGTCAGAGAGAACCTCTGTATATTGCTAGATGTTGTACAAATTCAGCCTGCAGAGATGGCTCTACTATCATTCCAGCTTCCTGGGGATGGCCTTAGAGAAAATATATTGTATCATTTGTTGTTTTTGCAGATTAATGGGTATGCCTGTGGAATACACAGGGAGATACAGAACAGTCTACGGGGAGCCCAGTTTTTCAGTGTTAAAGCTTGGAGCAAAGCAAAGTGTGAAAAAGAAGATATGAAAATAGAGGTATCTGTACAAAATCCAGGAAATTCGTTAGCAGAGACAGGTGAACGAGTTTGAATTCCTTTGTTCCAGTATGCGTCAGCACAGAAGATATGTAGACCACTTTCAGTGATGTACAAACCATCTCTCTGTTCCAGCTATGTAATTTGAGGACATCAGAAAGCACAGACTTACCACGTGCCAGAGACACTTTGTGAACATAGAGTCAGTGCAGTTGGCCCTATGCCATCAGATTTGATGTTTAGGGGAGCAACAGGAGGGCGAGGTACACGGAGCCCCTCCACTCTGATTACCTCTGTGATTACCTCTGTGTGACTCTGAGGAGTCAGTGCCATCAGACTGCTCTCAGGTCTGCTGAGGCTGGTGTAAAACTCCTTTCAGGAGTGGGAATTTGTTCTTGGCTCCCTGCCTCCTCCATCCCACTGCCCTTCCCAAGAAAGCCAGCGGAGACAGAGCACAGCAATGATCACGAGCCTGTTGGGTTAACATCAGTTGTGTCGTGCTACTCTTCCGTTTCTCAGGCTTCAGAAGAAGCAGTGTATTAGGCATATTTTTCTCCCTTCTGACTTACCTTTCTAACCTCCTCCTTCAGTCCTGTTTCTGCTGCAGCACATACTGATAGCAAAGTAGAGGTGAAGAACAGCATGTGAATGCTAGTGTCTGCATGCTCCTATCACCAGCCCTCTGATTCTTTCATTTGTAACCAAAAACAGCCAAGGTTTAGAGCAGAAACACACTCACAAATGCTGAGGCAGCACCAATCATAATGGGGGATTTTGATTCCTGACCTGGTACATGTAGGCACTGCTGTACAGCAAGCAATGAAGTATAATGATGAAATAAAAACCCTTCAGAAACTGTATCCAAAGCCTCAAATCAGCCACACTCAACTTCCTTTTTCAGGATTCCCACTCCTGTGCGCTCCCACGTTCTGATTAGGAGGTGCAGAGCCAGAATCAGGCATTACTAGTCTAAAAGAAAACAGGAAATAGGGGAAATGTGAGGAAGGAGGTTAAGACCTCCTCCTAAAGTTATAGTGCCTGAACTTAAAAGCCTTTATACTAACTGTTCCTACTGAACTGCTTCTTGGGGGTTTATTTCAGTAACAGATCAAGCAGAAATAGTTATATATGCCAGCTTGCAAGAGGGAAAGCAAAAATTAGAACATGGAGCATGGATAGGAAGGCAGCTTTCTTGCTTCTAGGAAAGGGAGCGTGAGTCTTGTGTTTCATATCCTCTGGGGAAAGCAAGTCAAAAGAGGAGGCCGTATTCAGGGATGTCATCAAAGCATTACCAACATTTTCCTTTCTCTCAGCTCCCTGAGATTTAAAGAGCTGGTGATGTCAGAGAGCTGGGAATCCAGACAGAATTGTTGATCTTACCTCACTGTGAGAAGCCGCGTGCTTTAGCGTTTCCTTACAAGACATTGTCCAGCCTTTCTTACATGAAGGATTTCTCATATTTCATTTGGGCTAATTATGCTGCCTCCCTTTCCTGCTCTTGTGAAGTAATACCACCATGCTTGACTCTATCCATTCTGAAAATAGCTGTGGATACAGCTTACAGCTATTTATATCTGCTAGTGTCAACATAAAGGCATATATTCCCAGAAGAAATTCTGACTTTTCACAGCTCCTGCAGCAGCGAAGTTAAAAACGCTCTAAATGCAGAGATTGCTTGGACAGAGTTTGAAATGTTCTCCATTCCTTGCCTTCCCTTTGAGGAAGATGCAAACGTTTGCATGTTGTGGTGGATTTTAAAGCTTGTAGAACCTGCCAGAACTTGGGGAGGGGTCCACCTTTGGAAACAGGAGTTTTTCAAGTTTTGTTGTGTTTCGTGTATCCCCAATGTTCATACCCAGGTATGCAGTAAGAAATGTTTTTCATTCTGGCCTAGTAACTTCCTTCCCTAGAAGGGTCTTCCAAACATTTTGGCATTTTGGTTCCTGAACAGCTTTTGCAATAACACCACAAAAACCTGAACAGGATTAAATAACTTGGGGAGCAGTTTGTGCTCCAGAGTAGGTCACGGTTTTGATGTCAGAGCAAACAGATTCACAGGGTGGTTAGCAAAGAAGCATGATGCTGTGAGGAAGGTATCTAAAACAGTGCTGAGCAGAAAATTGGCATTGTGTACCTGCAACTGCTGGCAGGTAGCTGAAGTGGCCATTGTTTTGGGGTTTTTTTTAGTATGTTTGTGACCCTATCATTTGAAGGATGAAGACACATTTATATCCAGGGATCTGAGCTTATATCCAGTTGTGTTGTCACCAAAATGCTCTGCTGAGAAGCTGAGGAGGGAAGAGGACAAAGGGAGATGTTTCTGAATACACTGAAACACTTTTTTTTGATCCTAACTTGTATGTTTTTGTAGATTGTGCGCTCTCTTAACCTCTAATGCAGAAGGCTAGTTTTGAAAAAAGAATTATGTATCAAAGCATTTCATTCCACTATTTCAACGTTACTGATCTTTTATCCCCTCAAAATTAGTGAAATGTACCTTATTTTTATGCGTGTATTGGATTTTGATAGAATTGTGTACTCCAGAATGTGACTCTGTGACTCTGACAACCAAAGCATTGGGGTATCATAGAAAGACAACCCATTAGTGTTTGAAATAACCAAAACCAGTGGGTTCCAGGTCTGATGGGACAGGGGAAAAAGCAAGAGAATCGCCTTTTCTATTTGCCTACTCCAGGAAAGCCTGAAAGTCCACAGGAGCAGGAGCCTACACAGAGTCCTAGCAGCCTTAGCCAAATGTAGCAGACCATGTGCAGTAGGTGCTTGATGTTTTCCGGAGCGGAGCCATATGGCCAACCTCCCCGTGATGGGGAACAGAAGAAGGAGTCAAAGAAACACCCATTTTCCTGGTCTTGTGTGACTTCACATTTTGTGACCTTCTGTCTTTTCAAAAGCTTCAGGAGCCAATTTCAGATCCTGAGGGCAAGTTAGAAGCAAGAGGGAGTTGACATGGGCTGAAGTGAAGTCAGGGGCTTTGGCATGTATGAATTGCAGGCAGCAGCAATCTGAAAAGGAAGGAGGAGGAGGGAAATAAGCATTTTCAGATCTCAGGGAGTGTGGGGAACTAAACCCATTTAGCATAGCTGCAGACACAGAATGGTGAACAGGATAGTGTTAAAGACTAAAGAGCTATAGCATCACTCAAACTGTTTTTTTTTTCTTTTTTCTTGTTTTGTGGGCATTTGTGCAGCTTTCTGACTAATCAAAGATAAGAGGGACCTGCATTCCGTGTTGTGCTTAACAGGAAATGGAGCGTCACTCATGCATAAAAAACAGCCAGGAAAGTGCTCAGACAGCAGTTAAATTTCTGAGTAGCTGTGGAGGTCAAAGGTGGGGGGCTAGTTAAGGTCAGATTTCATGATCCTACAATATCAAAGATTTGTTGAGACTTCCTTCCCAAAAAGAAGATACCCTGGTGCTAATAAATTTCTTTCGTTTGGGTTCTATCCTGAGAGAAACAGTCCTTAGAGATCTTTTGATACTGGTAAAGTGAAGCTATATGAAATATTCTTTTCAGGTTGGAAACCAGATCCAGAAAGAACTTTAGCAGTTGGATATGAGTTTCCCTATCATCATCCTTTACAAAAATGCTGATGGGGTTGGGCTCCATCTTCTGCATGGCAGGAAGAAGCATCTGACTTTCTTGTAGCATGTTTGGTATGTCTTCCTTCTGCTCTTCAAAACATAAATGAAAACCCCACAGAACAAGCAGTTATACACAGGAAAATAATTTTTTTAGTATGGATATAGGTAGGTACTGCTTTCTGTACAGTACTTATGAAATGAAAATCTGCTCTCACTTTTGAAGTAATTTATGGAAGGTTTCAGCTCGCGTTATACAGCGGAGGAAACCCTGCTGGGAATAATGAAACACTAGTAAACCAACAGTTTTAACTGTTCCTGTGATATTTGAAATGGAAATTCTTAATTTAAAGCTAGTCAGAGATAGAGGTATTGCTGAGCAATCGTAGAAGTTGAACGTACACGTTGTAGAAGCTCCTGAGACGTCTCTGTGGAAAACCTTAATTGTATCTGTTTGGAAACTAGCCTGAAATCTTCACTGTGACAGCATATGGAGAGAGGAGTGTGGGGCTGCCCCTCAGGGCCCACTTCTGTAGAAATTCGAGGCACCCACGCTGTGTACAGCTCGTGCCAGTGCCACCATCTGTATCACCTCGCTCAGGTCTAGGAGTTGCTTGCTTGAACATGGAGGGACAATCACCACTGATTAGATGCAGTAATGTCAACTTCATTTCAGCATGGTGGTTGCTAGAATAATTACAGCTTTTTCAGATAGTCTAACGAGGCTTTTTCTGAGGTTTGGGGAGGTTGTTTTTGCCCTTTTGTTTTTTTTAATGAGAGAAGACCCTAAAAACAATGCTTTTACAGTTTAAATACTATTCACAAAAGTCCTTAAGGAAGCAAGAGTGATGGGAAAAGCCATGCTGGCAGCAAGTGAGTTTTCAGCTGAGTCTTTGGCCCTGTAAGTTCCCAAGCAGCATGGGTCTAAGGATAAGAGAACAAACATGTGATAAACGCTGGAAGTGTCATTTGAAGGTTCAAGTGCTACAGTCACGAGGAGCAGTGTAAGCACAAATCCTTGGATAGCTGCTTTAGCTAATTCAGCTCTGACAATAACCTCTTCCTTGATTTAGGGTATTGTTTCATTGATTAAGCATTGGCTGTAAATTACTCTGAACGTAAGTACCAGTTGGTACTGTTACCGTTATTGCTTTTTATTAGTATTATTTTAGTATCCTTATCAGAGCCAATTTAAGGCCTAGTTCTCCAGGGTTCAGAGAGATTCTCAGAAGACTGCAGGCTTTGCCACCCCGAGTTGCTACTTAAGGCTCTGCTCTATGATCAAGCTGCAGCAACTTAAGTTGACATGCAACTGGTCAACAGTTGACTTGGCCAACAGTTGTTGACCTGGAGCCTTTTGTTGTAGCTTAATGCACAGTATATGATGCTTAAGTTAAATTGTATAGAGTATGCACTACAGATAGTCACCACAGTTTGGCTGATGGGTATGAAGTTATGGAGTGGCTGTAGTTTGATCGTGTATCTGAGTAAGGGCAGCATAACATGGACTTACTCCTGATTTCCCTGAGTCTCAACAGTTTTGAATTTGTCCATCTAAGACTGCAGGTCTGCTTTCACTGAGGTCTTCTTTTAAAGTCTATTTGTGGAAATATTTTAGGTATTGGTGGTGTTTATTTCATGGGATGACGCTCATGGTGCTCTTCAAATGCCAGTCAGAGCCTATCACTGCTGTCAGGAAGGGAGAAGGACTTTGTCCCTAAGAACTGTGGGACAAAGTTGCAATTCCTGCAGGTGAACAAAGCTAACTAAGAGAACATACCAGCTCTTATTAGTACCAGCCAAATGGGATGCTTTGTCCTGCGGTATGCTCCAAAGCCACAATTATTTCATATAGCAGAAATTAAGACTGATTCAGACACTGCAGTTCTGGTCAAAAATTTTAACATCGAAGGCTGTAATTATCAAAATTACAGACAGCGAGTGACCCTTGCAGTTAGTTAACGCTAACTGAGTAATGGTGCAAAGAATGCAGAAAATGATGGATATGGCGACAAGAAGGTTTTTGCCAGGAAAGGCAGAATATTCTGCAGAATGGCAAGTTAAATAAGGATTGATAAAATCATTTAATGGCAATTTGCCCGTAATGCAATTTGTGGGTGGTATCAAGGAAGCTTAACGCTTAGGGAAATGAACTAACAGCACTGGTCAGAGGTGTGTATAAATATGGATAAGGGGCTTTAAGTTTCACTTTCACACCTTTGAAAGTTACCGTACTTTTTTTTTTTTTTTAAACTAGCAGGCTTCTGCTATTTCACACCAGTTCCTGTTAGTACAAGAACAGCTCACCTGATGGCAAGCTGGGGAGTCTATAAAAGTGGCATTTGTCGAGCTAGCTAGTGATCATGTACTGTGATTTCAGTGAATCAGGCATTTAAATATTTTACTTCTTGTCTTTCTGGCACATTGTCATATTTGATTTCTTGTGCATGTTGGGTAGGGGTAAGGTGAACGGTGTTTTGTTCAGGCTAGCAAAATAGTAAGGAATAGTTCACACTCAGAAAAAGAATTTGAAATTGCCCCCGTTTATTTCTGGGCATGATTAGAGAAAAAAAGTCAATGCTCCTATATTACTTCTGAAGCTTAGGCGTAGAGTTTGTGTCCATGACCTTGCTAAAGAGTGAGCAAACAGATGAAACCCTATAGCACCTTTGGTTTAAATAAAGAATTCAAATAACAAATGAAAACAGTAAATATGACAAACTGAAACATTTCTGTCAGATCTTTGTCCAAGATCTCTTAGAAGGTAATCTCCACTGCTGTTTCACCTGGCATTTGCAAAGATAAAATGTTGTTGTTATTGAAAGAGATAAGAACAGCAGTACATGGTTCTGGTGTGATAAAGCATCTTCCTTGTATTTCTTAGCTCCTTCAGGTTGGTCAGCTGATTGCTTGGTTTAATATCCTTTGTGCCTGGGATGACTAAACAGCAGAATTCCCGTGGCTGAAACTCCCAAACAATTATAGACCAGGAAATGAACTGAGATACTGGATAATGTGCTTGCATACTGTGAATATGGCAGAGGTCCCCTCCCTGTCACGAAACTGTACAGTCTGCTTGGTTTGGGGACGCCAATTTTTATCTAGGTTCCCGTCGCAATCAGTAGAAATAGCAGTGCAACACGCCTATTTCTTCAGTGCGCAAAGGACTATGAATCCCTCAGTAAGGGTTTATTGCTGTGACTGGTCAGCAATAAAGAGGGCAGTTGAAACATAGACTGTTTCCCCCTGTTGTGCAAGTTCTGCCAGCTCTTTCAGTTTGAGCACGGGTCATACAATACATGATGATTTCCAGTGAGACCCAGCTTCCAGAGGAAGGTTAGACCCAGCTCCTAGGGTAAAGTAAATGCGTGAGAATCTCTAATTTTGGCAGGGTTCGGATGGGGTTGTTTGTTTAAATTGCTATGTGTGGAGAAAAGCTTGAAAGTGTCCTGTAAGTTCAAAATCCCCCTCGCCCCCCCCCCAAAAAAAAACCCTCAGCACCAATGGGTTATTTCAATTAAACTGTAGATATTAGGATTATTAGAATTAGAATATTCACATCTTTGGAATAATTTGGCTCCTGATTTAGGAAGATTTGCAAAATTGCCATAATCTTGTGCAATTAATTCTTTGCCACATATCCAGCCAACTGTTAATTAGGCTGCATATAGGGTAGGATTACACAAACAAAAACCCAGATGATCCAAATCATGGAAATTACGTTAAACAAACTTGCTACAGGACTGTAGTAGAGAGGAAAGGTATGTGTGCGTAGCTAATTTATAATCTAGATAATCAGAACTGATTACACTCTCTCTTCCTTTCCATTCCCTTTGAATACACGTGCATGACTGAATCAGTTCTTTGAATACGTGAAGTCCTTCAAAATGAGAAGAGAAGACACTGCACAGGTCTCTCGGTGATTTGTTTTGGCAGGTTACTAGTTGTATGTTACTTTCTTAGCAGTTCTCTGCAGAGGACGCAGCAATATCAAAGGAGGGGACTCTACTGCAGGGTTATGGAAACACTGAGGAGAGACAGTCTGCCTCAGGGAGCTCATTGCACACACCCGTAAAATTAATTATTTTTATATAAAATACAGAATCAAAATAACTGACTTGATGCAGCCAGGAAGCAGGCAGTCAAATAAGGAAGGGAGTCCAGGATCTTCAGAAATCAAATTCAGTGTCATGTACAGTAGAGACCATATCATGTACTGTGTTTTTCTCTGCGTACAGAAAGACTCAGGAACAGAGTATGCTTTCTGACTTTATCACCAATAAGTTTTTGTCTGAAAGCCTATTTCAGACTGTTATGTTAGCCTTCACTTACAACTTTTGGGTGACAAACCTTTTAAATATATTGAGGACCAAGAAAACCATAGGTCACTCACCAATGGGAAGTCACTAGTTAAAAACAGACTGTATTCATAACTCATAAGTTATTAACATAGGGCCCATAGTTTCATTCATTATTTGCATTGAAATAACTACTACTCTTTGAAATATTCAGAGTATTCCTGGTATTTAGTAAGCTGATTATAGGAAATAGATGATCTTTGTCGGGAGAAGATGACGTAGCCCTTGCAGACAGAAGATTTTGGCAGATGAACTGTAGTTCTTGTGGAAGCAGGTTAAGCAGCTGACTAGGCAAGTAAAATGAATCTGTTGGGCCTCCAGTTCACAGGCATGTGTGAATGGTGTTTGCTAACTCCTAATTGTAGTGGTTTCGTATTGCAGCTCAGTTCTCTTTTCCCTATCTCAGTTCAGGCCAGCTCTGGCTTTTGAGATTTAAAAATTGCAGGTACTTTACAGGAAGGAAAATTCATTGCTTTCAACAGCACTATGGGATCCTCCTTGATTTCTAACAGCCACATTCTTTCAAGCTTGGTAATGTATTTAGTGATAAAGAAAGCAAGTAGCTCATTGTGTTGGTATGAGCCAGGTGTAATGTAAATAGGCATTGTGCAAACATTGTCAGCCTGCCAAAGCAAATTATTTCTGGCTGATCCTGGCCTTCTATAAGCACAGATTGATAACCATGATGAAGATCCTTGTCTAAAAGCTACTGCTATTATCTTCAGCCCTGGCATCTGGAGATCTGCCCGGAGACCAAACTGCATGACTCATTCCAGGGCAGGATCCCTGCCCCACTGCTCGGACATAGCCTGTAGTAAATACTAATCAATTGATTCAGCCCTTGAAAACAAAGTTTGCTTAGCAGCTCATCAGCCTGAAGGTCTAGCAAACCATTAGAGGAGAGCAGCTTCCAAGTGGAGCACATATAGTGTCCCCTTCCTGGACCTAGCTTTCTCCAGCAGTATGGTAGAAGCAAAAGGGATGAAAACACTGCCTGCCAGTTAATCTGTCTGTAACCAGCAGGCATATTGGAAAAGAGCTTTCTGGAGGGGAAACACTAGCAGGCTAATACCTATGTATTAGCTAGCTGAAAGCCATACTGTTTAAAAACAAGCTTGAATTGATACCAAGAACTCTGAGAATTAATTTTAGCCCCAAGCAGCGAGGCATGTTGTAATTCTGGCTTCTGCTTCTTTCCCTTTGGCCACATAGCTAACCCATCCTCCTGTTATCAGTGCCTGGATGTGCGGAATCCCTGGAGCCGTAATAAGAGAGACCTGGTGAGACTGTAGAACGGGGTAAAGGGGAATTACTGGAAATCTGAAACCCCTCCGTGTACTTGCAGAGCAAACACTTCCTATAATTGATAAGTGTATTTATTTAGCGCTGCTAATCCCAAATCTTTTGTAAGTGTTGCTTCATCAGCTCAAAGCTCTAAGGCACAACCAGTCATTCCCTAGAGTTAAAAGAGAAGCCTTGATCCCAAAACTTTTGATTGAGGAAAATAAGTGTTTTAAATGTGTATCTCAAGCTGCTTGTTAAAATAAATGCCTGTGGCATGACCGGGGTGGAAGGATGAGGGGGAAAATTCACTGGGCTCCCAGACTGGAACACACATCACCCACTCCAACTTCAGCCTTTATTGCAAGGGCTCTGATTTTCTCCAAAATGACAGCAACTTGGCAGAAATTTTCCTCTGCACGTTCGTTTTATGTAGACTTACCAACAACAAGCTCAAAAATTGGAGAAATGAAATTCATCAATGAGCATGTGGTGTAAGTCTCCCTTGGTGCCCAACCCACAAAACGTTACTAGTCAGCTGTAGCCCTAGCCAGAAAACGTTAGCTCCTTAGTTCAGGTTGTGGCGGCTCATGCGTGTAGCCTGGGCAGCTCCAAGTTCAATACCCAGCATGCCAGCCAACACAATGGCTCTGATGGAAACAAAAGGCATAGCAAACAGTGGCCTCCGGTCTATGCAGGAGAAAAGAAGGATGTGTCCAGGGAAAACAGGACATGTGATGGACTTATCCCTCTTTTTCCCCCAGAGTGTCTCCCCACCAGCTTTTAGCAAGACAATTTTGATACCACCACAATTGGGGGGGGGGGGTGGAGCTGATAAACTGTTATGGTTGCATTATCAACCTCTCAGGACAATCGGAGATAAAAATCTTCTTTAATTCTACAATGTGTGTATGACCCTGCCCTTCATCTGACCTGACTGCACTTCTTATCGCTCCAAGGTGCAAGTGCCCTCTAAAAGACAACCGGGCAAGAAGGCCCCAGGTCTGAGCTGAAGGGCCAGCTCCGTCACGCTTGAGCACCGTTTCTGCGGTTGCCAAGGGCAGTGCCTCACCTGTGGCCCCAAGCCTTTCCCTTTCCAAGGGTGCTGAGCTTTCCTCTGTCCCCAGCTGCCAGCTCCCTCTGATTAATCCCACTGTTTCTCTAAGCGCTGCCGGAATGCTGCACCTGAAGCCACTCTGGCTGCAGCTCAGCAGATTTCTGTGTGCTGATACAATCTTTCTCCTTTTCCCCCCACAGAACAGGTTTTTTCTTTTTTTTCCCTACTTTGTCACTCTTTGGCAGTGTCTTGGTCACCTGAGGAGCGTTTGGTACCTTGCCGCAAACGCATGTACATCCGAGGAGGGAAATGAAGCCTTAAGCTTTTGGTGGACAGTCTGATGGAAAACTGCACACGCAGGTCCAATGGCCTCCTTTGCAGACAGATGGACGGACAGACAGTTGCACTGTTGTTGGGGTTTCAGATCTCCAGAGCTAAAAGCCTCCCTATGAACCCTGTCTAGAAATAGTAAAGATTTTCCCTCTAGATTTCTGTTCACTGTGTGCAAATAGAAATGCTATTAACAGTGCACACTTTTTTGAAACCTAGACTTTGTCTGTGTTTTAGCGGCTGTTCTCAGTGCTGCTCACAAACATGATTTCACAGTCCATCTCCTGGAGCCCTGTGATATGTACCGAGCTGTAGCATATAAATTGAGGTTGCCAAGGCCGTCCATTCTTTGTGTGGAAATTCTGCAGGTTCGCAAATGAGGACTCCTTTTGGGGGGGGTGAGGGGGAGGGCAAAGACTGGAAAGATGATAGTACTATATCCAGCCAAAGCAGCAGAAGAGGGAGAACACCGTTACATGTATAGGATCTTTTCTCTGCCCAGGCATTGTAGTTTCAATCTTCAATAACCAGAAGTGCTTGGAATGATTATGAAGTGGTAGCAAGAGCTTTCATCAGCCTCACCAGAAGCACTGGCTGCTGTGTTTGCAAATTCCGAAAACGTCAAATTTATTCACACACACTCCCAAATTCTGTAATCCTCTTTGCCAGTCTCTGGTATCTGCATCTTGCTTGTCCTCTTAACAGTGACCAGATGGGGGTTCAGCCAAAGAGCTAGCTAGTGATTTCACCTGTGAGTGATTATGCTGCCTATAACCTTTCCTTTCAAACTATTCAGTGTGGAAGTTACAACTCCACTTCCAGAGAGTTAGCTTGTATTCTTGTGGCTACCTATATTAGAGATTATAAAGCAGCATGAACTTAGACACAGCCAGTAAAAAAATAGTTCTCAGCTTTGTATCTCCTTTGCTTTAAACACTTCCATGTACCATGTTCCCAATGTCTTTATGTGAAGACTGAGTTAGATGCCTCAGTGAAAAAGCAGCAGGCCTCATTTGGAAAGACAGAGCTGGTAATCGAGGGAGGGAGACGATAAGGAGAACCACCACCAAATATTATGGCCCAGATCTCAAAGAGGGTTTCAGTGGAAGTTTGAGCATCAAGATACCTTTGCAGATCTCGATACACCTGTCAAAGAACAGTAAAAGTCACAAGGCATTTCCGCAGTTGCTTCTCTTGCTTTGAGATCCAAAACGTTTTATGAGTTCTGTTGTACTAGAGACATAGAACTACTTCTTCCTCGCAGAACAGATTCGGATATAGACTGGGTCCATCAGAGAATCCTTAGCCCAAGTTTTGTCAGATTACTAGCTGTACAACCATTCGTATTTATCACTGTTCAATTGCTAGAGAGTTTGAGGGATCAGCATCAGTCTTGGTTAATCAGTAACTCAGGGCGTTTCTGTCTGTTTCCTGGGTTTGTTGAAGGGCCTATAAATAAATGGCCTGAGAAGTAGCCCTGTGTTAAAGAGGTAGAGTAGGAGGTAAACGGATCGTGGATTATAAATAGTGTTTTATTTAAAAATCAATAGACCTTTTTGTAAAAAGCATAATGAAAATGTTTTGTTTAATAACAAAGTCTTCACCACTTCTTGCAAGAGACATTGCTCTAGCACGGCAGTGCATGGCAATTGAGAGAGAAGTGCCCTGTGCTAGAGAAGTCTACTTGCTTCTTTCAGCTACAGGAAATACAAAAAGAAAGTACAGCTGCCAGTGCAAAAAAGTAACTCTAGATTTGAAAAATCTTCCTGTTGAGAAATATGAGTTATATAAGCAAGGAAATGTGTTTTTCATAATTATGATCAATTCTTCCACCTAACTATTACTTGTAAAATTTAGGAAATCTAAACAATCTTGCACATAGGTGCTAATGTCAGATGCTGTTAACTTCTGTACTGTGTAAATATGACATGAATTGTTTTTCCATTTTTCAAAATTAATCTTTACAATTTCTGTACAGCTCTATTTCCGTATGTTCTCTCTCAAGCTAGAGAGTACACAGATGAAAAATTCTCCACCACTTCTGCTCCACAAGTTGTGCAGTTCTACTGCATCTGTTAGTGCAGAATCTAGAAAGAGTATTTTACTAGGCTGGCTCCTGTTCCTCTTCTCCTTTTTGTTCTTCTCCCCCGCCCCAAACCAGTGCTCCACAGAGTACCTGGTCCACAGGGCACTGGTGGAATTTCCTGAAGCCAGAGCAGCGTTATGTCCCCGTGCTAGTCTTCCACATGTTCCACATTAGGTGAAAAGCTTGAGCTGTCAAACACCAGGTTTTCACCTGTTGCCTTTGAAAATGCTGCCCCATTTTGCCTGGGAAAAGAGTGTGGGCCCTACATAATGTTTCTTATGAAAACAGAAATGTGCGTAGTGTGCGCAGCCCATGTCTCTGAATTCCCACGTTTGTTGACTTCTGATGAGCTTCACATTGAAACTGTTGGCATGCAGCTTTGGAGCAGTGAAAGACAGAGAAGCGTATAGCGTTAGAAACAGGAACAGAAAGCTTACTCAAGCCTGTGGCATTTTGCACAGTTAAAATGCCAACAGCCTCTTGCTCTTTGCTACAGCATTTATTACAGCTGCCCAATGGGTGGGATGATCTTGTTCCCACTGAAACAAAGTTCAATTTGAGCTAAGAATCTGCTCTCATTTTTGTAGCAATCCTTACAAGGTATCTTTCAAGGATCCTCAGCCAGAGTGAACATGAAGAGAGGTTTGAGTTAGACGCATTTACTGCTCTGTGTGCCGTGGTAGTCTAAAACATTGAAATATGGATATCCTTCACCTGTAAGTTACCCTTATGCTATTGATTTCCAATTACGGTGTGGTTTTGATTTTGAAAGTCGGATTCTGATATTTGCACTTGAGAGACTGAAGCGGTTGAGAGGCATCGTTTTCCCCTGAGCTGTACAGTGCAACTGTCACTAGATTTAATAGAAATAACCCTCCATGGTAGATGTGACATCGGGGTCTGAAATTCAGTGTAATGAGAGAAGTTAAAAAAGGAAAATGTAAGGAACTGCTCTGTGTTTTAGTGACCAGTATCACTCAGTGTTCCTGATAGCATATATATCATTTTCTGTTCTTTTTTTTATCATAGATAGGTACTTTTCTGAATACCGAGAAGTATATTTTTGCATGTTCTTGATTATACGTACAATTTCATGAGATCCATGTCTTCAGGCCAGCAGTGGGATTAAGTCTGCACGTCAACATTGATTATAGGGTTAAGAATATTGCACCAGCCCCACCAAAGACAAGAACCAGCACATTTTTCCTGCGGGAGTAGACTTCTGAAAGCAGCAGTCAGATTCTTCAGGGCAGAGCTGCTACCCCAGAATAGGTGAGACTGCTTTTCTGTGTCTAGCATGAGACATAATTATGCATTACTGTACTTAATTGTGCATTATTGTATTGGGCAGGGAAGGTATTACATCCTCTACCATGAAGCTTGACAGAGCTCAGGATACCTTGACCGTTTTAGGTCAAGCAAGGGAGTAATCTCACTCATTTCCAGATAGATGCTGTGGTATCTGATGTCAGATTCTGAACCGCTGTTCTTAATTTTTTAATGTTCTAATCTCTTTTTGTTTGTTAATATAACTTTGGCTTTACTCATTTTGGCTCATTTTGAGTCCAAGCTCAGGTAGTGCCTGAAGCAGTATAAGCCTTATTTCCTGTGCCATCATCTTTCTTGAAACAGGCAAAGATTAATCCATGGCTGAGGCATTATCTAGAGGAGAAAGCAAGACATGATGCAAGATTTTGTTTGTGGTACAGGGTGAATGTGTTTTCCAGCTGTGTATTATGTAGGGTGAGCCAATTGTTTAATGATGGGGTTCAGATGTCAGTTACAGCCCACGTGAGGCAGTGGTTGGTGGCTCAAGGTGGCTGACTGCATACAGGTGCAGTAGGGCACCTACCCCTCTGCGTGGAGGCAGGAGCTCCTGAAGGGAAAGAGGTAGGCTAGAGGGAGTCCCGCAGGCTGGGAGCTCCAGCACCCTGATCTCTGGGAAAGCCTTCAGTGCTCCCTCTCTCTTAGGTTATCATGGCTATAGGAAGGCTTAAAACACAAAAATGTTTGTATTATTGTCCTAAATTTCTATTAGTAATAGGGAAAAAAATGCAGAACATAGTACTGCTTCTTCAGCATATCTCACTGTGAGGCTCTGAACTGCATCTGAGAGGAGTAAGTATCTACCATTGCCATGTGAAGGATTGTGTATGCAATGGCCTTGGACCAAGTTTAGGATCATTGCTGTGTCCAAGAGGCTCCAGCAATATGTGTCAGTGCAGGAGTGAATGACAGATCTATCAAACGTTTAACTTCCTAATGCTTCCCTTGACTATCATGCCCAGCAAATGCCCCCCACAACACTGTGGCAAAGAGCTTACCCTCTGCCATCTTTTAACAGCCTGCCATCCTCAGCCACACAGGTTTTACTTCCTTGCAAGCGCAGACTAAAAATAGCAAGATGGTCCTCATGCTTCTCAGTCAACTGGGTTAGTGCTGCACGAACAGAATCCTGACTTTATAGAGCCAACTATTGGCCCTTACTGTTAAGAGTAATTGTTTGTTCCTAACTTTCTAATCTTGCCTGCTTTCAGCTCAGTAGGTTTCTCTTGAAATTAGCTCAGTTTTGCTGCCTTATCTGTAAGCAAAGCTCCCTATGTGTCGGGAATTACAGGTTTTATTAAAATATACAAATATCCTGGAATCCATGACTCCTGCAACAGCTATGACAGAAATGCAGGCTAAAGTATAATTTACACTTGCTCTGTCTCCCTCTTTGTCACTCTTGATGTTCAAGTGCTCCTCAAACCAGAAGTCTCCTAGCACCTAATTTAGAATGTTTAAGAAGTTGTTCATGCTGCTCTACGGACAGTGGACAAAATTGGCGTCTGCCTTATCCTCTTACCTTTAAAACTTGCACCAGCTTTGAATCTGACCCACTGTCAAACAACCTTGTTACCCAGTGTAAAAAGAAGAGACTTTGGCCTCATGTTGCCAGTGCTCGCTTGAAGTTGTCAAATTTGTCCTGCCATGTCATTTTAAATTCTTTCCAATAAAGTGGGATAACATAGTTTTAAAATGTCAAAGGCCATAGCTTTTTTTTTTTTTTAAGAATATGTTTCCATCTCTTAGGAGGCTATTAACAAAACTAATGGCAACCATGAAAATAGATAGAAAGGGAGCTACTGTACAATGAAAAGCAATCTCTTTATAGAAAATAGCGCTAGCATTTGTACCACCCAGGATAGGGGCGGGAGGTTATGGATGCAAATTCTCTCTTTCTCTCCTACTTCATTTTAACAGAGTGATTTATGTATCTGCTGCTATAGCCACAAAGGGAAAAAGCGGATTAGAGGGAGAGATCACATTGCAGAAAATTACTGTTCTTGCTGCAGTTACCTCTGTGAGCCGACAGAACCATGGGCCTGACCCGTGCCAAGTCCGGCTTCTCACCCAATGGATTATGTAGCACCGCAGCAACACATGTCCATGCCAGTCTTCAACACGCTCAGCGGTTAATCCCAGGGATTTGATTCCTACACATTACCAAGAAGCTTAGACACATGCCATTCAAGACTACAAATATATTTAGGAACTTTTTGCTGTCAGGAACACTTGGGGAGGAATATCTATTTGACAGTCTTTTGGATTTCACAGTAATCAAATCTGATAATAATGCATACCGTCTATTATTGGGCTTCAAGCAGTGAACTGAAAGCATGTCCTATAATGAATAAAAACTTTGTTGGAAAGAATTCTTTTGTTCTCACATGGGTTTGCTGTCATCTCCTGAAGTATTATTAATTTCCTTTTGGAAATGGCTACAACAATCAAAGCTTGATATCCTTGCCAGCCATTTGGTTTAAATAAACAGCTGTATTGATTTACAGAGATGCTGGGCCTCGTGCCAGTTGTTTCTTTGCGCTGCCGCTAGGACTACAGAAGGATCCCTGACGCAGTGCGCCCTTAACTAAGCCATATCTTGTCTGCTGCATCCTCCCGTGTTCGGTTTCTTTCTACATGTGAAAGCCGGCTGGCCATTAAAGAACATAACGATTTATGGTGCGAAAGCTGGAAGTGGCCAGCTAGCTCTTGGCTTGGTTCTTTTCATCCCAAACCCACATGTTTCTCAACACCCCTGGGGATCCCAGTATTTCCTTCTAAGCTGTTTTAAGCATGAGTCTGCTTCTTCGTCTCTGCTTTTTATATTTCAGAAAGAAAGTGCCTAGAAAACAGTTTTCTGGGAGACATTTCCTTGAAGAGACTAGCCTAGAGCAGAAAATATAATTAGAATGGGAGGCCCTGACTGCAGGTTTAATGCCTTTGTCCTTAAACAGGCTATTTCACCCCTGAGAGTTATGCAGCTAAAGCAAAATAGGCTGTAAAATCTATTTGAGAAGCTGGCTAAATAGACAGTGGTTGTCTTGAGCGAGCCATGTATTGCTGAGGCGACAGTGCTAGCAAGCTAGCTGAGCTGTGTCTGCGGGAGCTGCTGGCAGCGTAGCCTGGGAGCTTCTCCAGTGCTGCCGGGCCGTGGCCCTGAAAATGGCTTGATAATTTCTGAGGTGCTTCAGCACCTTACAAGACAGTGTGAGAGTGAATAAGCCAGCTGGTTTTGGACTGAAGATAGGTATCAGAAAGGTCCTGCACATGGGAGCTGCTGAGAAAGAACTAGATTTTAATTTCTGCTGCTTGTTGTGAGTCAGGATGAGCAAGGGCAGGAAGAAGCTGTTGACTCCAGGGCGACTGCTTCTTTAGGAAACGAGTAACCTAGTTTGAGATAAATGCTGTGATGCAAATGTGATCTTAAATTATGGCTTGCAGTAAGTTCAGACTGGCATGTATTCAGGCAGGAGAGAGTAACAAATAAATCCCCATTCCAGCAGGCTTACATTTAGTTAGGACTCATCTCCAGTTGCTGAGTTTTGTCATTAGTTGATGTTGACCTGAAACTCTCTGTGTGTCTTGCTTTTATGAACCTTGATCCTATCAAGGATGGAAGGTGGCTGGAAGGATTTGTAATGGCATATGAAGCTTTTCAGTCCTGGGTCACCATTTACCAGCCAGCTCTGGCTAGCACAGCAGTAATCAAAAGTATTTATCCAGTCGGATCGTATAGAGTTGATGGTATCAAGCAGGATCACCCCCTTGAGGCAAACAGTAAGAAAGGTGCTGTGTGCATCGGTAGGCCAGCTCTGCAAGTGCAGAAATAATGATGTGGCAATTTGTACAAGTCCTCCTGCATCCCTAGAAGCTCATCTTGCAGTCCTTGAGCAAAAAATATCCTGTGCTTAAAAATATATAATTTGGTTTTATTTTTGAGAGACCTTCCAAGCATCTACGTTTGTCTAGCAGATACCAAGGCTTCTAAAAGGGTTTAAGAGTGCATGTCTGTAGCTATGTGTATTTGGGTTCTGCCAGAGATTTGGCTCCATACTTGCTGAAGGCAAGACGCGCTATTATATAGGCTTGGCTTGCCTGCACAACCTTGCAGAAGCTCTGTGGCAATGTCTAAAGCAGCAGTTCCCTTTGTGCTTCTTCTGTCAGCTAATCCAAAACTTGATCTTGGAGGTACACATGGTTTTTCTGACTTCAGCAGTGGAACCTCTAAGTCCTTTAGAACTGGTGAGCTGGTTTTTAAACTGCTTCTGTCACCAAATTGTGATATAAAAGAGACTTGCTCTGGAAGCCTCGAAGTTTGCCAGATCTGGGTTAGCATTCCTTGACTTCTAGTTTTTTGGTCACTATATTGCGCAGATACCTATACTTAGAAGAAGACAGAGTGTGCCAGAACAGCAGCACAAAACTCCCACAACCTTTGCTTTTGTGTGGTTCATCTCAGCTGTGCCTATTCTAGAAACATAGTAGGGATAGGGCAGGGGACAAGTCCTGGGCTGTGGGCTTTACTGGAGACTGTGAAAACTGGAAACTGGCTTCTCTTGGGGTAGAACCCCAAGGGAAGACCAATAAAACCGTCCTCGATTCCCTGTCTTTTGGAGGTGAAGTTCACAGTGGTAGGTGTCCAGTACAGTTTGTTTACCTCTCTACTCTGTGAATCTCCTGTCCCTTGAGCAGAGACCCAGGGATCCAAACAACTTGTCCTGAGAAGATACTGTGTATTGCTTGGCTGCCAATGAACTGAGCTGGAGAGGAAAAAGCACGTTTGCAGTTTTTGGATTAGTTCATTCATTCTGTAGGATAATGATGTATTTTACATTATTATTAATTATGAACTGGAATCAGGATTACCCACCTAATCCCATATCCTAAAACAACTAAAAGGACAACTCTCCTTAAGCCTAAGAGGTAGAACTGGAATCTTAAGCATTCTCTCCCAGTACTAGCAAGGAGGTTGGGGTAACCTTTTTGTGCAATAATGTAACATTTGACCATGAAGTTCAAATTGCTCATAGGGCAGTTGCAGCATTTCCAGGATTATCTGATGCTGAAATCTGCAACTAGCGGTGCTCATGCTACATTACATCATCTTGGGGTATTTGTGGCAATGCTTTTTAAACAAACATCACGTCAAAACAAAGTGTTCAGTTATTCCTCTAACCTGGTAAGAATGATACCCAGGGACTGGCCAAAACCAAGAATTTGTCTAAACAACGGCCAAAGATGTAAGCAGGATAAATTTTAAGATGGCTAGTACAGTAGTTCAGAATTATGCCTTTTTTTTTCCACTTTGATCTGTCGTAAATATTGGTATTTATGGTAGACTATTAGATGCCAAGGCGCTTCAAGCTTCCGTCTTTATTGCAAGTTCATATTCTGGATTTCATCTGAAATAATCTTCTGAAGGTGAGGTAAATATTTTATTTCCTAGATGGGCTCTGTGAGCATTTGCCAGTTGTGCTTATAAAGCCCCCTCCCATTTTTTTAAAAGGGTCCTGTACTTGCTTTAATAAAGATATAAAAAGGTCCCAGCAGAGTTGCAAATCCATGGGCTGGAAGGGTTTTGCTGCTCTACTGGCAGCTTGCTTTTATCCCTATTCCTTGTAGGAGCAGGAAAGGAAAATCTTTTCCAAAGATACTGATATTCCCTGCTTTTCCTAGACTCCAGGAGGGTTATACTTTGCATATAAATGTGTTTCTGGTCAGCAGTTGCAGTTTGCTCTCCTTTGAAGAGTGGCCACACAGTGTTCCCTTGAGCCTAGGGTCTTCTCCCTGGTAGTGGATGCCTAGAAGAATGTATAACAGGGTGCAATTGTAGAGATACTTCCTCAGATAGTCTCCCAGTCTTCAGCAGTCTGTGGCTTAGGGATCTTCTCAGTCAAAGATGGCACTTTTGTGTTTAGTAGCAATGTATTTTTTTAACCCATGAGTTTGCCTAGTTGCTTTGATCCCTTAAACATTTCGTTTCCAGACCATGTGGTAATGAGGTCTGCAGTGTATCTGCATGTTGCCTGAGGATGTGGGCCACAAACAGTATACGTGGCGCCTCCATGCTCCTCTCTCTCCAGTGTCTCATTTTGCATCATGGTGAATTTATTTTCATCACACTGAGGCACACTGTTGCTTGCAAAGCTCAAGTGAAGACTACATCTGTGCAGGGATGCAGCAGAGCCACGGCATGGCTCGACACTCCCTCTGTGCTGCCAAAGAAAGCCGGCGTGCTGTGGCATCACATCCACCCTGTATTAAGAGTATATGGTATGCAGTACGGGCTCTGCCCAGCACGCTGGCAAATTCTAAAATGTAACAGGGCTCTAGGGCAGGTTTTCTGTTTGTCCAAGGGCTACCAAGGTGTTTGGAAAACAACAGAAAGACCATCCCACACACTGTCACCATAGGATGGCTTTTGTTTACAACCAGATTAAAAATGAGGCTACATTTGAAATGTTCCTCTGTAATTTTTAGTGCTCTTCATTTTGTTTGCCTTCCTCAAGTGCATGTGAATGTGCTTATTCATATTTTGTTCTGTTTTCTTCCAGTTATTCTGCAGACTCTTCTGCTGTCTACCCCAGATTGACAGTGGTCTATGGAGTACAAGTTGAGAAACACTGGTTTTAAAGTGTGCTGCTTTACTAAAGGGATGACCAATAGAAAAGTGATATGCACCCAAGATTTGCAGTGATGTGATTTCTGTTCCTCTTCTCAGAACCAACTTCTGCTTTTCTCTCTAGCTCTCTGATGCAGTGAAGCCTGAGCCGCTCAAGCCACGAACAAATTCCTTTCTGAAATGGAGTCTGAGGAATCTTCCATATGCAGGTAAGAGATTTTTTTAGTGCAGTAGTTGCTCATTTACTGACCTTTGTCACAGGCAGTGCATGCTATAAACTATCTGACACAGACCAGAATCTTGATAACACCAAAAGATGGAGGTTTCTGGCTCATCTCTTCAGAAAAAAAAAAAAAAAAATTCTCCTGTATAGATAACTGGATAGTTAGGGATTCCTGATAGAGTAACAGAATAATCATGCCAAAAGATAAGTGATTATCCTCAAAGCCATGCACAGCCTGCAAGTTATCTTAAGTGCCTCAGAGGGAATAAATAAAGCATTGTTTGCCGCTACATTCATATCTCTGTATAGCTGTCACTGAATCTGAAGAGAGACATAATTAATGGGATAATTAATCAACCAGCTACTTTGTAGTGTTCCTAAGAGGGAATGAACATGTTTTTAGCTTCAAGACAACCAAGTTAAAATGATGCTTCTGTCAGAGCTATTTTGATTAGATTTGCAAAACTGCCCTAAATTTTCTCTCTCTCTTCTGATCCTGTATGTGAAGGAACAGGAGGAAGTCTGGGTGCTTTCTATGGTCTGATTCCTCTGCAGCAGTGTTCTAGGCCTAGCCCCATGTTTCTGAGGCTTAAACATGGAAAATAGCGCACTTAGCAAGTTTGCACCGGCAGCATGGGACTGAAAATGCCAGCTCTCCAATGCTTACAGATTGCTCAAGGCTTTCTTCATCTCTGGATGTCTGCAATTAATATTTCAGTGTTCTCTGCTACATTTTGGGAATTTGACAAGTTAAATAAATTACGTGGCGAATTAAAGGTTAAAAAAACGTGGCCTTCGTAAGTTATTTGTATACATATATTTTTTGCCTTCTGTTTTATGCATAGATTTGATAGGGAAGATGGTCCATAGTCCTCATGTATGTATGTGACGTACTTCCGCAGCAGCTTTGCTGTTTACTTGATACAGGGCCCATACCTTAGAGACCAGCAGGGGCAGCGGGCTGGCACCTCTGACCCTTGGTGAGGTGTTACCGAGTGAGCTAAGGTCACTCTGGAGGTTGTGTTTTGATCTTGTGTTCCTGTAGGTCAGCGCTGAGTGGAGGGGATTAAGGGATTGTCTTTAGCAATCTGTAAGAGGGGTCCGCTGCTGGCGATAGCCTTGAAAAGAATGTTTGTCATCTGCACGGCCTGGTGTGGGAAATTCGCAGGATCACTGCATCCAGCACTGCGATTGCCAGAGAGCTCTCTCTCAAGCCAGAAGGAGCCTCGGCCAGGGTATGTGTGTCTTATCTAGCTGTGACGTTTCTAGAGGAGATGATGTTTTATAGCATATTCGTTATATGAGATATCTAATTCATGGAGAACTGGCACATTTAATGTACCTTTTCAAATGATTTCTTAATTTGCAATTTAAAAAAAATTATGTTAAGCATTTTGTCCCAAGTCTTTTTCTCACTGTTTTTCTTGCCCACGTATAACTTCATGTATGGCTGGCTATCTGGACCACAGGACTTAAAGGAGCAGTGGCATGCTTCATAAATCGCAGTTTGTCCCAAAGCCTGCGTTAACTAGCCAGTCACCACAATTATGCACTCATAAGTCACTTCACTCAACCTTCTGGTATTAAAAAGTGATATGAAAGTGTGGTTTTGCCTTGAGGAAAATCAGTGCAGTGGAGAGAGAAGATTTTCCTGGGGCATGGCTCTGAGCCCTGCCTTGTTCACTTGACGCTGTCAGCTGGATGTGAAACCTCCCCTGTTCTTTTTCTTGCGTAAGTTCAGCCTGTCTAGTGCGGAGGATGCACCGACACAGCATGATGCAACCTAGCCAGAGGAAGGCTGCACTCCTCCGAGGGTATTAGCTGTGCTGAGAAGCAGGATGTGGTTCAGGACAATGCAAGTTTTCCCACTTCCAAGGTCTGAACTAGCTAGTGTTGTGATACAACACCGTATCATGCAGCCCATATCCAAAAAGTCACTATGGGTAGAAACATTTAACAATCCCCTAGCAGGGTTTTAAATATACACATTTTTGTACCTTCTACTTTAAATGTAATACCCTATATTCTACACAGACACCTCTAAGCCCGAATGTCCAAGTGCTTTCAGATCAGTAGCAAAATTCTCCATTGTGATCTCCTTTGCATTTCTTCTTCCTTCTGTTTGACTTAGCTGTCATGTCTCCCAGTAGCCCTACAGTGCTGCAATCAATGTCAAAGCAGAGAACTTTGCTTTTATTTCTCTGCAATATACTTATGTACCCTAAGAATAATAAAAAAAATCTGAATTAATTCTGCCTGCTAAATTCTGTGATTATTAACAAAAATACAGCATAAAAATCTCTAGATCCAAAAAGAGAATTTTGTCCTTGAACATGCTGATGAGGAAAAATGTTCTGATTAGCCCTTTGGTACATTTGCAGCCTCAAAATTCCACATCTTGTGTTGCTCAAGCCATCAGTTACTAAAAGCTGTTTGGCACAAAATCTCATTGGTATTTCAATAAATTAATTGTATCACCTGAAGACATAGTATCAGAACAGTCAAAAGGAAACATTTGTGTGTTTGGAAGACAATTTCCTACTGCCCTGTGAGTTTCCAAGTGGGAGGATCATTCCTGTCTTTTCATTGCTAATTGTGTTACAGAACTGGTTTCTTTCGGCAGGAACTTATCATGAGATAATCTAATTGTGAATAATTTTGTTTACCAGACAGTTTTTCTTTGAAAATAATCTAATTAAAGTCTCTCAAAAATTTATCACCTCAAATATTCCCTATTGTTGGTTCCCAGTGCTTCATTAATGCCTCTTTTATGGGTTTCTTTCTTATTCTTGATGATTGTTCCAGAAAAGTAATCTCAAATTATTTTCATCTGTCTTCCCATTGTGAAGGCCTGTCAGTTTAAAGATATAATTCTTTTATCCCTTCCTGATGCTTTCCAGAAAGTACTGTATGCACATGTTTTTGAAAGAATACCTGTATTCTGAAAATGTATTTGTAAGAACAAAGGCTGGTTGTGTTAAAAATGGTTAAGTTACTATTTTAAAATAAGCCTTTTGTCTGTATTTATTAGAGGCCAATGCTGTTGCCCATCACCACAGAATGTGAACATACTCCCTGTAAAATAGGTTAGCTGTTGCAGAGTATCTGATCTTCAGGGAGTGTGCTCTCTCCTCCCTTCCCATAATTATTAATGGGAAATATAATTCATATAATAAATTAGTAGCTTATGCAGTTAAAGAATTACAGGTTTGGGCTCATGGCTAATAAAAATATAGCATTGCATCAGTTGGGATGCCTTGGTCAAAGAATGCTGCTCCATAACTGTTCTCTCTTCAACATCCCGCACTAAATAAACTGCTACTCTTCAGTCTCTTACTGTAGAGAAGAGAGCCCTTACTCCCGTCATTTGTCGCATTAGTTCTAACGTTACAGGAGTAAAACTGTGAAGTATGGGATCAAGTCACTCTGCTTTGCGCTTGCATCTCAAGAGCGCGGATGGCCACCACCTCCACAGGCTGCCCTCCTTTTTTTTTTTCTTTCTCGCTCTCATTATTTCAAAATTAAGTCACATAAAACCGAGCCCCAAATATCTGTCTGCCGACCAGAGCTGTTAAATGCTAATGTGGAGAAATGAGCCCCGCCTGACTGGACTAATTAAGTTGGCCAAGGCACTTGGGAGTAGCTCAAAGCCTAGTCGCAGTGGGAAAGGGAGGGAATAATGCCAGTTTCTTATATATGTACATATTAAAGGAAAACAGCTGCTCCAAAATACCCTTGGTGAGCAGATGGCACCACAGGCAGGCTGCTAAGGGAGCAGTGTCTGGAGACTGGTAAAACTGGCTTTTTAAAAAGCAGTAACTTGAAGAACAGAAGGATTGGTTTTCCTCCCCCATTTATCATCAAAGTTGCTTTCAACAAACTTCTAACAAATGATACTTTTAGCTTTTGCAAGATTATTAAAGGGAATATCAGACCATCCTAGCAGGAGGGCCCTACACAAATTATGTCATGCTCAGGGGCAGATCTGGGTGCTAAAACCCTCTTGCATTTACAAGCAATTGAACGAGACTGCTTTGGCTCCAGAGTTTTTACTATTCTGCTGGTTTTGTGTGCTTTACTGATTATGCTCCATCACTTTTACTGTTTTTTCTGGTTTTATAGAAGCAAAGGCAGTAATAGCAGTGGTTGGAAAATGGAGCTGACAGCAAATGTGAAGCTCAAATTCTTCATGTTTTCCTTCCTGAGGGCTCGAAGATACTACAAGAGATGTTGGATGTGACATGAAACAGGGGTCTATTTACTACATTTTGCAAGAGCTGATAACTCCTGTCTTCTGGCTGAAGTCCAGCGTGAGTAACTATTTTCATACCTAAAATTCCTCTACCGTTTCAGCTCAACGTGTTCTTCACTTCCTGAGTTAAACTGTGCAGCCCAGGAATTGCTAAATGGCAAGTGCCAAGCCTTAGCTCTGTTTTGGATGAGCAAGGCTCCCTGGGAAAAAAGGAGAGAGGGAACGTTTGTTCCTATAAATTTAGTTCCTAGGGCTGTTCCCCACAGCTCTCTAAAGAGTCCAATACACATCTTCATTGCAATAAGAAAATGAGAGAATGGGAGAAAGAGCTGAATCCATTTGAGATTTACATGAGCAATTGTCACAAGGGCAGAAAGCTACTGGACATAGAGTCTCATCAGCGTTGTCCTAAGGTGGTTCTGTGCTGAGCTCCTCCTGCATGAGCTTTTTTTTTCCTCGGTGAGTCTTTCCACAGTAGAGATCCTCCTGGTGGCAAATCCCTTTTGCCTGGGAGACCACTTCTGAGTACAGCCATGTTTTCAAATCTCTTTGCAAGAGATTTCCAGTATTCTACTCTGTAGCTGCATTTACTTTGTATTATAACAATTAGGGCCCCATTGCACTAAACACTGAAAAAAATCACAGGAACAGATGGCTGCAGATGTTAAGAGCTTGTAACTGATATAGACAAAGGCACACAGAATGGGATGGAAAACAAGGCTGTGGAACAGCTACCTAAGACTGCGTAGTCAGGAAAAAAAAAAAAGAGGTTTCCCATCTTGCAAGTCAGAGGAAAATCCACAGGAGTCTGAAAACTTCCAGAATTATGTTTCTTTGTTTCCTGTGCTACAAACCTTAGCCTGACATACACAGTATTACTCCATCCTCCCTGACGTGCTATGGCCAGTAACCTTTGTCAGTTATTATCATTCAGAATTGGAATTCAGAGACACTTTTCTTCAGAAAAGCAAAAACAAACAAACAAAAGAATTAAATTTCCAGCTCAATTCGTGCCCAGAGCTGGGGAAGACCTTCTGCGATATTCTGTGCTAATACAGGCATCTCTCTTGAGATGTGTTCAAACTGAGGTTTCCAAAGGAGGCAGACATATCCGTTCCCTAGTAATTGCTGTGGAGCTGGTTTATCAAAACAGCATTATTAACTCCCTTCTACGTGTATTGTCAAGTGCATGCAAAGAAAAGGGGCTTCTCTTTTTTCTTTTTTTTTCTTTTCACTCCATCAAAAACAGGCACAAAGTAGAGGAGAATGTTTATTTCGCAGTATGACATGGTGTTAGTCTATATCTGGCTGAAGTCTTCACCTGACTGAGGAAACCATGAAGGCAAGGTAGGGAATGAATAGCACTTCCAGGAAAAGATGTTCCAGCAGCTGGATCACTTATTTGATATTTAGGACACCTGAGCATAGGTCCCTTCTGTCAGGAGACTGTCTACAGCAGGTAAGAGGCTTAGCCTCTGTGTGCCTCAGCGCTACGGTAAGGCTAAAAGCACTGCCTTGCTACAGCCTGCGGCAGTGCATACCAGCTGGCTGTGGCTTCTAGGGGATACTCCCTGAGTGGGAATCGTTGCAGCCCTGGTGCTTCACCTCCCTTGCTGAGGGTGTTGGACTGCAGTTCTGGGAAAGGCTATGCCACTTTATTCCACGCTTCACTCAATACATTCTTACTTCTTTGGTCAGAGGGTATAACAGAAGGAGAGAACCAGGCCTGTGCCAGGATCCTTTTTCAGAGGACTGGTGGAAGAGGTAGCAAGTATTTTGCACAGACTAGGGAGGTGTTTGGGTTTTTGGTTGCTATTCCTTCCCCTCCACAGAGAACACTGAAGATTATTTGCATGTGTGTGCACAGTGGGAGAAGATGCCCAGCTGAGATCCAAACACAAATGAAACAGAACTCGCAAAGTTCAAAGCTGACACAATGCAAGTTCTTGCTACTAGGAAAAAAATGTTGTTCTAGTTTTCCTTTAACTAAAAAGAAAATACATTCCCATCATCCATTTTAAAAGCGCATGCATTTAAATCAACGTGCTGATTTGGGGGTATGAAGAGAGGGGTATTCCAGTTCCTAAAGCCTGTTTTTAATTATCAGATGAATTCTGAGACAATCTCTGAACATTCAGCACTTGTGGTCAGCTTTCCCCACCCAAAAAAGCTAGTGGCTTTTGCAGACATTCCATAAACACAGGAAGCTTTGACTGTGTCTCTAACAGATAGGGAAACAGAAAAGCAAAATACCCAAAATGTGAAGGCAAAAGCTAGACTCAGGACTTCCCATGCCAGCTCATAGCAATGATTTATATCGTCCAGAAGTCTGTCTTTGATGGCCAGAGCCAGATGTTTCAAAGAGAATTGTGCAGATCTGTAGAATACAATTCAGACATAAGCTGCCTACGTGTTAGATATCTTTTTAATTATTGGCTTCCTCCCCTAAGCATGAGGCTTTATATTCTGTTTGAGCCTTTGGTTTGATTCTCTTGCTGGGGGGTAGAACAACATGGAGGGCTGCAAAAATGCCTTTTGCAAGATGCCTTTGGTGTTTTGGATTCCTGTTGATAACTATTTAGTCCTAATCTGCATTTACTGAAGTCCTAGCCTCAATGATACTTGGAGCAGTAAGTTTCATGGGCTAACCTTACTTTGTCCAAGTTTTCTTTTCACCCATTTTAAGACTTCTGTCTTCCAGCTCCCTATTGAATGTCTCACTTTGCTTTTAAACATGAGAGTAGCCAAAAAGAAATTCCTGACTGTCTTTTTTCTGCACCATTTATTATTTTTATACAGCCTAATTGTTGTTAGTGTCCTTCCTAAAATAAACATTTGTTCCTCTCAGCCATACTTTTTCCAGAGGGAAGACTTTCCTTTCCCTTACTAATCTCTTCTTCTCAGCTTTGCTTCTGCCCACTGGCTGACCAGGCCTGAAGCCACTAATACAGCTGAAGGTACTCCTCTCATTTTAAAATAGCGTTGTAATATTATAAATATTGTCTTTTCCACCTGAATGTTAACCTTTGCATCACACCATCCCAGTGAAGAGAGAAGAGTTTTTAACAGAACTGTCCACAGTTAGCCCACATCTTGCTCAGGAGCAGTTATAGTCAGTCATGGATAGCTGAAATTCAGAACGTTCTTTCCGAGGTACATTACCGCACTTTGAAAAGTGTTTGGGTATCATTTCTCCCTTAACAGTCAAAATAGAATTCAATGTCATCACTGTTAGCCTGTTTGTCAACAGAAACCCCTTTCCATAATTTCTTGTTCTGTAGAAAATTTCAAAGTAAAAAAAAAAACAAATTGGAACAAAAAATACAGATTGTGAAATCTCCAGGAGAGTGAGAAAAATCAATAGTAAGGAACTATCAAAATACCTATTTTTTGTAACGTTAGCTGACGTTTGAGCTTTCATGTTATAGTAAACTACTGATAATACTAAAATTACAATTGAAGAAAAAGAGGAAAACAGTTTTGCTGAAGCAAACGTTTTTGTTTATGTTTTTGTGGCAATATATTCCTGCAGACCATTCAGATTTCCACTGCGCTATCCTGTGGCAAACTGCTCTGTTGAAGGTCTCGGTTATAGCTCCACCATGGGAGAGGGCTGCTTAGTTTTGGTTTTGCTTTACACTAATGGCTGTATGTTAACCAAGACCAGTTAAAAATAGTTAATATTTTATTGTACTTCAGAATTAGCTAGTAAATAATTTAAGCTATTATGAAATTGAATATCTAACCCTTACTGCCTCATGACTGTTACTTACAGCTTGTATTCAGATAAAATTAAGATATTGTTATGGAAACTGGAAGTAGTTTAGTTCAATTTGGTCAAACTGTCCACTAAAATCCTAGCCAGTTTAAAATCTGCCTTCAGCGTATCCTTGCGCCCTCCAGCTCCTGCTCTCATATCAGCTCAGCCTGAAATCTGGAAATTCCTACCCCCGTGAGTAATGGGCAAGGAGGTGCTGCCTCCCCGCCAGCTCTGCATCCCCTTCTCCTTTGGGTCTCCTTTGAAACTAGTTAATAATAAAGAGCAAAAGACCCCTGGCCCTTTTCACTGTTTTATTATACTCACTTGCGTGATAGCTTTAACACTGTATGCTCATTTTCCTGTTTCCGGCCTTAAGGCAGATACAATATATGAGTAAAGAAATACCTTGTTTTACTAGCCGGTGTAGTTCCTCAGCAACATAGTAGATAAGTTACATATGTTAAAGCCGTTCTAGTGACATGCGCCAAAACCTCACGTAAAACGAACTCCAGATCAGCTCTTCTCTAGGGAATCGTCAGCAAGCTTGGATAAGTCCCTGCTGAAAATCGAATGTCATCTGTTCCCACCAGCTTAAGGCTAAAATTAACTTACGTGGGGTTTTTCAAATGGAACATTTGCAGTGTCCCCGAGTCCTTTCTTCTGCAGACCTGTTGTTTTCAGCAATATTCTTGGCTCACCCATGCACAGCAAGCTTCTATGGGAGATGTTAGTCAACATCTGTAAATGCGGGACACGAGGAGGTCGTGGGCAGAACTTCAAAGGCAGAAAGAGAGCAATGAGGTCCCTTTTCACAACAGCCAGCTCCCAGGGGAAAGAGATGTCTCTGTGCCATCAGTGTCCCTGAATCTGGAAGGGCCTCATTTTTTTAGTAAGTTGAGCGGCTGCAGGTCAGGGGAGCTCTGAGTGTGCAGGACTCCTTATTGACACCCTAACTCCTGACAAGGAGCTTGGGGGTCTAGGGCCAAAGGTGACCCATTTTGGTGTTCAGACAGATATCGGATGCTTTTCTTGAAAATGAATGGAGTGGGTATTTATTTCATCTTAAAGTTCAGCATGATAATTAGGCATAGATGATTAAATACACAATTTTAGCAACTTTGTGGAAGGAATGACCCAGTATGAATAACTGTTACAGCTGTCAACATTTCTATGCTGTTTTTAGGGGATTAATATACCACCACAAAAAATTGTTCCAGGCAGAAACTTGGCATTAAAAGATGCAGTCCAGGAGTGATTTTTTTTTCCCCTCAAATCTGAATTTAATCCATTTGTCTGTTTTTAAGTATGAAGAACCTGTGCTTTTGAAGGTGGAGATTCCTTACATAGTTCTGGTTTCAGAGTAAATATTTAGAGAACTGATGGGGGTTAAAAACCTCTGCCTCCTCCCTTTGCCTCCATTCTGCCTCTTTCAGGAAACCTGGATCTTGCTACGTTTTTACACTTTATCACAGCCTAAGATAGGGATAGCTGAAAGGGTAGTTGTAGATTTATTCTTCCATGTTTTCCTCTTTCATTAGGTTAGGCATTTGCAAAGCCCCTGAATATGCCCATTGACTTTTGATAGCGGTTGGGAGTTTCTTTGGGAACTCTGAAAAATTACATCTGTGTTAGACGTTCTGTCCACAGAGAGTGATTTCTCTGCCCACATGTAATATCAATTTCAGCACTCTAAGATGTCCTGAAAGTAGTCATCTTTCCCCAGTCATTGTAACTCTCTTCCGAAAGATAAGTTTTCAGCAATTTCTGGAGTAAACAGCCTATTGTGAAGACAGTAGCAGCAGCAATTATTCTAGTCTCAGTGCCTTTGCTGTCATGCTTCTAATGCCAAATTTCTGCCAAACCAGGGAAGGAAAATTTAGCTCCTCCATGGCCAATTCCTCATGACTTGAACAACTCAGAATTATCAGGGAATGCAAAAAAGGAGGAGAGAGAACATTTCTCTCTCTAAATTAAGAGCATATCTTCTAAATTAAGAAATTTTCAAGATATAAGAAAAAGATCTGTAGAAAATGCAGCAGCTGAGACTCCCAGTCCTGAATGAAGGGTTCACTCAAGATTTTGTGAGCTGCGACCCTCTGTGCTGGCAGGGAAAGTCGCTCACGTTTTATCTTCAGTGTTTAGCTTTGCTTTAAAAATAAGCAGTGTAGGTTCTACACTGGATTCCAGGACTGAATAACTCCGTAAACTCTGAGATTTTTTTATAAGTTCAAATGCAAAATGTTCCATGAGGTAACAAAGAATCCACTATTCTGGGCCCGAGTTTTGTTTCGTACGCTGTCTGTGAGCTTACAGTATTACTTCTGCTCTAAGGGCACCTGAGGTGCGAAACGGGGTGCTGTTGCCTTCCGATCTGAGAAAACAAAGGCACTGAGAGATGAGTGCTCATATTTGAATCAAAAAAGAGAAGGAGTAACAGCGTAACCCCTGTTTTACTGAGGCCCAAGTGGGCAGGATTACTTTGTCTGAGACTGCCCAGACTGTCCATGGCAAAGCTGAGACCAGAGCCTGGCCTGGTAGTCTAATGCCTTAGCAGTCAAAGCCTGTGTTACTGATCAGAGCAGTAAAATTATTTATTGTTCTACAGCTATTGAACAGTCAGTTAAAATGATGTTTGAGTTGTGCTTTAGGAGGCCTTTTTAAAGACCTGATGAGTTTGCTCAGGAACCGTAACTGCTTCATGGGCTGAGTTAGGGTTGAGATGCCCTTCTGCCTCAGCAGGCGCGCTGCGTTTGCAGGTGGCAGTCACACGCGCCTTACAAAGCCCCTCTGTGTTCTGCTTTGTCCAGCCAGGACGACCGAGGGAGGACATTTCAGGTTACACATCGCATCTGCTCAGCCTTGCAAGGGTTTGGGCAAATAGGGTTGATTTATTAAAACCTGTAAATGCTATGCAGCCCCTCCAGAGAGCGACACTGCGTGTCAGGTGTGTGCTATGCCACAAGGACCACACCGACTTCAGCTACAGGTGCCACAGGCATGAGCCGACACTCTGGCACAAGGTGTGAAACCCCAGAGAAGGCAGCTCTTGAGCGAGCAGGTACACTGGTTAGTGGAGTGGGGGGCAGAGAAACGCAAGCTAGGGAGACCCTGCCAGCTCCGGAGACGTGAGCAGCACGGCTGTGTGAGCAAGCTCTCTCAGTGGCGTTCATTAGCCTCGTTACAGCAGAGGCACTAATATGCAGCTATGCTATCCCAGGGGGATAAACCCTACCGATTGTTTTTAATTTTGTGCTGGGTTACTTTTTGCAGATGTCGTGAGCTAGATCAGCTCCCTGAGGGTCAGGCAAGCATTAGGTGTGATGCAAGGGAAGGAAGAAGCCCCTGCAGCCTGGCTCGGGCCTGCCTCTTCCCATGGCAGGGAGCTGTGAGAGGAGCTCGCGATCTCACTCGCCCTCAGTAACGCATCAGATTCTGGAGACCTTGCAAACGCTTTTTTACTTAGTTAGTTTTCAAAAGCAGGCTCACTTCTAGCACTTTTCTCATCTTGCTTTGTACTTTTCAAGCAGTTGGGAAGACTTTGCCATGCAGGTGCCTGTGAGTTTCAGTTTCTGGTTTGCATGATGCTTTGCATGGTGGTGCGTGTTTACACTGGCACTCTGTGGTGGGAATGTGTCATGGGTTCAGGAAGGGCATAGTGTCCACAGATGGCATTTATGGCCTGAGAGCAAGGCAAGGCGAAGGGAAGCTACACCAGCATGCCAGATGAGGGTCTTTAAGACGGGGAAGTATTTTAAATGAGATTTACAGTTTTGTAGACTGAAGATACTCGACTATAATTTTAACACTGAGGACTGGACCCAGATGTTAGCGACAGTTACAAGGAGATTCTCTCAAGATGAATGTGCCTTGTCCTCCTTCCCCTTGGGCAATCAGGCTAGCCTAATAAGAAGATGCTTTCTTATGTAGCAAACTCTTGCCCAGTAATCTGCTGAATTTAATCCCTTACAGGGAAGGCGTGCATTCCAGATTTGTTTTTCTCTGTCGCTTCCCAGGCAAAAAGTTGTTTTGGCAAACTAGGAAGTTACACTGGCATGGGCACCCGGGTAAAAGAAACATGAGTTAGGAGTGGTAGTGGGTGAAGGCACCTGAATCAGATTTGCTTGCAATTTCCTACAGGCCAACATAGGCAACCTGCAGTTCAAGTGTAACGTCTTTGTTGGGGCTGCAGCCCTGCTAATATGGGGATCATAGAGTAATCTGAATCCACGGCTGTGGGAGGAAACAAGGTGCTTTAACAAGCATGGGTCTCTTAGGATCCAGGTGTCTGCCCAACTCTGTCTGTAGTGCGATGCTGTTATCATCTGCTATTAATGGACTACTGCCCAAGCTCCTCTTCAGTTTAACTCTCTGAGGTATGTAAAGAATCTGTGTCTCATCCGCAGGAAGATTTTGAAGTATAGCTTGTAGGGTTAGGAGAGCCAGCTACCTCCATGTGGACCCTTTTACCCATTGTAGTACCTTTCAATAGAAATGTTCCTGAGGCCGCTGTAGGGGTATTTTGAATTCCTGCATGACCTTAAATTAAGAGCAACTAATAGCAGTACTGGACAGGGTCCATTTAGTTCTGTTTCCTGTATCCAGAGGTACTCAGTAGCAAATTCTTAAGAGAGAAGTTTAAAAAAACAGAACTAACGGATGATCCTCTCCTAAGTGCATCTCCTCCTTCCAGCAACTGGTAGGTTTGGGAGTTGTTGAACCAATATTTGAATCCAGACAATCACATTTACCAACCTTCAGTAGGCTAATAATCTAGTAGTTGCGTAATATTGGGGTTTTTTTTAATCTGTTTATCCTGTTGGCCCTCACAACATCCTGTGGTGATGAGTTCCATAGTTTAATTGTGTGTTGTATGAAAAAGCACTTCTTTTTGTTTTAAGGCTGCTAATTCCAGTTGGGTGGTCCCAAGAAGAATTATGAATAACTGTTTCCTTTTCCTTGATAGTGTATTTGCATTAAAGCACGTGCTTAAAGTTCAGCAAGCTCTGAAATACTTTACTGAATTGGATCCTCAGGGTTTTAATTGTCACCAGCTCTAATCTCTTGAAGACATGACTCTCTTGAAGGAACTGGTATGATTCCATAGTGGGTTTCTAGTTTCAGTGATTTTAATGGTACCTCATGTTGATGTTTGCGTTTTGTTCATAAAATTTTCTCCTGTAACTCCCTCTTCCCTGACACTGATGCGCTGTATAGACTGCTAGAAATAAATGTGATATATTCTTGATAACAAACAGTGTAGTGGAAGATGGCTGTAATAATAGTTTGTGTACAGCTCTCATAGCGCTTCACAAATAACAACGTTCTTACCAGCCTCTCACACTTTTTTCATGCCGCACAGGCTCAGAAGCAGAGGCACGGAGAGGGTGAGTGACATGGCAAAGGCACCAACTGAGAATTAGTGACAAGCTCCCGCTTAGAACAGAGTTCCTTCCTTCCGGTCCTTGCAACATGTTATATGAGCTTTTATAAAACTTCACTTTTAATTAAGGAAATTATATAATATTTTTTAATCCAGTCCATCAAAACACTTACATTTGCCTTAAATTAAAACAAATGCTGTAAACGAAGCACAGGATTCAAAGCCCTGATGGAGCTGGGTGTTGTCATTTATGAATAAATTGCTTAAACATTTATTTAGGAAAAGAAATGCTTCTTTTTGCTCCAACCATTTTGTAAGAATGCTAGAGAGCTTTAAGTGGTTTAAGGTCTTCACTTTTTGAAAACCAGTTGTTAAGCAAAATAAACTGCTTGCAGAAAGGAGTCAAATTTAAAGTCATGCAAAGTTCAAAAAAGAGAAAAAGAATTTTAAAGAGCTTGTTTTCACCATGCTCCGACCCTAATACTGTGAATTAATTCACCTCAGATTGGAGGCAGAAGGATCCCATTGTTTTCATTTTTAAATATATTTTTCATTCAACTGGAATACCCTAAACATAACACTTCAGAACAAATTATCTTTTATTATTTATTTATATTTTAAAAAATGTGGTTTGGAAGTATGTTATCTTTCCTGTCTGTAGAGCACTCAACAGCCAGAACTAGATATTTTTTCCATCCATCCGTGCTGAGGTTGAATTTTGCAGAACAGAGGAGGTCCTCGCAGCTTTCCCTGTTTGACTGCAGAAAACCAAGGCCTGGCCTACGCTGCAGAAAGCAGCCCCATATTAGAGACCCCAAATTTAGCTCCGTGCAAGCTGCTGAATCTACGCTGGGTGCCACAGTTATCATGCGGAGACACTGAGCAGCACTTGGGTCCTGGAAGCGCTGCAAGTGCTAATTAGCCCATATACCTTTGTGTATTAATGCAAGTAAACGGCTCGCGGTTCTGACACCGACTTGTTTAGCACTTGCTTGGGGATTTTTACAAGGTGCTCGTTATGTGATATACATACATGCCCGAAGGAGGTGTAAAATGAACCTGGTAATAAGCGATGTTGTGGCAAGGAAAAAAATATACAATAAGAAACACGAAAAAGTTTTTTAAAGATATCATTGCTTTAAATAGAGAAAATACATTTATACCCTGGGGTATTGTAGAAACAGGCACCTATATTTTACTTTACAGCAAAGTAATACAGAAAGTCCTTAGTGCAAACAAGAAGGGCTCATGTGTGACGTGTACGAGGTACCTTTCTCCTTTTGAGGCATTTTGGAGAGTAACACAGTGAAATTCAGGCTTTGGCTTTGTTTCCACAAGGAAAATAATGTGTGAAAAACTTACAATTTGGGCACAAATGCAAAGCGTGTTGCTCTTCTAACATAAGTTAGCTGCTCGGCATAAACCCCAATTACTGCCACACGATTTATTTCAATTAACCAACAGATGTTAATCTGTTGTTCGCTCAAATGTAAGTAAGTATGTTAGTAAAATGTTAAAACCACGCTTTTTTCCTAGTACAGACTTGGCATCAGCGTGCACTTGTTACAGATCTACCGACGGTTACTCGTTTTACTAATAACACAGAAGCAGATGAGCAAACACTGGCCAAGCCTTGTCTTGAAAACCGTTCAGGTTATCAGGGGCAAGAGTGAAAACTAAAAGCTGCCTCAGCAAAAGCCGAGTTGGCAGCTTGTCAGGAGCCCCCAAACTGCCTCCATTTTACACAATGTAGACTTGTAGCAGTTGTCATTTTTCAGCAAGGTCTTTAGAGGGAATAGCTGCTGACACGCAGAACGGCATCCTGTCGGCAATGAGACGAGGCAAACTGTGCAGGCCTGCTCCTGTCCGCAGCCTGGATGGACAAGTCCAGGTTACCCACGTCTCGCGCTCGGCAGTTGTGTATTTGTGAAGCCACCCTAAAGCAGAAGAGCTGGGGGCAGCCTTCAGCTCCGTCAGGATTTGGGTTTGATACGCTGGTGTCTGCAGTTAGACAGTTAGATAGAAATTATCCTCCTCCCTCATACACAACCCAAGTGAAATTGTAATCAACAAAGTAAAACTTGAGCGAGAAGGCCGCTGGGGAGTTCTGGCTCTGGTTAAGCTCGCGGCTGGCTGTGCTGAAAACGTGTGCAGCTGATTCTGTGCAAAATGGTAACTTCAGCCACGAACTTTCAAGAGTCGCTCTGGCAGAGGGCTACAGTGAAAGTCCAATTGTTTGCTCGGCTTATTGTCCCTGTAGGCCAATGAATGCTAAAATAGCTTCTAATGAAACTTTAGCTTCTGGCTGGCTCCTAGCCTATTATCCAGCCGTAACAGCTATGCCATTGCAGTGCCAGTTTTCAATTCTACTTGATTAACAATTCATGCAGACTATGGGATGATTGAGATGGATGTTAAGCATGTTGATATGCGGAGGATTAGCTCTTCAAACGTCCTCACTGTTGGCACCTGCGAGCTGCTATTTTGATAACCATTGTTACAGTACCAGTGATTAGCTGGGATATGCATGACACGAGGCTCTGGACAGATTTTAAAACAATGTGTAGTTCAGTTAAGTTGATCTGGAAATTTGAAATATGGAGGCCATTTTACCTTCGGAAGGAAAAAGGGCTGTGCGCTCTAAACACCGGGTAATGCTCTTGCTGCTTGAATCTGCAGTCTACATGCTGAGGTAGACATGTCGTGATATACTGAATTAACTGTTGCAATACCTTTGCAAACGACCTGCAGATGATCCTCCCTCTGCTGTCACTCAAGGGCTGCTGTACAGCATCCCCATGGCAGTCTGGTGTCTAGCTCCCTTGGGTAGTTTTCCCAAGTAAATGGAAAGCTATTCCATTCGGCATCAGCATATCTGAGGCGGTTTGCACTGACTCAAAAAAAGGTCATCTTTCTCCAATGAACAATGGTATTCCTGATGGAAATTTGATAGCCTGGTGTTTCAGCTCTTCCCTTTGCATCTGGTAATTGGCCTCTAACATTGGGCCATAGAAGCATGTCCTCGGAGGTCTGCGACATGACACGTCTAATCAAGATTAATCCCAAGACAATGAGCTGGGACTTTTTTTTCCCCCTATTTCACTGTAAGGAAAGATTAAAAAAAAAAAAAAAGTGTAAATATAAACTCTGCAGACCTAAGCTGAGTCCATGAACTCTGCCCAAAGAGCTTTCTATAGCAAAAATAGCATGAAGACTAATGGGAACATTGAGTACATTCTTTAACTGGATAAGCATTAACTGCTAAGAAATTGGTGAAAGTTTTCAGAAATACAAAGAAAAAGGATAAAGAACTAATGAGAGGATAGATTAATATGTATTTGTTTTTCCAGTGGACTAGATTTATTGTGTTTGCTATTGCTGAATCTCATCTGTCATGTTTAAATAATAACATGTCAAGTTGCCAGCTCAAAGATCTCAGCGATATGAACTGCATGTTTGTTACCAGGGAGGATGGGAAAGAGCAAGCTAAGACTGGGGGATACATGCAGAGAGATGTTGGAAGGATGTCTGTAATCACACTGTACCTAGGCTCACACAATTTTGCGAACTGAGACTAAACACTTTCACAGTTCTTTTGCTGTGGCAGCAAGTTTCAGGCTATACAAATACAAGGCTTGAAGTGAAGGGGATAAAATATTATTCGTTCTGCTACATGACAAAGGATTGCTTATAAAATAATGCTGAATGCCTCTTTCTTCACTTTCTCTCCTCCTTGAAGAAAACTCCAAACAGATTAGGAAAAAAACTGCTCAGTTTCAATAGAGAATTTTCCTTTGGCTGGATTACAATGCGGCCACTAGTTTAAGGATTAAAATGCATGAAGCAACAGGATGAGAGTAGGGATGAGAAACTAGATCTAAGGCCTTGATACCATTTGGCCCCTGCTAGTATTGGCTGAAAGCTGCGGTTAAAATTAGCCAATTGCCATCTGGTTCTAAGTAGGCACAAGACCGCATCACAAAAATCACTACCTTTGGCATTCACTGGCATTGCCAAATGTCAACAAGGAGGCCAAGGGCCGAACAACCATTTTGCTTGTTTGCCCCCAAAAATGTCCTGGCATAGGTCTTGACTGGGAATAAATGTGATTTTTTTTTTCGGTGCATTATTGTATGGTAGTAAGTAAACTTTGGCCAGACCTGGTAGGTTAGCTGCTGCCAAAATTTACGCTTGCTGAAGCACAGACAGCTAAATTCTCAGGATCTTCCCACCAGAAAGGTGAACATTCAGATCAGATTATAGGGATGAGTATTCAGTAAGAAAGTTGACTGTCTTTCAGAAATAATCTATCTACCTTGCAGGCCCATATAATGTATTTTGACAGTAGAATTACTCACGTATTTTCTTGAGCTGTATACACTCAGTGTGATGGAAATGGAATAATTGCTGAAGACTAAACATTACGATAGCCCTATTTACTCTCAGAAAATGTTTTTTTTTCCCAGAGCCACGTTCACACAGCCTAAATCCCCTGTGCTGGTGTTTCCTCTTGGCTAGGCACCTCTGAAGATTTCTGCCTAGTTTCCTAGGTCATCAGGCATAAGCAGGTAGGTCGAATTTAGGTGAACGTGGGCGTATTTTCCTACAGCCTGTCCAAATTCAAACTGAAGCCTTGATGTGTGACAACTGAGCGCTTCCACAAAACAAAAACTCATTCCTAGCAGGAGAGGAGCGTGCACATGTACAGCCCAAAAACTTCTGCTGATTCACCTCCTGGAGCTGCTTTTTCTTTTCCAGCTTTCTGTGTGGCAGGAGTGCGACTGCTGTACGTTCCCCGCTGTGAACTCTGCCAAACCGTTTCAGGGCATTCCTAAAAAACACTTTCAGTTTTGCCAGTTGTAGCCCAGAGGAGAGGAATAGCTGTCTGCCCTGATATGTCTCTACAGCATCTCTCTCCGTACTGTGGTAAGAGGGCCTTGGAAATATCCTCAGGTTTCTTGGCTGCTTTTCATTCCTGCTCTATTCCACTATTTACTGTCATCATGTTGCTGTACCAGTAAGATTAGTACCATAAATCTGTTAAGGATTTCATAATGGTAGCTGTTCTTTGTTCTGCCAAAAAAAAAAAAAATCCCCTACAAAATTGCAAAACTATACTGCAGTACAGCTGGTAATCATGTAGACGCAGCAGTAGATGTTATGATGATAGTGTATTTATCTATATATAGCTCAAAGCATTGTCAAATGAGCCGTTTAATGAGGATGGAATCAGGTCTTTTGGAGGCATAGTCTTTCTTACCGTCCAAAACGGTGGGCATTTCTGCAACTTTTTTCTCACATTCATCAGGATGCTGGGTCTGGTATCAGTTGCTGTAGTGTAAATCAGGAGGAAATCCACTGAATCTAGTGCCATTTCTGTACCAGTGTAAGATTATGATTGGGACTTTTCACCAGGAGAGAGTCATTTCCTTTCAGCTTTGTTCATTCACAGTTCTTTTCAGTCTCATGTTAGATTTTAGTCTCTTCTTTTTTTTTCCACATTACATTTTACTTGCCCTTTACTGCTACTTGTCCTCTTCAGCTTTCTTTTCTCTTCCACGGTAAGAGGCTTTAAAGTGAGGTGGATTGGGTGTCTCTTTGAAATTTTTTTTTTTTTAAACACCAGATTTACTGTAGTCAAATGCAAGTAAGCGACTTCAACAGAGGTTTCACTGAGTGGAATATAAATCCACCATGATATACCAGCAATTGGTTTTAAATGATCTGTTTATCTTTTTTGGCCTAAAACTTTCTAAAACTATAAAAAGAAAGATGGGGGAAAACATGTTACCAAAGGTGGTCTTTTTTTGCCTCTCCATTACTTGGTTCTTGTTTATTTTTTCAGAGAATGAAATTGGGATTTCATAACTACCAGCTAAATGAAACCTCTTGGTTTAAAAAGGAAACGCAGTGCAAAACCTTGGGAGATGTAATTCTGCTCAGCTGAAAAGCAATGAATAACAGTAGTATAATAAGGATGAAAAGAGTCTTACAAAAAAGACCTTCCCAGAGATATTTTAAGACCTGAGGTCATGCATTAGGTCATGAGCTCCTTAGCATTTGGTGTGGTATCTGAGTAGACCCTTGGGTTATAGATCAGGGCAGGTGCAGAAGACTGTCCTATAAATACTTTTACCCTTAAGGAGCTCACAGCCTGCAGAGAGTTGCCTTCTTGAGTGACAAATTGGAAAGAAACATGTTACTTCTGAAGGGGAAGATAATAATTTTAGAAGAACTTAGGGGTTTATTTTCCAACATGTAATCGCCCAGTTTTTAAATTTAAAAGTTGAGATGTTCTTCATGGTTACCTTAAAAATGTTAACAGAAAATCTTTTACGGGGTATAGCATGTATTTATTAAGCGTGACTGGCATGTTCAAGGGTATTTCTGTACTCAATCGCTGCCTATTGGGCTGCGCAGAGAACTGACCGTCAGGATTGTGACCTTCTATTTTAAGCTGTGCCGTTGCCTTATGGCTTGAGTGTATATGACCAGTGCCCTCGGGGGAGTTTTGCCGTTTAGACACATCTCCTAGAAATACAGTCCATGGGCTCACTTAATGCGAGGCCCTCTGAGACCCTTGCAGGATAAAATACGCTACACTGCAATGGTAAAAGCTGCCTAATTTCATCAGTACCTATTGTTTTATTTGTTTTCCAGGTGAATACAGATGTTTTCAGTCTCCGATTTCTCCATGTTTTGCCACACTTCTGCTGCTCCTTTTGTCCAAAATAAACCTTCCAGCTTTACAAGGGCTGCAGACGTCTCGGAGACCTTTGTGAAGTGAGTCTGTAATTTTATTTACATTTGCCTCCTTATGAGTGAACACTCCATTTCTTCACAAATGAAGCATACAGGCCTGTGAGCTCACTCTGACTGACCTGATTTCAATCCTTAATCATCTTTTAAGAGGACTGTTTTCAGAGAACTGGCAGAACCAGTTAGTATGAAGTTAGGTGTCATTTCCTGCATATTCCATTAAAAAGAAAAAAAAAGGCAATTCCAGCCCTGCTATGTTTGAAGTCTTTCCCAATTACCACCTCCGCCTGCCCTGTTGGCTGTTCTCAGAATTAGCAGTGAGAACAGCCTCTGACCAGTCCGACCCGTCCACAAGAGCAGGTCCTCCTCAAGGCAAGTTCTGCCTGTGCCCGTGCCTGTGCCTGTGCCTGTGAATACATGGCATGACAGAAGCTTCATGATACCAACAGGTTCCAGCCCATCCTGGGAAACAATACCATATGGTCATTAACCCCCAAGTGCCACATCATCTCCTCACAGGTGGAATAAGGAAGTTCAAAAAAATACATACTTCTCTGGTTCTTTTTGTTGGCTGGCTGGATTTTTAAAGAGCCCGATTAAATTAACAGAATTCAAAATGAGTGCAGTAGGTATTTCTTTTTAGTATTAACCTCTGTTACAGTTTCCCCAGAAGCAAATACAACTGCTGTTAGGGAGTTCCTGCACCCATTGCCAATGAGAGAGTTGAGACACCCGCTGTGATGGGAAAAAAAACAACAAAAAAAAAAACCCAGAAGTACTATTGCAGAATCGGTATTATCTCAAATAATCAAAGTTTGTGCTGCCTTCTTTTCTTTTCAGTATACAAAATTAATTTGTAAACAGTCTTTCTTCGAGTATCTATTAAAGAGGGAGAGACTACACAAGCTACTTGATTTCCAAGCCTGTCTTTCTTAGCCAGCTGGAACAGAACTTTCCATGCAGCTGGAGCTGTTAGTGAAAGGTAAGATGAACATGTTAACGCGTGTTTGTACTTTACGTATTGTCTCTAACAGAAAGAAACTACTTAAATCACCACTGGACAACCCCCACGGATGCAGGGTTGTCTTGATACAAACAAAGTGTATTAATTAGACATTTTCATGCAAATGGAACCTCGAGATCTTATTTTTCTGTGGGGGTGATGGCATCCTCCAGGTATTTTTTTAAACTTTGAGTTCCTTTCCTTCCCACATACCTCATACTTTCTCATGTGTCCCAGAGGTTCCCTGTCATTCTTTAGAAAAATGGAGCTGCACAGGAATTCTTTTAAGAGCCTATCAGCACCACTCCCAAATTAGGCAGACAGGATATTGTTTGTTTAATTTCGCAAGACATTTGCTTTACCCAAAGGCAAAAGCACTACCTCACAGAATTCCCAGCCATGAGGCTCTGTGCTTTTAAAGGACTTTTTTTTTTTTTTTGTGGCAGAGGAGTAAGTTATCCTAACCAAGGAACAAAACATATTGATGCACTTCACAATGCAGTCACGTTGTGGAATAAAATATAATTAGATGTCTTTTAAATACTTTACTATACTCGCTTAAGAAAGGCCCTAATCTGCTCTAATTGGCTTCACAGTAAAAGCGAAATAACTGCAAAGGGAAAAATTGGCTGCAAATAAATCTACAGACTTTTGCCATTGTCTGATGTTTTTAAGCAGTCCATGCCAGTGCATTGCTGTTTATATTTTGATGGGTTTAAGTAGTATTTCCTTAGGACTTGATAGATATGGATTAATGAACATTGTCTGTATAGCAGAGAAAGAATTTCACTCTCTAGAAATAAATTACCTACTACTTTTTAATTGCTGTTCTCATAGGAGTTTGGATATTAAGGATATTTGGATAGATGCAGTGAGAAATCATCTTTTCTTTAGCTAGGCATCAGGAAAGCTTCTGCTCTGCCAATGGTAGTACACATGCTCTAGTAGCAAAATACCGGAATGCCAGCGCCTAGCTGTGACCCTCTGTGAACTCGGTGTGGTTCACAGCTGAATTCACATTCTGGCCTTTCTCAGGAGCGGAGCGGGACGCGGAGCGCCCTGCACGCCTCCGCGTCGCCCTGCCCTCGCCGTCGCGGGGCAGCTCGCCCCAGGGCTGCGGAGCCTCGCAAGTCAGCCCCGATCACCGGTGGTTATTCCGCTCGTTCTCCACGCGCTTGCTGCTCGAAACACCACGGTACGAAACACTCGTGTGCTTCGGTTTGTGGGCGGAACGCAGCAGCCCGGGGGCCGCAGCGCGTTCCCTCCTGCTGCCACCCAACCTCGGTTCAGCTGATCCGCTGACAGCAGCGGGGAGGAATTTCTGCCGCGAGCGCTGAGCGCGGACCAGGAGGCCGCTCAGCTCTTTGTGCACGCCCGGCCCGGCCCGGCCCGTCCCGTCCCGGCGCCGGGCCGCCTCTTGCCCGCGCGCTAAGGGGACGCGGCGGACCCGCCGCAAGCCGCAGCAGCTCTCCGCTTCCTTGTATGCTACTGCCCGAGCCGCTCTGCTGCCTCGGTCTCGCTGCCAGCCCCGTCCCACCGTCCCGGGGCCGCCCCGCCGCCTTTGCTGCCTTCCCTGCCCTGCGCAGCGCTAGCGGCCCGCGGGAGCGCGGCGCCGGCAGGCGCTCAGAGCCGCGGCCCCCGCGCTGCACAAGGGGGGCGCGGAGGGCGCGCAGCCCCGCGTCCCGCCCCGGCTCCCTCCCGCTCGCTGCGGAGGGCTTGCTGCACCCCCCCCTTTTTTTTTTTTTTTTTTGCCAGTTCTCTCTCTCGCTTTCTCTTTTCCCAGGAGCAGCAGCGAAACGTCCCGTCCTGCCTATTTAGAAGCGGGAAGAAATGGCTCGCCCGCCTCACCTCGCCCATCGCGGCCCAAATATAGTCATATGCGCGGTCAAATGGCAGGCGGCGGCGAATGGGAGCGGCGCGCCTGCCCAAAAAGCCGGGGGGAGGGAGAGAGGGAGAGGGGCAGGGACGCCCGGAGGAGGGAGGACAAGGGGAGAGGAAAAAAAAAAAAAGCCCTTTCCAAAAAAGTATTGGATGTCTTGAGGAATGCAGTCAGCCCCCTGGGAAAGTACATATCTGTGAGGCGCTGCCTGCCCGCCGCCTGCACTCCGCCGGCCACCCGCTCCGCACGCCTCGGCTCCGCGCCGCTCCGCGCCGCTCCGCGCCGCCGCCGCCGCCGCGGGGGCCGCGGCTGGGAACAGGGGCTGCCCCGGCGTCTTCTCCACGTGCTGCTGCCGGTGCCGTCGCGGGGCTGCCGCCTAGCCCGCCGCCGCCATGGACGCCATCAAGAAGAAGATGCAGATGCTGAAGCTGGACAAGGAGAACGCGCTGGACCGCGCCGAGCAGGCCGAGGCCGACAAGAAGGCGGCGGAGGAGCGCAGCAAGCAGGTCTGCCCCGCTCCGCCGGCTGCCCGGCGCCGCGCCTGGGGACGGGGGGGGGGAGCGGGGGGGGAGGAAGGGGAGACCTGCCCACCCCCATCCCCCCACCCCCGCCACACTTTTCCAAAGCGCAGGGAGAAACGTGTCTGTGCGTTGTATTTCCTCTTGTGCACCTAGTTAGAGGATGACATTGTGCAATTGGAAAAGCAATTGCACGTGACGGAGGATGCGCGGGACCAGGTGCTGGAGGAGCTGCACAAGGCGGAGGACAGCCTCCTCTCCGCCGAGGAGAATGCCGCCAAGGTATCGTGCCCGCGCCACGAGCACAGCCGTCTAACTGCCTCTCCCTCTCTCTCTCTCTCTCTGTCCATCTGTCCTTTGCTGTCTCTTCTGCACCCGCACCTCTCCCTTTGCACGATCACGCTGCCTGCCGCACCTTTTCCTGCCCGCCCTCCCCTCTCCACCGCTTTCCGCCCGTATCACAGCTGGAGGACGAGCTGGTGGCTCTGCAAAAGAAGCTGAAGGGCACTGAGGATGAGCTGGACAAATACTCCGAGTCTCTTAAAGATGCCCAGGAAAAGTTGGAACTGGCTGACAAAAAGGCCACAGATGTAAGTTACCCCCATCACGACCCCCCCCCCGATACAGAGACTGCCCGCACGCCCCTCTGCACAGGACGGCCAGGACTCCCACCGAGCGGCACCCCAAAGCCGCGCCGGGGTAGGTCCTGGCGCCTCCTGGACGGAGGGGTGGCAGACCCCGCACTGCCTCCTTGCATGAGGTTTGCACACTAGCAGAAGCGTTCGGTTGGGTTTCTGCTCGCTCGACACGTGCTTTTCGTGTGTGCTTGTTACTCCAGATGTGAAAGTAAAGGAAGGGCTGGCTTGTCCTTTCAGATGATGGGGAGAACAGCTCAGGCTGGAACAACCGTGCTTTGATAATCAGCAAAGCAGAACCAGGGAGCTGGCGGGAACTATTGCCCCGTGGCTCCAGAAGAGCAGGGGCTGCTGGCTCTGTCTTCGAGAGCACGGTTCGCGTGTGTTAGGGCTGCTGTAGATACTAGTCTGGCTCACCGGTCCCCACGTTAAAGGTTTAAGGTACAGTCCTAGTTCTTCTTTTTGGAAATCACTGGGACTTTGTCGCTTGTCAAAGCAAAGTTTAGTCCTACGTGGGAGAAAACTGCCTGGAAGACGATACTTGCTGGGTCTGCAGTTTGGAGGACAGGGATCCTGGGCGCAAGGATATATATAGCTCAGCACTTTATATGGTAATAACGTAAGAGCCCGCGCCCCTCCCCGGCCCTTACCCCCCACCTGTCTGCCCCTGACGTGCATCTAGCGCATTATGTGCAGGGAACTATTTAAGTTGACTCTTTCTGCAGTGAAGGTGCAGATCACTGTGGCTGCTGCTGTGCAATCCAGTCGCTCTGAGTGAATCTCAGGCCTGAATTATAGGATTAGGTGAAACCACAGCACTTTCCAAGTGATGACTGCCCTTTTCCTATAAGTCAGCTTTTAAAATTAACCTCCAAGCCATAATAAAAGAGGAGTGGCCACAGATAAAGCGAGCAAAGTATTTCAGGTGGAGGAAGGATACTTTTGGAAGGCGAAACATCGGTAAAACGAACTTGGTATGAAAGCCAACAGGCTTTTCTGTGGGTTTACTTTAAAAACGAGCAAATGCCAGAACAGGTTTAGCCTCAGTACAGCAGTGAAGTTGCATAGCTTAACGTGAAAGAGGACTCAAGACTTAAACCTTAGTGAGAGAGAGGTTTGGCGTGTAACGCGGATCAGATGTCTCTCTCCTTCTGTGCGCGGCTGCATAGACGAGGGGCAGCTTCCTAGCAGGACGTTTATTTAACTTGTTCAAAGGAACCGCACATAGATCCAAGGGAGATATTCCTTATAAGGAAAAGTATGCAGGCTATTTGGAAACAGCTCGCCTAGGATGAAGGCAAGAGGGGAAAGAGAAACGCTGCTAGGTTCCTTTTCTGAAAAGAAGGCGCTTCCCAGCCCGTGCCAGCGCTGGCCTGCTGTGCTGGCACAGGGCGCCTGGGAGCGCGCCGAGGTCGCTCACCCCGCAGCAGCGCGCCTGCCTTGCCGGCGCCCGCATGAGCGCGGGGATCCCCCGGCGCTGCAAGGGTGCCTCCCCTTGCCGCCTCTGCCCGGCCGCCCGCGGCGCGGCGGCGGGGCCGGGCCGCGGAGCCGCCGCAGCTCCCGCTGCCCCCGGCGGCGGGCGGCCCCGGGCCGGCGGCGCCCTCGCTCCGCCGCCGCCCCCTGCGCTGCGCTGCGCCGCCCCGCGCCGCCAGGGGGCGCCGCCACCCCGCGCCGCGCCGCCGCCCTCCCCGCGCGCCCACCTGGCGGCGGCGCCGCGCTGCCCCCCCCCCCCCTCCGCCGCCGCCGCCGCCGCCGCCGCAGCCCGCCCGGTGCCGGCAGCAGCTCCGCCCCGGTGCGCGGCGCCTGGCGGCGCGGGGGCACTTCCGGGGCCGGGGCGGGGAGAGGCGGCGGGATGGCGGCGATGAGCTCGCTGGAGGCCGTGCGGAGGAAGATCCGGAGCCTGCAGGAGCAGGCGGACGCCGCCGAGGAGCGGGCGGGCCGGCTGCAGCGGGAGGTGGACCAGGAGCGGGCCCTGCGCGAGGAGGTAGGGGCGGCCGGGCCCCCCGCCAGAGGAAGCTTGGGGTTTGGTTGTCGTCGTTTTGTCACGTTTAACCGGCTCGGAGGCTCGGGGCCCGGCGGCTTGCCCGGCGCTACCGGGGGCGGGTTGCAGAGCGAGGAACGACGGGGATGACTCGCAGGGCCGCCCTTCGCCCTCGCGCCGGAGCGGTTACATGGCTTTCTCGGGCAAAGATGACTTGCAGAGGAGCGCGAAAGGCGCTGCATGGAAATGCCACGGTTGCCTGTATTACACGTGCCTGCGCAGAAAAGAAAGGAGGAAAAAGGATCAGTCGGTGCAGGTTTAATCATGGGTGGTGCAAAACTGGTGGTGCTTTCCTTTGCCTTGCCGCTAACCTGGGGAAACTCCCGCAGCCTACCTCGTTTTGCCCTTCTGTGAAACGGACGGTGTCCTTGACGGTGGTCTCGGTGTCTTCAGTGCTCGCATAAAAGCGATGCGAAAGAACAAACTTGTTATTCATGCAGTGTGTTACAATAGAGAAGATGGTGATTTCTGTATTTCCTTTACAGCGTGGGGTTTGTTTTTTTTTTTTTTTTTTTTGGTACACCCTGGGCAGCGAGTTCCCAAGAATGATATCTAGTGAGGGAAGGGCCTGCTGATTGCTTGCAGATGGCCTGCCCAAGGAGCAGAGGCATGGCTCCTTGTGTTTGTGCAACCACTTTGCGTTCTTACGAGTCACTACGCGTGCCCTTTTTTTAGTAATGGATCACGTTGCAGGCGTATTAATTTGTTTCATAAGGGTTTCTGTCTTAAAAATAACCGAATTCCTTTTCTGAGCGTTGTTACTAAGATTGGTTACTATGTCACTGAAAACAGGAAGGTTTGCTGTTGTCTTTGGTGGCAGAAGGAGTAGGTCTGGAGGAGCGATTACAGCTTGCTGGCCGAGTCTTGCCATCGGAGCTTCGTCACAGGGCCGGCCGAAGGCTCGGCATCCTGCCGGGCCGGGCTCGTCTCTTCCCTGGAGCGGTTTTTGGGGGGTTCTGCCACGTACCTTTGCGTAGTGTTTCAGTTTTTGTTGGGAGGAGGTCAGTACTGAGCTGAATGAACGCAGAAAGCAGCTCACAGGCCCGTGCAGACCTGCGCCTCTGCGGTAACGGGGAATCTGCCCGCGCGAGCCTTGCGGCCGCTGCCTTGCTGCCTGGTTGAGGACGGAGGAGGAGGCTGGAGAGCGCTGCGGCCAGCACCCCCAGGTGTGAACTGACCCTTCCCTTACGCAGTGCCTTGCACGTGTGGCATGTGACCAGCTAGGGCATTTTTTCTTTCTGTGCAAGGTACGGATATGCAAACAATGAAAAAGCTACAGCTGTGGCCAAAGCCTATCACTGCTTACAGCTTTTGGTTGTTGAACCAGACTGTTAGCGTCTTGAGGAGATTCTGGCTAGCAGCCATCGCTTTTAAAAAAAAAGAAAATCTCTTGTGCTGTGTTGTGTGCATGCGTTTCCTGGGGCTGTTAGCGATCGCGTTTTCAGAATACGTTATTCCTCCTTCAATTATGTGCTTAGCTGGAAAACACAATCTCTCTTGGAGCAGTAATAATTAACAGCCAATAGTGATTTATCCATGTCATCTCTCACTGTAAAAATATGCAGTGTGTAAGTGCTCTGGCAAAACCGCAGGAGGTTATGTTTGTGCGCTCGCCATGGGAGTGCCCCTTAATGTCACTGGGGTTTTTTCCTTCCTTGCCATATAAGGAGAGAAGTCCTGCTCCGCAGAAGAATAACTTGGGCCATATAAGGGTAGTCGGTAAACCCTTACGGAGTTACTGCTTGTGGAGCAGGAAGTAACAAATTGAACTTTAGCCACCCTCTGTTTTCTAAGCTTATTGTATGCTCTTATCGTGATGAGAAGTCGTAACATGACAATAATTAACTTGTAATGTTGCTAATTTCCCAAAAGTAACATTTGTGAACACATGAAAATCTTTCTCCACCCGAAAGTTGCTTTGCTTCTCAAATCCAAATGTTTGGAGTCCTGCTGCGTTATTACACAGCTAGATGAAGACTTGATATTGGAGTTAACGTGGATCTGTAGGGATCTTTTCTAGTCCTGGTCCTACGTGTTCACTGCCGATACTCAGTAATGTTCACATACATATTTGCAGTCCCTGTTGTTTACATGTAATTTCCTGTCACTCTAGTGGTAGCGTTACTGTTATATCAAAGGTTGTGTTACTTGTTGTCCGGTGTGTAGGTTATCCTTACTGATGTTTTGTACAACAAAATTCAAAGCTTGGCCGAGTGTGTCCAAGTGCCTCTAGCTAGTATAAGCAACTAATAACAGTTCCTTAAGTTTTTAATGAAGAAAAAGTACCAGGCTGATACTTTTGGTATGAAAGGGATTTCTTTTTTTCACCAGTTAGGTATTATAGGAAGTACTTAATTTATATTTCCTCATACCTGGCAAGATGGTTTTTGATACAAATTAAGAGTAATTTTTAGTCTTGAAAGTACCTTGCTTTCTAGAATAATCTTTTTGCTGCATCTCTTGCTCTTAATATCCTTTTGAAAGAAATGAGGAAGTTTGAGAAGGGGGTTGCTACGAGAAGGCTGTTACAGGACTTACCCTACAACTTAAGCAAGTGTAAGTTGGAGAACGTCAGAAGTCAAGGCTTGTAAGGGTAAGAGAGAGGTTAGTTGCAAGTGTTGTATGGAAGTTTAAGCAAATGGGTAATGCAAGAGAGGCAAATCTGGGGGAAGTTCAAAGACGGCATTATCAAAACAGTCAACGTGTTTTAGGTGACAAGTGCCTGCACCAGGGCCCTTCTCTGATGTAGGTAGCCTCCACAGTGCCGCCTTTGCCAGCTCTGTAACTCGCCTATACACCAAGCTTGTGTGTATCCAGTGCTCAGACACTTCTTAAATGTTCTCGTGCGCTCTCTGTGTAAGCTCTGTCACTGTAATGCCGATCTAGGTGCCCTGTTTTTACATGTTTATCCTAAACGTTCCTATTGAAACCAAGGAAACGCTGGTACAGTATTCCTCATTAAACAGTGGCCTAAGCTCAGAGTTAAAGAACTTGGTTTTTTAAATGTACTCCTTCAGTAGATTACTCAGGATAACATAGAAGAATTGGGTAACTTGGATATTGTTTGTGTTGGTTTGCTTAAAAAAAAAAAAAAAGTCTATAATTGGTTCAAGTCTGCAAATACAATAACAGAAAATATTTAGAGAATGATGCATAATTCCTCTAGTACTGTTCTTTCTGGTACAAAATGTACAGTCCTGAATGTGCTTTATATAAAGGAAGCACTAATCATGTTTTCCCCATTAAGCAATAACTTCACGATTCAGTGAGCGCATGTATATCTCTGTGCACGTGCTATTTAGTGGATGAAGTGAGAAATTATTGAAGTGCTTCTGAATGACACTAGCAGGTACATGAGTTGATCTTTTACAAAAGGTGATGTGTGCGTTACTATGCATTTATTTCCTTTCTTCCTGTGCTTAGGCTGAGAGCGAAGTAGCTTCTCTGAACAGACGCATCCAGCTGGTTGAGGAAGAGTTGGATCGGGCTCAGGAGCGCTTGGCCACTGCCCTGCAGAAGCTGGAGGAGGCTGAGAAGGCTGCAGATGAGAGTGAAAGGTGGGCAGGGCCGCTCTGGAAGGGCTCGTTACCCTTATGACAAAGGTGGTAAATTGCCAGGGCGTGGGTTAGGGAAGTAAATTAAACCACTCCTATGCCTCTGAACAAGTGTCATCCGCTCTGCCTTTGCTTACATGAACTTCAGTGGCAGCTTGTCTGTAGAGATGCCATAAACGTGTAGGCTCAAGTTCTTGTTCAAGTCTCAGTTGTAAGGATCAGGTTTACCTGGGGTAAGGCTGACTTCTGATGTGCTGTGTCACTTCCTGGGAGAACTGCTTGACCGAGCCCAGGCTCCTGTATTTGGATGACAAGTTCTGTGAGGGTGATGTGTATTCTCATGCTGTAGAGTGATTCTTGATTTCAGCACGTGTAGAAAAGCCTACCTAGAGAACAGCAAAGTGCTGGAAGAGGCTTTGGTTCTCCTGTTGATCAGATTTGTGCATGAAGGTGAACAAAGGAGAGAGAGAAGATGGTAACTGAGTCATATTTAGGCTGGGATTTTCAGAAGTACTTAACATGAATTAGGAGCTGAAGATTTGCTGACTTTGGAAAAGCCCATATTTTATTTTTACCAATTATCTTTTATACCTGTGATAGAATCTTTCTTTGGGAAAGAATTCCAAATGTAGTGCTCCTCTCTTTTTACCTCACTAACACTGCAGCCTTTTGAAAGTAAAAAGCACCTTACTATTTCACGGGGTGCTGTGTGTTTGTTAAGAAAGAGAATTTCAGGCAAGCGTGTGGAAGGGGGAACACAAAACGTTTCCTCTTGCGAAAGGGTTACGTTTTGCTGGTGTAGAGCGCAAAGAACTTCACTGCTCAAGGGCTCTGACATGACAAACCTCATGGGAATCTGTCTGTCCCATAAAGATAATATCTGTCAGTCCTGCAGGAATTGGAACATGCTGTCTCATGATGAGTGAAGAAGCACAGATGTCTTAAATCGTTTTATTAGATCTTTAGAAACAAGATGTTTTTCATTTACTTTTGTGTAAGAACTGTTTTCCCTGAATTTAAAATGAAAAAGAAGAGTCAACTGGTTTTGAGTTTCTGGGTAAAGCTAAACTGTGGAAAGAGCTAAACAAATGACTTTCATTTCCTCCTAAGTCATGCATCTCTCCTTTAAACTTCCAATGTGCGAGTGCACAGGACTAGGCCCCTGGTCTGTAGAACCAAGTATCTGACATGCTTTGTTCATCTTGATGTACCTACCTGAAAGACACACTCCGGTGGTAGCAGAGCTGAAGATAAACTGGCATGCCCTGAACCTTGAATTTCCTGTTTTTCTTGTCTTTCAGAGGAATGAAGGTCATTGAAAATAGAGCCCAGAAGGATGAAGAGAAAATGGAAATCCAAGAGATCCAGCTTAAAGAAGCTAAGCACATTGCTGAAGAGGCTGACCGCAAGTATGAAGAGGTCAGTTCTTGAACACAGATCATCTCTTTCTAAGGCTCCTCGGGCTCTGCCTGTGGTTCTGTCTTTCCATTGCCATATTAAGTTTGCAAGATCACAAACACCACTGTCTGCAACTGCAGAAGAAAACTGGGCAGCTGGGACAAGTAGGTGGCTGGAGATCTGTGCTCAGTCCTTTGCACCAAAACGGTTGAGAGTATTCCCTGGTCTCTTAGAGAGTCTCTCAAAAAGAGGCTATTCTTAAGCTGCCTTTTGGTGAACGAAGAAGAGAGGCTGTGAAAAATGTCAGGTAACTCAGACCCAAATGAATAATGAAGATGTCACATAATCAAAACTCACGTGTTAACCCTTCAGGCAGAGATGGGAAGAGGCCCAGCCGCCTGCCTCATAGATTCTGGCCGCAGATGACCCTGGCTGCAGCAGCATAATGCCTGAGATTGTCATTTGCCTTTTCCTACAGGTGGCTCGTAAGCTTGTGATCATTGAGAGTGACCTGGAGCGGGCTGAGGAGCGTGCTGAGCTTTCGGAAAGGTAAATGTTGGAAACGCCCCTGAGATGCGTGTGAGGTGCTGCGAGACAGTAACTGTAACAGCATGAAACATTGGCAGTACACTGTGTGTTCAGCTCAAAGCTATGTTCTGCTCATTTGCTGTAATGGTTGAGATAAATGGTCGACACCAGCGTAAATGTGTTTGTATGTGTGTGCGCGTGTGTTTTGTCACTGCATGCTGTACCTGCACACTGATTTTGTGAATGGCTTTTGTGCATTTCATGTGTTCACTAACAGCCAAGTCCGACAGCTGGAAGAACAATTAAGAATAATGGATCAAACCTTGAAAGCATTAATGGCTGCAGAGGATAAGGTACTGATACTAATAAACAGTTCTTAGGTTTAACTGCAACCCAAGTCTTTCAGCTTTCATAGCCAGTTAGCTCACTCAGTAGTAACAGATAAGTCCTCGCTACGCTCTTTGCTCTCTTTGCATCTTGCTTTGGTGGTTTTCTTTGGTCTCTTTTTTTATTTATTCATTTTTACCTTTACAACCGATCTCTTGTGCAGCCAAAAAGAAGCTGAACTGTCTCACGTTTAAAGGCTGTGTAAATATTTCTATGTAAGCCAAGGGCTGTAGATAATTTCTGTCTGGTATTCTTAATGCACACTTGGAACAGAATTTGGCATCGTAAAGAACTGCTTTCAATCTGTGATGGATTCAGCTGCTTTTGAGGCCGTCCTTTTGCTCTATAATTGTTTTCATTTTTCTCTATATTTTCCCCCTATTTTCTCCTGTTTCTTTTGCTTGACTGAATCTTCCACCCGCCCCTTTCCTGCCTTCCTTCCGAAATAACAGCAAATGTGCTGAGCTTGAAGAGGAGTTGAAAACTGTGACCAACAACCTGAAGTCGCTGGAGGCTCAGGCTGAGAAGGTAGGCTAGAGACTTCTGTGAGAATGTGCTCCTTAATGAGTTGTCACCTGGACTGGCCTGTGTTTTTGTATGCTGATAACTTTTGTATTCAGCATTTCAGCAAGGCTGTTTGTTGATAGAAGCATTTGAACTTACGACTCGCTTCGTATTTGGCTGTTATCAGAACCTAGCATTCTTTCTGATTCCAAATAGGTCGGTATTATTTGAACACATCCAACAGCATTTATGTGCCTTTATATAAAAGTGCTTTAAAATGGCATTTGTGTGCTAATGCATTTTCTCGAAATGCCTCTCCTCTTTAAAACTGAAGAATTAATTTTGACTCCGAGTTCCCACTGCATAGGCCTGGTATATAACTCAACCAGCATATAACTCTTGTAATAAACAAAACGTGTATGACTACAGTCTGGTAAGTGGAATTTAGTTATACCCACGTTAGTTTCTTCTATACCATTCGTCTATTGGAAGACAGTTATGAATGTGATATTTTTGTATATGTGGAGTGCTCGGTCTAATATCAGTGATCCGCTTTCTAATTACAGTACTCGCAGAAAGAAGACAAATATGAAGAGGAGATTAAAGTCTTGACTGACAAACTGAAGGAGGTAAAATTAGAACTGTTCTTTACAGCACACCCTCCAGTACTACTTTGTTTCTTTTAATATAAACACTACTTTGGATCTTTAAAGCTGAACATGTCATTTCTGAGACAGTGAGTGAGTTTAGCATTAGCTGTCTCTCCTAAAAGTGAGTGTTTCTGTATTAATTATTTCAAATCTATCTCCTGTCATTATACTCTTTTTTTTTTTTTTCTTCTCATTTGAATTGTTGTTCCTCTATTCGTATTCCTCTGTGTATGTTCCCTGAAATCATTTGTATTTGTCTTGACTTCAGGCTGAGACCCGTGCTGAATTTGCTGAGAGGTCAGTAACCAAGCTGGAGAAGAGCATTGATGACCTAGAAGGTATGGTTCTTTGTTTTCCACACTTAGTACAGAAATACAGATCTCATGTTTTCCTGTTGTTTTTATTCAGTACTCAGTTCTACTCTTCAAACTTGTCCTGCTTATATAAATGGATCTGCTTAAAGAGTAAAATCTGCAAAATGTTTGTTAAATGTTTTCCAACTGAAATGTATTGATGTTAAACTACTGATGTTAAACTTAAATGTTTCGGGTGTTGAACAGCGTTTTGCTCTTGCCTGTTTCTTTTTCTCTGATGTTCTTAAGATGCCTTTCGTTTTTACTTTAAACTCTTCTGTTTAGAAGTATATACATATACAAGGTAAACGATTAGATAACAAGTATTATTAGCAACTATTTTATTTGCTTAAAAAGTTGGTGAAGAGCTGTGTTATGTTGGCTATAATTAGGAACATAGCAAACCAACCTAATTCATGACCACAAAGAGTGCAGATCAGGGCAAGCATTTTTGTGACAGAGAACAGTTGCTGGTTTTCAGCGAAGCTAATGGATTGTATACTTATTCAAGGGGACAACTTATTTAACTCCAGAGTTTGCTTTAAGGCTCTGATAAATCTTTCAGAACTACAACATAATGCGCTTTCTCCCCCAGAGCGAATAATTCAATAGTGTTTTTTATATGGAGTTTACTACTTAGATGTGTTACATTAACTCTAGGATTTTAAGCACCGCAATTGCTTGGTATAGCAGCAGACTTACTTATCCATAAAGTGTGTGAAATATCTAGGATCTAATACTCAGATGCTGAAAACTTATGGCCATTTAGAAAAGAAACAGAAGAAAACTGAGTGCTTTAGAAAGAAGAAAAATCTCTTGAAAAAACTGAGCTTATGACAGCTCACACAAAGCAATGGGTTTTATAAAAGAGCAATGGAAGATAAGTGTTAGCATTTTCCTTGAGCCCCGTTTTGAGATCTTCTGTCCCTGCTACTGGTTTTTGTAGCTCGTGTGTGCCCCTCTAATGATTGTTAAAACAGGTTAAATCCAGGATAGGGAAACATGGGGTTTGCTTCCCTTACATGCTTTGTTTGCTTCCATCCTTTCTCTTTATCACTGGCAGTGCAGTGAAAGAACTTGTCACAGAACTGTTCACTTCTTTTATTCATTATTACTCCTTAATTTTGTATTTTGTTGGGTTCTCTTTGTTCTCTGTCTGCCACAACACTTCTTTCTGTGTGCTCTCTTCCCCTTTCCTGCTGCTTCTGGATGGTATCTCATGCCACTGCCTTCACCTTCCATCCCATGATCACGCTCCATTTCCTTGCACACCTCTGCCTTCCTTTGGGGGAATGTTAGATGAGCTATACGCTCAGAAACTGAAGTACAAAGCCATCAGCGAGGAGCTGGACCACGCTCTCAACGATATGACTTCCATGTAAATGTCTTCCCAGCTTGTGCCTGCACCTGCTTCCCTGCTCTCATTGATTGCGCGGTTTCGGCTTTGTGAAGTTATGCTCCCTCTCTAGCGGGAGATGCATTCGTTTAGCGAGACTAGATGTACAAAATACCATGAATGGTGGTGTGTTTTTTTTTTTTTTTAAAACCGTGGTGGAGTGTGGATGAGTGTTGTGTCTAGCCTGGTAAATACTCATGGTGATTTTGTAAGCTGCCTAATAAGCTTGTGTTTACTCTGTCATTCCATATCTGATCCTTGTGTCTCGTGGTTGCCCTTTGTTTGTAGCTCTGCTTTTATCCTTTCAGCTCACCTCTATTCAAGTATCTTCTACTAAGCCCATCACTTTTAAATTGCCAAAAGATAATTACCACAGTACATGTTGCATACGGGGTATGTTCTTCTGCTATCACAATTTTCCTCTGGCAAAGTTCCTAGAAGAGTTTCAAAGAAATCCGTAAGCCTTAGCTGTATCATCTGTTAATGCTAGTGGAAAGTGCGTATCTAAATTTTCTCAACTGCTCTGAAAATTTCGGTTGTTCTTATTAAATTGTATGTGCAGAAATTGATTGAAAACACTGTCATCTAAACCCATAGAAGTGACGGAATTGAAATGCAGGTTGTTTCTGTGTAGGTTAGTATTTGAAAAACAAATCGTCGCTTTCTTTTTTGTGAACGAACAGTGGTAGTAAGTAATTTGCAAATAGCAGGTATATAGCAATATCAGCCGTAGTCATAAGGGTGAAAAAGAAAGAGCATCAGGTGCGAGGTCCGTGAGGTGTGCATGGAGGATATAGGCTGGCCCTTCCTCCCTGAACCTAAAAACTCTGAGCAGAGATCAGCTGTGCTAAATCTGCCGTACCGTGCTCATGCCTGTCGTTTGCATGAACCCTGTGCCGCTGACGTGAGGAAGAGGAGGAGCTGGGACTCGCTCATACTTGTGAGGTGTGATGTTCAGCCCCAGCCTTTCTTTCGGAACTTAACACGCTTTTCAGCGAGGCGTAAGCTTTGGTTAGAGCTGAAAATGTGTTTGGCATGTACCATATTTGAATACTTTTTCCTTGCAGTAACCTTTTTAGATCCTTACATTTGTTCATTGCTTCCCCCCTCCCCCAACTTTTTAGTAGTATCTAATGTTGTCTGCTTTGTATACTTTTTATTTGTACATCCCAGCATATGCTTTTGCTCAGTGGCTTATCGCACAAATAGATTTTTTTTTCCTCTGTATATAGCAAATTACAGTATTTCTTCCATTTGGCATATTTCCAAATGGAAAACAGACTTTAAAATGTACTCGTCTCCTGGTACGCTGTAGCATTCCAGTCCCAGCATGGCGTGGCATTTCACTCGTAGTCATCTTGGCATGCTGGGCTCTGCTGTGCTGTTGCTACTTTTTTGGAAATCTTTACTGCACCTTTTTATTTCCTACCTTATCTCACTTTTTCTTTTCATGCAGATAACTTTCTTTGCTTCACTTCTCCAAAGACATCTTCATCAGGTTGGAGAGAGCATCTTTCCAAGCTCTTGGATGTTTCATGGGTTCCTTGTCCTGTCTGCTACCTTACTTGACTCTCTCTCTAGCACCTGTCTCCGAACATGCTCTGTTTGTGCTCTACTGTACAGAAACTCCACATCTCTCAATGTAAAATAAACATCCCAGCTGTATCCCTTTTGCTATTCCCATGCCTTTTATTTATTTAAATAATTATTTCAGTTATTAATAAAAAAGTTGCTTTTTTGCCACTAGGGATTTAACTTTTGTTGCTATTTTCTTTTTTTTTTTTTTTCCACAAACACTTTTGCTTGAATGTTGACAATGCAAAGCCAACAATATCAGCCTATGGGATGAGAATACTGTTCCTGGTATTTTGGGGTTGATACTGACCAGTCATGATCTTGGTCTTTTCTCAAGTTACAATGCAGATAAAATGACGCATAGATTTAATGGATTTTTTTTTAGGTTGTTATTGTTGGGCCAAAGTCTGCAAGGACACTACTCCCTTGGGGTCACTTGGTCGTGGGAGCATGGCTGAGATAGCACTTAAGCCCTTGACATTAGATTTTTCATTTCAGAGTCCAAATTGTCCTCCTAGTCTGACATTGAAGACTTCCTGCTTTTATATAAATGTCCGATTTTTTTTTAAACCTCTTTCATAGAAGAGTTAAGTGGTACCAAAAGTTCACTTAGCTGTCCTGCAAAAAAGTTTTCCACTGTCACATGTTGATTTCTTGGGAAAGATGCTGCTTATTACCTTTCTTTTTTTTTTTTTTTTTTTTTAATGTTACACTTTCTCTTTAAAAGTTCAGCAGGGAGATTTCATAGCTTTTCAGTCTTGTGCTTAGTTCAGACCTGTGAGTGTGAATTGCAGATTCATGAGAAATGTTTCAAATCTGGAATAAGAAACTTGTTATTACATTATTACCGAAGTCTTTCTTCTGCAAGGTGAAACATAGTGATTTCAGGTTTGAAAGCCTAGACAGTGGTTTTCAGTTAATGTGGCGGTACCTAATTATGAAACATTAAATACTAACACCTCTTGCTCTTTTGTGCTGTTATATGCAACTAGAAATATTGCAATTATCTTAACTTCATTTCCTTCGCAATGGCAGAAGCTATTTTCCAGTTTACATTAAAGCATCAGTTTCAATCAAATTGATTTAATATGCCTCTTGCTGTATTTGTTGCTAAGTTACAAAGCCACGATAGCTGAATAAACTCTCATTACAGTGCAGCTGAGTTTTAATTTAGCATGTAGAATAATGTAACTGTGGCTTTCTCATTCAACTTGAAAATTGCTCAACAGTATACTTTTCTAATCTAGACTAGATTTCCCCCCTTCAGCCCTGTTCTCCAACTAAAGCTTGAAAATGGATCCATCTTTTCCCCCGCCACCTTTTTTTTTCCTCAGATAACTTCATCTCATTCCAGCTTTTTATCCCATGAGATGTATTTCTTCCTAATGTTACTGGGTGTGGGAGGAAGCACAAGAATGGGAGATATAATATATATATATCAACAGACACAAGTAGTCCAGTTTTTACAGTTTAGTAACTTACCACTCATGAATGAAGATGTAAAAAGTGTGTTTTTGCACTCAGTGTATTGCAACTGCAAAGCAAAATGTTTGATGTGAAGGTTAAGCAAGTGTATTTCAGCATTTGTGAAATGACTGGAGTTAAATACAGTTTACTTCAGTATTACCAGAATCTCAGGGAACAGGGTCAGTTGTCAGCTGAGCTGGGGTAATTTATGCTACAGCAACTCCAACCCCTGAATGTATTGTTTGTTTTATTGTATCAATAGTGGATTTTGTTCTCCCCTCAACTCCCTGCAATAATTTTTTTTAAGAAGTTAAACTCCAATGTAGGGATGTAATAATACTTCAAAAAAAAAAAAAAGTGCAAAGTCTTCACAGTAACTCTGAGTATCAGTGTTTAAATCTTCCCTTTTCCTTTAAACATACCTAATCATGCTCCTGCACTGCAGTGATGAATTGCTGGAGAGAGTATTGGAAACAGGCAATGTAATGCAAATATACCAGTAGGTCCGTGCAGAATTTACATACTGCACGTTAGCTCCATGGAGATGTTTTGATTTCTCTGTGCAGTGTTTCCGTACTCTGTCACCTTTGGACCTGGCCTGCGCATTATGCCCTACATCCCACAAGTGCTACTCGTGTGTGTGAGTCCCACTGCCAGGAGTGCAGTGGAGGGGGCCAGGTTGGCCCTGACGTCTGGTTTTCCAGGTCTGTGCTGTGTGAGGGTGGCTGTGCTGAGGCTGAGCTGTGCTGGGCCTGCTCCAGGGCTCGTACACCCAACTTGGCCCGTGGTGGCTCCTTTCAGAGCGCTACCTCTATAGTCCAGGCAAATCACAGCCTAGACAGGCTGCATGTGATCGAGCTCTGGCTAAACACTCGCTTAGTAAGCATTTTTCATACTTGACCAAGGGTTTTTAGTCTCGCTTTGGATGTTGAGAAATGTTGGGAATCTTTGTTTCAAACAAAGAGAGTAGTTTTCTGCAATGCAGGTAAGCATCCTGTTTTTAGTTCAAATTGTTATTTTGTCATGTTTAAGCAACCACTAAGTACGTTTTGCCAAACAAGTCAAATTTTTACTTTACTTGCATCCAAACTGTGAAGTTTGGATGTTTTTTTTTTTCCATGTGTGTCTTAGTACGTAACATCGTTCTGATACGACAAACAAAAGCCTCAACGGTCCGAGACCTGATTTCTGTGACGTGCTCTGACTTTACTAAACTGGCCATCAGAGGCTTGGCTCTGGGGAGAGGTCATGGAGAATTGCCACTTGCTGCGTAAGCGGGTCCTACAGATTAATTCAGTGCACGGCTTTGCCGTTACTGCTGTAGCCAGACCCCACAGAGGAGGAGGATTTCTGTGGAAGCTGTTAGAAAGGTTGTGGAAAAGGTTTCCCTACAGTGGGATGATATGAGAGTGGGAGGCCAGGAGTCCAGTTTGCATTTAAACTACCAAGAAGAATATGCACGGTTTGAAAAAACAAAACGGTCAAAAACCATCAGAGACCTTTCCTTCCCTCTGTGGAACAACTCATAAATTTACTGTCATGACATAGTTGTGGATGTTCTGTTTCATCTTGAAAGTCAACTGTCCTGTCAGTTTGCTGTATTTAGGCAACACATATTTTCACACTACCATTTCCTTTTTACCTTCAAAGTGGTTTTTTTGTTGTTGTGGGTGTTTTTTTTTAATTCAAGTATCACTGAACAGTTTAAAGCCCCTTTATATTAGTAATACAGATATGCTTTCCCTGGTAGGAAAAAAAAAAAAAACCAGCTGTCAGGTTCCACAGTAAAGAAGTCATGGAGTTAAAAGCTTAGGGATCAGTCCAGTTCTGGCTCGCTTCCGTGCTAGGGAGTTGAGGGAAGGCTTGCTGGAAGGGGTTGAGAGTACAAGTTGAGAGTACAAGTTGAATCAAACCGGGTAGCAGTTGGCTGTCTGCTAAGCTAATGCCTCTCTCCCATATTAGCATGGTTATGATACAATTGCTTTTTCCAACACATCTTAAATATTTTACAAAGAAAAAGGTCATTCATTTAAAAAAAAAAAAAGTTTTCTATGCATTATTTGTAAAGTTTTAAGCAGGACTTGGTTCTTCTAGGACTAGAGCTGCAGTTCTTCCATGTTTATTCCTCTTCACCTGTCTCACAGCTGTTCCCTACAACAGGAGTCTTAGCAGGTCCTCTTTAGGTTATAACAGCTGTTCCTTGGAGCAGCTATTTAATTACTAGAGTTCTAGAGACAAAGGTAAAATGTTTCTCTGTATGTTACTAGTTACTGAACTGTCTGTGGTGTGACCAGTTTCTTTATTAACTCTTACTTACCTGTTTTCTCTGTCTAATCTGTCTTCATTCTGCCTCTTTTTTTCCTTCTAACCTGCTTGCTGCCTGTACAGACCAACTCTACCAGCAACTTGAGCAAAACAGTCGCCTAACTAATGAACTAAAGCTGGCATTGAATGAGGATTAAACTTTAGTGTGACTATATTGTTAACTTGTTAAAAACTGCTTCTTCTAAAAGTTCCTCAAGAATGAATTAGTAAACATAGGAAAAAAAGCAAGAAACCTAGAAATTGATTTTTCAGGATGTTGATTCTGTGACAAATTAATGGATGAAATTTTCAGTTTATGTTGGAAAAATGAAAGTAGAAGTGCTCCTCATGATGAGGCTTTTGATTATCTGTATGCACGACTACTTTGGAGGAGCTGTAAGCTCCTACTTTGGCTGTGCAGTAGCTCCTTTCCACTTCAGTACCAGTTACAGCCTTCCTTGTAGAGAGACTACCTGTTCAGCTGATGTCATAAATTGGGCCTCAGATTTTTACTAGGAAGTGGATGAAAACCAGGATTCAAATTTCAAAACCAATATAAAGTATATTTGCGAGTGTTCTGTATCTGGAGATTATAATGCATTAATTTTGCATTACTACAAATTGGGATTGTATTTGACTTTAAAAAAAAAAAAAAAAGAAAAAAGAAAAAGAAAAAAGAAATGGGAGCTCCATCAGAAAATACCTGGTCAGTTTAAAGGTATGCTTGCATTAGTATGAAGTTATATTATGGGATTCTCGTAGGATGCAGCTCTAGAACATTGTGTTCATTTATTGTATCATGTAAGTGTGTTAAATGACAGTCCTATAAAAGTGTGCATGCAACATAAAGCTACTAACTTCCTTTTTTTGTATTTTATAGCAGAAATAAGTTAATCTTCTCAAAAGTCACTTGATTGATGGGGGTGGCGTTAGTCTTTTTCATTTGTTCTCTGCAAGTTCTGAATTACATGAAGCTTCAAGTGCAAAACTGCAAAAAACTTAAATTCTCTTCTTTCTTATCGCCCTACTTTTAAAAAATAAATAAGAATTCATTCACCATCCCCCATTCCCATAGCAAAGAACTCCCAGAACGTACAAGAATATCACCTCTGCTGGCAGTGCATTTTCTTTAAAAATGCAGTTTTAAACAGTTCTAAGCTTGCATTACTTGCAGTTGGTTTTATTAATTTGGAATTCTTCCTGGTTGTGCTGAGGATATTAGCATTTATGAGCATGCACATTTCTTACCTTCTAAACCCTCCTTTAGAAATGATGATTGCATGCCTTCATGTTCTGAGAATCAGTGCCTCCAAAGAACTGCTATTCATGTTTTAATTTTCTAATCCCACAACAGAGAAAGTGGCGCATGCCAAAGAAGAAAACCTTAGTATGCATCAGATGCTGGATCAAACTTTACTGGAGTTAAACAACATGTGAAAACCTTCTTAGCAGCAACCACATTATTTGTTTTTGTTATTTTTACACCTGCTTGCCGTGAAACCCCATAAATATGTCTTTATTTTAGTTTCACCACAGTCACAAGAACATCTGCTAAATTATCAGGCAGGGGTCAGGGAAACACCAAAATGGGCAAGCCATATGCGGGTTAAACTATTATATTATGGTTTAAATGTGCCATTTCCCAACAAAATGTTACCTACACTTTGTAGAGAGTTCAGCAATTCAGTATGCTTAGTCTTTTGAGGAATCCTGGCTGTGGCAGAAAGTGTCCCACCTCAAGTGCCAACTACAATTTTTAACAAGAAGATTGATTCACATTCAAGAACGGTAAGGTGGAAATGGTGCTATTCTAAACAAAAGGTTCTACCGAAGTCTTTTGTTTGATATCAGATAAATCAGGAGTTTGACCAGCACAGTAATTTATTTTATTGGCGTTTTATTGATCTGTGAGGATTTGGACTTTCTGTGCCTTCTAATTCAATAAAACGAAGGATATATAAGCAACAGAGAAAACCGAAGACTTCTGGAGGTTTTAAATTGCGTACTTGCAACTCATTACAGAAGTGTAGGTCAGCATTTCACCTTGAGTATTCATTCAATTGTATTTTTCATGTTGAAATGAAAGATTCAATAAATTCAGGAGAAAACATAAATTTGGTAGAGATTGTTTTAAAATGTATTTTATTTGTGTGGAGTTTGGGGGAGGGGGAGGAATTTATAAATTGATAATCGCCTCACTTTATTTTTCACACTTTCCTTTGAGCAGTTTTAAAAGTATACCTGTATGTAAACATTGTATAATGATATGGAATAAAATGCACATTTTAGGACATTTTTTAAATTTCGCTCTCTTGTGATTTGTTTCTCATCACATTCATTTTCTGTCTGTATTGCTATGTTAAATAAGCATGTGTACAGCGTGTCTTACTGGGATACAGCATCAACACACTGGCTTCCAGTCTTCTCTGTTCTTAGGACAGTTGGTTAAAATGCCCCAGAACGTAGGGATTTGGACTGATGTGGATCCTCAGCAGCTCATGAGGGCCGTGTAAGGGCCGTGTGCCAGGATTTCATCCTCAGTACTTGATTGTAGCCCCATGTCATTATGGGCCCAGAAAGCAGCCATCCCCAGAGGGACGCCTGAGCTTAAAAAATTAGTCATTGTTGACCAGATCTGTTTTCAGTGGAGTCGGTGGCAGAACTCCCGTGGACTTCTGTGGGAAACGAACCTAAAAAGTTGCACTGGTGAAAATGCTGCTGTGTATTTGCATATCTTACCTGCAAGTATGTGTTATTTTGACGTGGTGATAGACTTCACAAAATGGTGATGTGCCAAGGTCATGAGAGAACCTTTCACCCAACTTTTCACTATGGGCTGCTGCTTTTTATGTGTGTATGTATCTTTATTTGAATTATAAGGTCTGTCACTAGACAACTTAAAAAATAGTGTCCTTATACCTTCCTTTTTCTATAGTATATTGCTGAAAGCTGATGCTGTCCATCCTTCTAGCAGGAAGGAGCCTGGTAGGAGATAGGTTATAGATAGCCCTCCAGATTGTCCAAGCATCTCTGCTATTGGACCCTTAGCAATTGACTGAAAAACAGCCATTTCCTCAGCAGTCTGTGTAGTGGTGAGGGGCTGGAGAAATACCCGTTGGTTTCAGGTTAAATGGGAGTCTGAGAGGGGAGATGCACGGGTGTGAGTCTCCACGTCCCTAGTTTTTTCTGATTGTGGCGTAAAGGGGAGCACTTACCAACACTGCCGGCCTTTGCGTGATTCATTGGCTGCTGCCAAGTTCGGAAGGTAAAGGATGGGGTCCCTGGCTTCGCATACCCATGCAAGTGGCTTTGGGAAGCAGGAGGGACATTAAAAGGCTCCTGCAATGCCTTAAGCTTGTACTGGAGGCTGACGGTCCATTAGAAAAGCTTTGAATGCCAGGTGTGCAGAGGTAAGTTATTCTGATCTTTCTCTTCCTTCAACGAGGATGGAACGTCAGATAATTGGGCTCTGAGAGTTCATGCCTGCGCTCTGAAGGGCGGTGCTGGAGTCAGCAGGGCTGCTTGCGGGAGAAGGTGCTGTGCCAGGCATAGTCCCTGTAGGGTTGGCCCGAGGCCACCTGGAGCGTTGGAGGCAGCACTGGGCTGCCAGAGTTCCCAGCTCTGGGCCGCAGAGCACACGCAGCCACGTGCGCTGCCTGCTCCGGTGGATTGCTTTCCTTATCCCATGGTCTGTGCGTGGGTCCTAAATGATGTGCCTGAGTGAGGTCAGACCTTTGCTGCTTAAAATTGCTTCCTTTCTAGGAGGCCACAAACTGCTTTGTGTTCGGGGAAAGTGAATTCACCTCTTACTTCATGTAATGGTTGGGGGGAAGCTGTGGTTTTAATATCCCTTACTGAGATCGCTTCCCCGTTAAAAGGGCACGCACACGTAAGCAAGGAGATAGGAATTAATAGGAAAATGTCTCTGTTTCTAGAATAATTTTCTCCAAAGGGGGCTGTTGCAACTGATGCTATAAAGCTTGACAATAGGAAAATGAAACCTTTCCAGTTCCAAGGAGAACGTGATGGTGAATTGCCCCACGCGGCCTTTTTGGTTGTCTATCAACTGATGTGTAAATAGGTGTATGTATGTATTTGTTGAGGCAGGAAAATCTTTCTACCATACGTCAGAAGCCACTAGCTGTTGCAGATTCTTTCCTGAGGTGCCTGGTCAGATGAAATTCAGTGAAGCTAGAAAGCATTTTGCTTGTACAAAATAAATAAAACGGGCTTTGATTTAACCCCATTCCAAACAAACAGGTTTTTTTCCCTCTGCAGCTATTTCGTCAGAAATGGTAACTCCGAAAATTCATTACATTCCAGAACCCAGCATCATTTAGCATTCCCCCAAATGTCTGTCCTGGTGTGGAGTTTAACTCGCCTTTGTCTTGAATGCAAAAGTACATTTGGCAGACAGAGATCTAACAGTATTGCGCAGCTGTGCAACTCTCCCAGTGGCCGGAGAACCGTCCTCTCTGTGAAATGAGCAGTACTGAGAGCGCCGGACTTGGCAAAACCTGCCTTATCGCAGACGCATGTCTTGTGGATGAATGTAAACTCACAGTGAATTGTTTTTTTCCAGATTCTGAGGCATTTGTGTTGCCTTTTGCTCTGTCATGGGATTTCTTTGATGCGTAATATTACGCAAGGTGTGCTGCAGGGTGTGATGCGTCTTTCCCTCCATCAGGACACTTCCTTACGTTCACAAAACTTGCAATCATGTGATTTTCCTTCAGGGTTCTTTCCCTCTGTGGCCAAAACTAGTCAATCAATTCAAGAGTTATTGAATGGGATGAGGACAAAGACCAGAGCGACACACATGCCCCTTTTCCTTAAGAAATGAGGTTAAAGCAGCAGCTTGTATCTACGGGGCGTTGCTTCTCAGAGCTCTAGCATCTGAATCCATAAAAGGTATTGTGCATATTAACCAATTTCTGCTGTCATTGATACTAATGAAAACCTGGATTAAGTTCACAGGCTTCACTGGATCGTCATTATTGTAGGAGTATCTGTTACATTGGGCTTTCTGAGTGTCTGAGTGGTGCAATGTCTGTAACTGGCAGCAAAAGAAAATTAGCTCACTAAAAAGGAAAAATCAAGGAAAAAAAACCCTTTTTTTTTTTTTACATCAGTCAGTCCGTGGTGAAATATTCTCAGTGTTTTTTTGTTTTCTGTGTTTTAATAATAAAACAGGAGCATCAGTGAAAGATATGTGGGAATTACAGCAAAAAGGCTGAAGTTGTAGAGAAAATAGGAATTTTCATCTTTGTCTTTCTTTTTTTAACGCACACAGGAATAGTTATTTTTATTGAAGGAAAGCTGTGTCATTTTCCTTCGTCAGTGTGCACTGTATTCTTTCCAAGAGCAAGGTATGGTAAATCTGTTTAAGTTTGCATCCTGGGTCCAGTTCCAAGCCTGTCAAGTTTTCTGTAAGTCACAGCCTTGCTGATTTATAAGGTGTTCCTGAGTGTTGCATAAATGCAGGATGCTCCTCATAATGAAAGGAGCCAGTGAGCAATCTAGATGTCTCAGCTGATTTATATGAGAGCAGAAAAAATAGGAGACAGAAGCAGGTAAAAGTCTACAGACTTTCAGCCAAAGCCCATGGCAAACAGTGTTTCTTTGGTTAAAACCTTCAAAGGACACCTAAAACAGAAGGCCTAGTGGTAATTGTGCCACTGAGGGAGACGATGCAGTTCTGGTGTTGCTACAGCAGAACTTTTGGAAGGATGATCAGGAAGGAGGAACTTCAAAGCTTTGGTAAGTTGATTTAACCTGCTTAGGGCAGATTTGTATTGATATTAACACGGAGATGTCTGTATTGCATTTGTGTTACCAGTTTAAAAATAGAGTATTTCTTTGCAGGTCCACGAGTAGTTTGCGTGTCTCTCTTGACAGGAATGCCAGTTGGAGAAATAGCCTGGGAAAATGTTAGAATTTCTCCTGGATTACTCCGTTCTGTAGCCAGCCAGGAGGAGACTTCTTCCCACTAAACCTGGATTGCTGTCCTATTTTGTTATCTGTTTATTGTACAAAGGAAAGTAGTGTGCATACATAGAGTGTAAAATAGACTGGCAAGAAGGATGATGTCATTTCTGTAGGCTATTCAGAAAAAAAAATTGTATCCAGAAAATGAACTAGGTGATAAAGCAGCTAAAAGGGAAACAGTAAGAGAGAATTGCACACAGGGAGCAAAGGCCAGTCAGGAAGGTAGACAGCGTGACGGTGATCGTTGGAAGAGTGACTCCTCCCCCTGGAAATGCCACTGTGTAATTATGCCTTGTGCTAATTACATTTCTTGCCTCCTCTCGTGTTCCTCTGCCACAGAGGAAAGAGGCTGGAAAAGTCCAGGGAGCAGCACATTCTTTACCTCATGCCTCATCTGGGTTCAAAGGGCGGCGTACAGGAGCTCTTCACATATACATCAATAAAATTCCCGTCTCACAGTGGTTCTGGCTGCAGTGGCAGAATCTGGGCTATGTTTCTCCAGGCTGGGACTTTATGATCAATTGCCTTGACCAGGAAGGTCATGACACCTTACAAAGAAAAAAGCAAACCCACCATTTATTGCTGTTTCTCAGCAGTTAGCTAACAAATATCAAACGTACATGTGCTTTTATTATACACGTACACACACATGCATGCATACATGTACATGGTACAGGGCATTTCCTGGGGATAAATGACTAGAGGTTTGTGGGTACAGGATGCAGCCTAAGGGACCCAAACTGGTTGTTAATCCATAGGAAATGCTCTCTGCTAAGACTCTAACGTTACAAGTTGACATTAAAAAGCACACAGGGCTGCATGTCTCTGTCTCTTGAGGAGAAGCAGTGTCCACGGCCACCTTGAGCGATTAAGTGCCTGAATCCTCCCTCTGCTTCCCCAGCGGTGCACGTGCTGTGGGCAGCTAACAACAGAACTGGGTTCGTTTTGAATCTGCTTTCTGTCAATTGCTGTTAACAATTTGGACTGAATTAGGGAAAATCAATAAGATCCAACTTAAACTGGTTTGAGATTGTTTGCATAGGGTTTTGTGCCTTTTTAGCTAAGTTTCAAGAAGTTCATTTTTATCAAACTACACAACTGCAGGTACGACTTTGGCCGTATACATATATAGTGTCTATACAGCTAAGGCCTGCCTGTTGGACTAAGCTTTAGTCAAACAAACAGCCCCATTAGAGCAAAGGTCTCAGTGTGGCAGAATTGAGCTTTATAGAATCATTGCACAAGGAGAAATTGTCTTTCTTGTGTGAAAGCTGCTGGGCCTTTAACTGTCGTGACATTGGATATATAGGTTTAAAAAATAAACAGCTGTCTCTCGTTAGGACTGCAATGATACATTTCAGTTTCTAAAGGAGGAGACTGATGTTCAAAGATGCTGAGCATGCAGTAGCTTTTGTTGATCTCGATAGGACACCTGGATGTTGCATTCAAGTTTGGAGATTTCAGAATCCCCATTTAAAATACAATAAAAACAGGAAGCCTTGAAATCTATATTCCCAGTTCCTCTTCCCCTGGTATCTATTTTGCCTTTGAAGTAATAGTGAAGAAATTACTCTCTCTACTGCAGTGTGAATAGGAAAACTGAAGTGTGGCGTTTTGTTCCACAGTTATGGATGTATTTCTCAAAAAACCTGGGGATTTCCCTTGGTTTCTAATTTGTTTTCCTGTTTGAGAATTTACAAGAACACCAGCTGTCCATGTAGGAAATGCTTTTTACTCACACCTGTTGTCTCAGTCTGACAAGCACCAAGTCGAGTAGGAACTTGTTAGCGTGCATTACACCCCCTATCACCAGCGAAGTAGAGCACAGCTTCCCCTCCAGCATCAGTACCACCTTGAGCTTGGTTCTCTTTGGATGCATGCATCAAAACCTTGCTAACCTTCCCACTGCAAGATGGTCGTTACTGGAGATGATGGGGTGAAAAGAATCCAAGTTGTGTCAGACATTAAGATGAGTATGCAGGTGGTAAAACTGGTCTATTGAGTAATGTTCAATCCCGCTGTAAAATATAACTGTAAGTATGAGTGTGTATGTGTGCATATCAGTGTGTGCATAAATGTGAGAAAGTGTATATACCATGTAAAACAAGGAAATTATTTTGTCTGTGCTGACAGCATATGTTGGTTTGGTTCAAGGTCAAAGAAATAAACTATATTCATTATTTCCAACTCTGCCGCTTGATGGGTTATTCCAGATGGCAGGAGGCATAAACAAGTATCCCCCACTTAGTGCTTACCGCAGAAGTCACTCATCCTAGGCAGCCATCTTCCCTCATTAATGAAGGCTATCAAACTTTTCTTGGCCCTTTCCCACACCTCTGCGTGTAAAGGTACAAAGGAAATACCCGCTTTAGTTTTTGCAAAGAGCTTGCTGCAGCACAGATCTGTGTAAATTCCATTAACTTCATCTACTGCAATTTTACATGTATGGAAAGGCAGCTGGGTAAAATTCCTTCTTACTGATCTGCATAGCGCATAGTAATTGTGCACTTACGCATGTACAGTGAGCCTCTTTTGAAACATGCCTCAACTTGGGAGTGATAATATGAAGCAAAGGAGTCTGGAATATGCAGAGACTAGCTCCCATAAGAATACACAAGCCCAGTGCCAAATGTCTCCACCCAAATATCTGAGATGTTGCTAATTTGATAAGAGCCCTTTTCCTGTTTTGGACTAGTGCGTGCAGTTTCTCAAGTTATCTGTGCTCGGTTCTCACAGAAAGCATTCCTAGTGGCACGGGTCATGTCTGCAGAGCAAAATGAAGGTGTAACTGCAGCACAGGTAGATGAAACTGCACTAGAAAAGATAGTCATAGCAGTGTGCACGTGGAAAATAGGCTAGCCACCAGCTTGCACCTATAGCTGGATGAGTATTTGGTGTAAAGAGAAGCAGAGAAACATTTGCTCGTAGCAACAGGTATCAGTAAAAAGACATGCTGGAGCGTCAAATATTGTTGGAGGGTTTGGAAAAATCGCTTACCTCTTCCCTCAGTCTAAAATAGGTAGGAAAGTAAACACAAATCAGGATTATATTCCTCACACAGGAATGGGAGTCTTCAGACTCCCATACAGAATCTGGAAACACTTTTTTCCTTTTGCTGTTGTGTCTGTCCAAGCAAATGTGCCTGTTGCTTTTTTCCTCACTTGTAGACGCATGATGTGGAGGTGGCACCAGAACCTCGCACTTTAGAACAACTGAAAGCAGTCACCTGGTCAGCTGCTCTGACAGTAAGAGTTCTAACTGCCATATTTCCTGTGTCATAGTTGTCTGGGGCTTGTTCATTGTGGTGAGCTTTGTGTTCTGGGGAAAGAGGTGGAGAGAAGTATTTAATCACCCAATTGTAAGGCGTTCCTCCTAGAGCAAGCTAGAAAGCTTTACAGAAGCAGTAAGCGCGTGTCCTCTGCAATTGTATCTTTGGGCATTTGATACTTTCTGATTAACATGCTTAATTCTTTACGTATTTTACACCTACCTTGTTTCATTTATTTTTAAAGCAATGTGCTTCAGGTCATAAGATATAACTACAAAAGACACTGTTTTCTGTGGTATATTGCACCTCTTCCCACTGAACGGGGAGAAAAGCTGGAGAGTGTAAAAAGGTCAGACGCGTCAACTGAATCTATTGATAAATACAAAGCCATTCTCTGGGACCAAACAGTTTGTGTGCTCAGTTTTCTATCAGAAGAGGTTGTTACCTGAAGACTAAGTTCAGGAAAAACAGGAAATAATTCTTTTTTTTTTTTTTTTAACGCTGATGTATTTCCCAAATGCTCCTTCCTTACTTGTTTTAGCTGTTGACCATTATTTTTTCCTCTGAGTCCCAAGAGGTTTCAAGTAGGCCCTAAACCGAATTAAAAGTATGAGAAATTAGAGTTTAAAAATTAATGTTTCTGCAAAGAAGAAAAAGAAATGTGCGTGCCCTTTGTCTGCTCTGTAACCAGAGCACGATCTTTTCAGCGTTCCTTCCCCTGACATACAAAACATTTCCCAAACTCCCATTCTGTTGTTTCTAGGAACTATACTGGGCTGGATGCAACTCATAAAGCAAAGGAAGTACCAATGTGGGACAATAAAACTCTCTCATTTTCTATTAGTCCTGTCCCTTTTATGGTGTGTGTAAAGAAAGGATGGCTGACCTGGGGTGCTGCACAAGTCAGGACGAGCTGTTGCCAGACGGCAGGACTAGCCCTGCTGGGCTGCTAGGTGGGCTTGAGGACCACCACTGCCGTGTCTGTTAACTTCTGACTGGGACACAGATATGGCCAAACTCCTCCAGAAATTAAGATTTATAAAAATCAGATATCTGCCATCTGAATCATGGTTCAAGCAGAGCTGATGATAAGCACGTTGGTCTGAGTGTCTAAAGACGGAGTTGCCTAACAGTTTAATGCTACTTAGTCTCCTCATCTAGACATCTTAAATGTTTCAAGTTTTGTTCCTGAATAATATTTCTGGGCTCAGTTGTTGAGCAGATAATTCATTTGCTCATGATTTTAGTTCAAAAAAACCTCAGGGAAGACTTTTATCTTAAAGTAAGTACACACCTATTTACCTACCTTTTCAGGAAGGTATGTTTGGTTTTTAGCTGGGGTCTAACTGTCCTAGCATAGAACTTTATTGGTGCCCATTGGTGAGGCTAGCACTGTTACTGTAATGGCACTGTAATCATGCAGGTGTTACCTTGATAAGGAAGTAATAATCCCCTGAGAACTGCTGTACTGATCAAGAGCAAACAAATAATGTAAATGGGTGAGGAATCTGAGGTAACAACTCAATTCAGTAAGACTGAGATACCCAAGAGAGATTGCACTGCAGTAAAACCATCCCTTTTGCTAACAACTGGTTAAACCAATGAAGCTTCTTACTGCCATCTACCGTATGACGGTTTCAAGCCAAACAGGAATAAAAGGTCTGTCTCTTGGTTTTCCAAAAAATGAAAATGCTTCTGAAAAGAGAGAAATTAGAGCTTGATTTCTGTTTCGATCTAATGTTCCCCTTATTTGCCTTCTTTTCAAAATCAGAAATAATTCTTTAAAGCAATCTTTCACATACTGAGAGCAGAAACATCAGATGTGATCAAGTGAATCATTATCGCTTTATTCTTTGCATCTTCCATCAACATCAGTTTCCCCTATATCTATGTATACAGATATACCTAGATATTAACATTGAAATTATTAAAACTGTGGCTTTACTGTTTTTATTCCTCATTTTATGTGGCACAAATATAAATTATGTTCTTTTTTTGACAGTTTTATCTTCTGCCTGTTAATTGTTTCCCGTTAGACTCAATTTTTTTAGATATAGAAGTTAGTTGTTTCTTTTTAAGTCTTTACAAAAGTTGCAATCCCAGAGATTAATGGAACAGTTAACTGGTTCAAAATAAATCCAAGCAAAGGAGTATTTTAAGCTTTCTTCCTCAAGCTATTGCTTCCTAAATGTTTGAAAGCCCCTTTACACAAACTGGCCCTCAAGCTGAAAGCTTCACTTTGGGTCTGTGGCAGATATAAATGCTATTTAGTAGGATGAAAAGGCAGAACTGGGCTAATGAGCTAATAATTTCAGAATTAATAAGCCCTTTATCAGAGGAATACTAGTAGGCACCACTTGTTCCTGTCATTTGAACCTTAGATGGTGGGTGTTAATAACAGTTCCCATCGTCTCAATTTCAGTGAAAACGTTAAATTTAGGAGCATGTTAGCGTAGAATTTTGCCACATCAGTGAGCTAGAAAAGCAAATGAAATCATTGCAGAGAAAATACCAAGATGAAAGGCCTGACCTAGAAACAAGAGCAGCCATAGTAACAGCTGAAACATAGTAACATTGCTGAAACACCAAGATCCGCCAAAGCTCCTGCACCACTGGAGGAGGATTGACAGAAATCATAAAGTTGTGGTTTCTTTTTTTAAGAATCATACTTTAGGAAATATTGATGAATCTTCATGACTGCAAATACCCAACGCTTCCAGACTCTGCTGACCACCAGCAGCAGAATTAGCATTTCACACCTAATGAGAGTGGGGTACAGCAGTGCAGAACGACGTAAAAGCTACTGCCCAGCTTGCTCTTTCTTCCCCCAGCTCACACGCTAACAGGATTATGAAAAGGCCAGGGAACACAGTTGTGTACAAATACAAGAGCAAGTTAACTAGGAAGATGCATGCACGCTTTGTTTCAAAGTCTCATCTTATTGAGCCTTTGGAGTTTGTCTTATTCAAAGGCCATGAAGCCTAAAAAGATTCTCAAGAGTGAGGACTCAAAGGTGGCCTGCGGGGAAGCGGTAACACTGTGCAGCGCGTGAGCACAGCCCTGCTCGCCTGAGAGACCTGCTGTGTAAAACTGCAAAGCTGTGTCAGGGGAGAGTGCCACTCTGTGTCCTTATCCTCTGCATTTGGCATATTCACCTAGGCTTTTCAAATCTGGCAAGTACCACTTGGCAGGGAGGCAGAGCAGAAGAAGATGCAGCTGTTTTAGTGCTAAACCACGTGGAGCTTTTCCACTATGCCAGAGGGATCTCCAGATGGCCTTTCCTGGCTGTGTTACATAAGGAAGCTGGATTACAGCTGGGAATCTGTTCCTATATGCTGGGAGTCTGTTCCTCAGTGACTGATGCACAAGGATAGAAGAAAAACGTTTTAAAGTCAATTTAGAATTGAATTAGCCTAGTGCTTGCTGTCCTTATTTTCTATTGCTGTCAGTGGAAGAAGAGATTTCTCAGCACCTCACAGGGCCTGGCACCCCAACTCAGAGTTCAACAAAAACAGCAGCTTTAAGGAAGATGCGTCATAAAAGCACAGGTCACATTGTGCTACTGGATTTAATGCAAAGCTCTTCATTAAAGACAATGAGAGAAAAATTGCAAGATTTATTTCTGGCTTAGGCACATTCAAAAGTGTGATGCCAAAGAGGGTTTAAGAATGCTGCAAAACACTCCCTGGGACAGTTTAACACAGTGAAAATGAGCTACTAGAAAGTAAATACTGCATCTTGTACCATTTGGGTATTAATTTGTACTGTTATAAACAACTGAGTTTTATTGAGAAAAGAGTAATGAGAAATAAATGCCTGCAGTAAAATGTGTATCAGCTGGTTTGCATTTGACTTCACACATGAAAGCTATTTGGCCTGGCCTCCTGCCAAATCCTGCAGTTTTGGAGATCATCGGACAGGAAGAAGGACATTGAATTCCCTAGGTTAGCATCTCAACATTTTCTCCCAGCATATCCTATGCGCAGTTCTAGAAGGACAGACTCCCTCCTTTTGCTTACAATTTTGGCTCCATTTTTTTGCATTTTTAAGCTGTGGTATTCCTGTCAATATTTATAACATTTGCAGAGTGGCCATTATTACGGGTTGTTAGCTGTTGTTCAAGAATCCTTCAACATATATACATCTCATTTTAAGTCACTGTCCAAATACCTCAGAAAATCTCCGAGGAAGAAATAGCAAACCCCTGTACTGGACTGTACAGTCCATCAGACTGGACATTGTGGGCTTTCTGCATTGCTATGGTACGATACATCCCAGTCACTCTGTTTGTGATTTGCAGGGTCTAGGGTCCCTGGAAGAGTTCACTCGTTAAGGCATCCCCTCATTGAGACGACTGACTTTAAACAGCTAAAAAGAAAGGCATTACGGTCATTTCTAACCTGTTTGTACACCATTGCATTTTCCATTCCCCTCTTAGACTTTAACTCCTGGACAAGTTAGTCTGAAACTCAAAAGAACGTTATCAGTGATACAAAAGACTGAAATGAAAGGTTAGCGAGGGTGTTTTTTTTAGCATTCTTTGAACCTAACATCATCTGCTCTATCGTCATTGTAATTAGTAATTTCCCAGCAATGAACAGCATTAGATATAGGAAGCGAAAAAGAAGAGGCATTAACATGAAAATGTTACAGGATGAGCAGACATCTTCATACTAATGAAGATGTTTTGATGAGCCACTTAGAGGTGTGGACCAACAACTCCACTGACACCTTCGAGTTGCCCTGGATTTGCCTTTGCATTGTGGACATACTAGCTCTTTAATTCGCAGAATCACAGAATGGTTGAGGTTGGAAAGGACCTCTGGAGACCATCTAGTCCAAGCCCCCTACACAAGCAGGGTCACCTAGAGCACATTGCCCAGGATTGTGTCCGGAAGGCTTTTGAGGATCTCCAAGGAAGGAGACTCCACGACCTCTCTGGGCAACCTGTTCCAGTGCTCAGTCACCCTCGCAGTGAAGAAGTTTTCCCCCATGTTCAGACAGAGCTTCCTGTGTTTCAGTTTGTGCCCGTTGCCTCTTGTCCTATCGCTGGGCACCACGGAGAAAAGTCTGGCCCCATCTTCTTAACACCCTCCCTTCAGATATTTATACACATTGATAATTGTCAATTGTTATTGCTAGGATAATTGTCAACAAAAAGGCTACTGTGAGGATCCTAAATCTGCAGATTCATCCCTCTGGCAAGCTCACAAGAGTCCTGATTATTGGACCCATTCTTGGCTCCTCACCTGACATTTGGACTTAGATCTAGCTGACACTGCTTACCAGCGTGTCGATCTGCATCTGCTGATGCACCGAAAATTCTCTTTTCCTTCTGTCTTCTTGAGCAATAATATTATGATTTGGTCACTTTTTAGTCTCTTTAAAGTTAATTCGCTGTTCAGTCAACATTCAAACTATTAAAGAAAGCTATTAAATTTGATTGGAAGCCAAGTATGCAGAAAGTTGAGAGGAAATTCATGTGTGAAAGACTTAAAAAGCATCAGCTGGAGGGCATTCTCATTTCCCATGCCGCAATATATCAGAAAGCAACTGCAACTACTTGCAAAAGCTGTTTCCAAGAGGAAATGTGGGCTGTGCCATTAGTATTATTCTAGGCTGAAACTGAACTCTAAAACTGGCATTGGGAAATTCAACATTTATAATGTATTCCTCATTAATCTAGATTAAATATGCTCCTATGACAGCTTAAAAGTTTTATCTTAGTGCCAACCTAGCTTACCCAACATTACTTCTACCTGGCATACGTTCAGCAATGATTTTTTTTTTTCATCTGAATTTAGGGACTGATTCTGCTATCATTTTCCACGGAGTGCAGAGTTAAGAATCAGAAATTATGTCATAGTTTGAATTGTCCTTGATCAATTCTCTGTCTTGTTATTACACAACAGGCCAGGTAAAGTGCTGGTAAAAAACAGCTTCTTGTCTCCGAGCTGCATTGGTGTTGACTGGAGGTAGGAATTTTCCACTTCCATCAGGGAAAGAGGCAGTGCTGAGCTCACACCGCAAGACTGGCATTTTTTCCCTCGTTGCTTGGCAAAGTGGAAGCGTACTTTAAAGATCCTTCTTCTTCAACAGGGGAAGAATTCATGATGATTTGCTTAATCTTAAGGGGCCCAAATCGCCTATACCCGAGCTTGGGCACAGAGACGCTCCTAGTGGTTCAGTTAAGCAAACCTAGATCAAAAATGATTCTCGCGTACCAGCTTCCTCGCCGGCAGGACAAGGCGCCGAGGGGCAGCCGGGTCACGAACGGCCGCGCAGCCCCTCAGCAGAGAAGGCCCCTGCCCCTCCTGAGGGGAAGTGCTGCTTAATGAGCTCACCAGCCGGACGGCCGGGAGGGGGGCGCGGGTCACGGCACCAGCACCGAGCTGCAGGGGAGCCGTTTCTAACCTGCAGTAGCCTCACGGGCGGCGGGCGAGCAGAGGCGCCCCCCCCCGAGGTCTCGCGCCGCCGCGGCCGTTTAACGGCCGGGCTGGGCGAGGCCAGCGGCCCTTCCCCCGCTCGATGCGCTCGGAGCGCGGCCGAGCGAGCGCTCGGGCACGGCTGGGGGTGCCTGGCGGGCGGCCGTTGGCCGTTGGCGGCGAGGCGCGGCGCCGCCATGAACGGGCTGGCGCGGGTGCTGCGGCGGGCGGCGGCCCTCGGGCGGGCCGGGCGGCTGCCGGGGGGCGGCGGGGCCGGGGCGCGGCCCTGGGGCTGGGGGCTGGCGCTGGGGCTGGCGCTGGGGGTGCAGGCGCCGGCGGGCTGCGAGGCGGACGCGGGGCGGGAGGCGGCGGAGGCGGTGCCGCCGCCCCCTCGGGGCTTCGGCGGGGCCGTCGAGAGGAGCCGGGACCTGCTGCGCAGGGTCAAGGTGCTGCGGCGGGGGTCGTTATTTTTTACACTTCATTATTTTCATGTTATTATACTTCACTACTTTTCTTCTTAATGCTAGTGAAGGCTGTCTGTACTTGGGAAGGTCAGGCCGGGTGGAGCACAGCGGTGGAGCTAGAGAAAGGGCACGGTACGGGGTGCCTGAAAACAGGGGGTGGTCTTAAAGGTTGTAGGAAGGAGAGAGAGAGAGAGAGGCAGGCGGGTTATTCAGAAAGTGTGTAATAGGTGATGCTGTTCACATACTGCATGGTGACTCTCTAATGTTTTCTCTCTATTTACCATTGATTTTGCATGTCCTGAACTTTAAATTCATTAAATTATGAACAAAAATCTTTAAATTACCAAAATTTATTATTATAATGCTGGATTATATTTTCACACTTGCTTTATTGAAGTTGGTGCCTTTTCAGAGTAGTTTATACCAGTTCAGCCCAACTAGTACTTGACAAAATAATTTCAGTTGTAATTTGGCAACAACAGGCAAGAATATTTTTAGTTGGAGGACTGGTTTTGCTTCCTTAGGGTTTGGGAGGGATTTTTTTTTTTAACCTATCTCCTTAAAATACCTCCCCTCTCTTCTTTGACAGGATGAAGCAGGAATCCCAGGTATACTGGTTGGAGTTTCTGTAGATGGAAAGGAAATCTGGTCAGAAGGTTAGTGTATGGGAGTATTAGTTCTGTAGTTGTGCGTGCCCTTGGTAAATGATGAACGCTCTTTACAAATCAACCATTTACTTCAGACGCAAGTGTTGTTAAATTTTTAAGTTGGCTTCAACTTCTGCCTACACTGTAAGGGTTTAATAGTTCATAACTGCCTGATCTCTTCAAATGAGGTAAAGGAATTGTTAAAATTAGGGAGGTGTCTTAGAATAAATGCTCATCAACGTAAGGCTCTAAAAGACATTTTGTCTGTTGATTAATCCGAGGTGGCCGTTATAAGGTTAATAAAGAACATAGTATACTTGAATGTTTCTTAGCGCTGACTAATTTGCACCATACGTGTTAGGAGAGGGTATGGGACTGAAATTAATGGCATGTGACTTGTGCCATAATAAGTGGAACCGCTTTCAGCTAACCACTGGAATTAAATTGTATATGATTTTAACTCAAGTAGTTCTGATTAGTTATTTTAGTTTGATAAGGCTTTTTCATCAATATTTTTGAAGAAATCTTAGAGGGACTTTCCTACCAGCTCATGTATGGGAAATTCATGGGAAAGTTCTGTCCTGGCCCAAGTCTAAGCCGTTGTTAATGACCGTTGATCATTATACTCCTCGTTCTCCACGTGTTTGTTGCTTGAAAAATCCTGGCACAAAATACTCGTGTGTTTTGTTTTGTGTGTGAAACAGTGAAGAAATGTGTGGGTGGCTGTGCTGATCAAACTAGAGATTCATCCACTTGATGTCCTGTCTTGGGACAGTGGCCAAAAATAGGTGACCAGGGAGTATGAAGTGATGCTTTCTCTGGTAAACTTTACTGACTTTCAGCAATTGGTGATCTAGTAACTTCCTGAGCCTTCTAGTACATCTCAACCATTATGTTTAAGAACTTTTTTTTACATTAATTTGGCAGATCAGTCTTTGAGTATGCTTATACTTAAGGCATACAACTGTACTGTTGTCTAATAGGTTTGTGTGTGAGAGGCAAAGAAGTGGTGTCCGCTCAGGAGCTTACAGTCAAAGAAAGAATGGATCCCATCTGGTGATCCGTCTCCTGTTTGTGGGCTGATGTGTAGCTTCTTACTGGGAAGGTACTGAAGATTTAACAGCTGTCATCCTTCCAGAAATTGCAAGCAATTCCTCTGGTTACACATGTTAGTTTTAAATACAGTCTCTCAGTACTGTTCATTTTGTGTAGACATTTGATATTCATTTAAAAAATTACTGTGTTTATGTTTTCAGAAACATTTTAATAATAGGCTTGTGGGTTTTTTTTTTTTTTTTATGGAAAACTATGATGAGAGCAGTACATAGCAACATATTTCATTAAAGGGTGGTTACCGAATTTGAAAGATTGTTTGTAACCAACTTTGTCCTGACAGTCTGGTAACGACTGAACTTCTGTATATCCATGAAGCTGGATACAGGTTTTAACTTGTCTTTCATCATGATAGAAGTGAGTAGCAGAGTCTCTGGTTTCTTCTGTAGTGTGAAGAAAATTATGCTACAAACTCGATCACAAACTTCTTCAAATCAGATAGCTTTTCCTGGTCTCAGATTACCTGGCAATGAAAGCAGAAGTTCCTGCAAGACTCCTGTGGAATCCCTTCCTTGACCTTCAGAAAGGTGCTTGAGGGAACTGGTGCCTGGGTTACAGTTTATGATGGAGACTGCCAAATCCAGTAGCAAGACAACTACATGTGGGATTGTAAGCTGGGATAGAGCTGTTCTTTGCCCTCCTCTGTATAACAATCCAGTCTCGAGTGTGGCAGTTGGGATGCAGGTAGCATTGGCCCTAGCAGACTTTAGGCTCATTTTGCTGCCCTCCTTCATGGGGAAAAACAGGAAGAGGTATAATACGTTTGTACTCTGTGACCACAGTACCAAACGTTCCTTCTTGCTAAACTGATTGGAGTGAGTAGAGATTTGGAAGCTGTGTTCACTGAGGGGTACAGCATCTGCATTCAGGGACACATTGCAGGCATTTGAGTAGCAGCTTTCCTTAGATGAAAGGATCTTGGGCAACTGACACTTGTTACCTGTTTTTTTTTTTTTTTCTTGTAGTTTGGCAAGTTCTGTTGCTCTCTTGAGTATTGTGTTACTGGATTGCAGTGTTATATGGACAGGTGTGCATTACTTGTAGGCCCTGCAAATGTGCTTGCACTGGAGACTGCAAATATATCATTATTGCACCTCACTTCTTTTTAAACCGCAATACCACTTGCGCAGCTTCTTCAAAACCAGCTGAAAATGAAGACTAGTGTGTGTGTGTGTGTGGGGGGGGGGGGGGGTTGGCATTGCCATATCAGTTCCAGTTGTTGCTACAAGGCTTGTGTGTTGGTTACACAGGAAAACATCTATATGGAGACTATTAAGCAGTCTTTTAATTGAAGCCATGCTGGGAGACATTGAAACATGGTGTATAACATCACTGCTCTGTGAAACTTAACAACTTAGGTAATTGCTATGAGTTTGTGAGTAATTTCCTTTCTTAATCTCTGTACTGATTAAATTTACTTTACATTACTATCTCAACTATAAATTCACAGCAGTAAAAGCAGCAGCAAAAGGAGTATTTATGAATGTTGGCAAGTTATTTTACAGCCTAGGTTTTGGTTTCTCTAGTTTTTCTACACTGAATACTTGACCTCGGGTGTGTAAATGTTGGCTTAATCTTGAATCTTATTTCGTGTTAAGTTTGTTTTGTATTCTTACTTGGTAATTTAGGGTAACTTTGACCAAACAATGACCAATTGTATTTTTTGACCAGTGGGCTTTTGATAAACCATTCCTACTATGTTAAAATGTTATTCACTTAATTGAGGTAGGAGCATGGCTAGTCCAATGCTTCGTGTCTTGGTTTAGCTAGAGGAAAAACATTTTTAGGAGCTAGTAAAACTAATGCTTTGCAAATAACTAATTCAGTATGTCTGTGTGTAAAAATACTTACCATACTGTTTTTGTTTTCTTGCAGGTTTGGGTTATGCTGATGTAGAGAATCGTGTAGTATGTAAACCAGAGACAATCATGCGAATTGCTAGTATTAGCAAGTGTCTTACCATGATGGCTGTCGCTAAATTGTGGGAAGAGGGGAAACTGGATTTAGATGCTCCAGTGCAGAAGTACGTCCCTGAATTTCCAGAAAAAATCTATGAGGGTGAAAAGGTATGTGGTAGTTTACTGGTGACGCTTGTTTGGATTTTGTTCCTGCCATTGCCCAGCCGTGTGTGTAAGGTGTTTGTACCTGGACCTAGTAATGTAAAACACCAGAAATCCTTTAGACGTGTATTGATGTTTGCTGCTTGAAAAAGCAAATGTTGGAAATTTGGATCTTCAGTTTTATATTAAGAGTGTACATGTGTGTGTATATATGCATATGTGTGTGTGTGTATATATACTTAAATATGTGTATGTATATATTTTAAATGAATTTAATGTATAGTGTTTACAAGGTCCTCTATCTTTGCCTCTTCCTTGTCATGTTCTTTTCAGTGATTTGGTATACTTTGTATCTTTAATTTCGAGGGCTTGTGCTTTGATATCGTCCTTTCTACCTAGGTTGTTATTACTACAAGACTGTTAGTTTCGCACTTGAGTGGCATTCGTCACTACGAAAAAGATATTACAAAAGTAAAGGAAGAGACGGAAAAGGCAAACAGAGCATTTAAAGTAAAACCTAACCAGGAGAAGGAACTAAAAGAAAAAGAAGCTAAAGGCGTTGAGAAGACTGATTCTGTCAAGGCTAAGAAAGAACATGAAGGGGAGGTAAGAAGCCGAAATTCAAAACCTGGCAGGAGAGACAAGGAATTTGAACAAGAAGAGTATTATTTGAAGGAAAAATTTGAAAGCGTGATTGAATCACTGAAGATATTTAAAAATGATCCTTTATTTTTTAAACCCGGTGAGTTTCTATTTCTTTTGAGCAAAATGCGCTTTTCTAGTGAAATTTTAGTTTCAAATTGTTTTACATGTGATGAAGTTAGTTTAGTCCAGTAAAGTGGGGTGGTATTTGTTTATTTGTTTTTCTGTGCTCCCTTAAAAGTTCAAAAGAAAAGTGTTCAGGCTGCTCTGTACAAACTGTCCGGTCATGTAATTATCCTACAATTGATTTAGCTTTTGATGATCGAACTAATCATCAGGACTTCATCAAGACACAGCAGTGCTGTAAGGATGTTTTTAAGACCAAGTCTTTAGTGGTACCATATTTGCAGTGTCTTTAAGGGTACAGACCACAGTGTTTGTACATCTGGAAGTCCTTACCTGTAGAGTAGAGCGCGTATCTTGTATAGAGGGGTCTCCATTACCTGTTTACGCTACTCATGTACTGTTTGCCTCTGTTCTCTAACAACTTGTTTGATTTCTCCGTTACTTTGGCTACGCAGCTACAACAATTAGACTTTATTTAAATGCTTTTTAATCCTCACATCATGGAGGAGGGGAGGTTGACTAGTAAAATACCAAAACACTAAACCTTATTGAAGATGCTGAAATTATTTAAGTTAATGCCAGAGATGACTTTGAAGAGTTCCAAATATAAGTTCTAAATGAACTGGGTTAGTAGGCAAAGGATGCTCGTTGCCGATAAACAGCGAGTAACGTGTATTTAAGGGGAGACGGATATGAAGGGTAAGAAGTCAACCATTTTTCCACCTGGGAGAGTTGTAAGTTAATTGAACCCTTTCAAATAAGGGATCTGTCTGCGACTAGGTTGTTCAGTGAAAACTTTTGCTTAGTATGATGATGTTTCAGAAAAGGTGTTAGCACAAGAAATAAGGAGATTAAAAACACGAAACATCCTTTATAAATAAAATTATCTGAAGCAATATGTGTATTACTGTTCACGTGAACAGTAAAGGATATTCTATCATCATGTTTTAACCTTTCTAGCTCTAGAAGTGACTGAGGACATGGGAAAAGCTTGAGACAGTACTAAGCCCTACCTTTCCACCTCTAAGGTGTAGGTACACAAAGAAATTACAGTGGGTCAGCTTCTCTTAGGAACTGATTACATGGTTCACTTCAGCTGCTCTAAATCCAGGTATCCTTATTAGGATGTTAAAGGATGTTAAATGTTATTCTCTATGTCTCAGCATGAAACTCTTCTGTAAGTGCTGATTCTTGAAAATTCTTTAGTGCTGTTGTCACAGCTACCTGCACTTAGTGAGCATCTCTGCCTGCTCCAGTACAGTAATTCCTAGGAATCAGTATCTTGAGCCCTAGTTTTCCCAATTGGAATATAGTGTAAATAAGTCTTTGAATTGCTTATTCATTGCTGTACGTAGTTTTATTTCCTGTGTGATTACCGACGTTTTATCCCTGAAAGCTTTCATTTAAGCATCATGCAGCTAACCTTTCCCTCCCTCCCTCCCCCTCACCCCTTCTTTTTCCATTTTCTTAAGGTAGTCAGTTCTTGTATTCAACGTATGGCTTTACCCTCTTAAGCGCAGTTGTGGAGAGAGTTTCAGGACAAAAATTTACAGATTATATGCTAAAAATGTTTCGGGACTTGGATATGCTGTCAACTGTACTGGATGACAATGAAGCAATGATATATAACAGAGCAAGGTAAACAAGAATGAAATTTTACTCTACCTTTTTCACAGTAACTGTTGCTCTTTCTGTCTTTTTAAGCCTGCTGAATTAATTTTTTTTTTTTTTTTTTTTTTTTGGACAGGTGTTTAGATGAGGTGGTTCATGATATTTCAAACTGGAATTTTATGTTAGCATTATGGTATTGATCCTATAATTAGCATGTGAAATTACAGAGCAGAAAATAAATATTTCCTGTTATGAGGGCATATATTATTTTTAAATATATCTGTAGATGCATATATAGGGAGAGATGGTAGGGGATAATTTTGAAGTTTAGTTTAGTTGCAAATAAGCAGGTAAGTGTAAATAAGGGAATATGAAGGAGTAGCTGGGGAGGCTATTGTACAATGTAGAGTTACCTTATTTTGCTTTATATACTGACTTCCAAAGAGTTTCACTGAATTGTGATAGCTTAGTCCCACAGCAACACAAGGCTTGGTAAATTATGGTATCGATTTTAACCTGAATTAAAATCCTGTTTAACACAGAACTTGTTTCATCAATTGATATCTTTTTAAGAACTTCAAAAAAGAAGAATGTATGTAACTAGGTATCCTTTTGAACTTAGTGGATAAGGGCTGTGCTTGTCATCTCTCTCTCTCTCTCTCTCTCTCTCTCCGTTCTTATTTTACTGAGCTACCCGTTTGAGTTACGAACTTGATTTGTTGACTCGCCTCTTAAATTTTGGCACAGGAAGAGGATTCTAACTGTATCAGATAAGGTTGTGGAAAAAGTCTCATAATACCTGAGTTTGGCTTCTAAAAAGCTCTTAAAGAATGAAAATAGTAATAGACATATTGAATCCAATCACAGTTACATATAAGTGTGTATTTAAAATCTATATGTATACAAAAAAGCACTCCATAACTTTTTAACGATAGTTTTAACGCTGTCTTCTAAGACTCTGTGCTGGTGTTTATTTTGCTTAAAAGTTTTAAAAGGTTCTTCTGGCCATTTATAGAACTGGATGCTAGTTACTTTGTTCTTATGAATTACTGAGCTTGTACGGTCAGGTTCCTCTTTTCATATCTATCTAGAGAGAGAGAGAGGTGAACCCTTTTACAAACCGAAATATGATAGGGATGAAATAATTTGGACAGACATTGCTATGGGGGTTGTCTTATGGGCTATTTAATATTAAGTGAAACCAAGTGTTGTTTTTACTTTTAAGCATAACTAGCTTGATATCTCAAACTAGAAAATATAGAGAAGTTGTGTGTTTTTTTCTTTAATGGCTTGTTTATGCTATATTTCACTGATACTAAAATGCTTAAAAATTTTCCTGAGGTATAAGCCAGGCATTGAGCATCTTTGTAAGAAACTATTATCATGATAGGAAAACTATCATGGATGGGGCACTGAGAGATGCGCAAGTTACTGGCTGAGTTGATGGCAGGGTGGGATTCTCTCTCTCTCTCTCTCTCTCTCTCTCTCTCTCTTTTTTTTTTTCTTTCTTCAAGCTGTAAGTTTTCAGAAGATCCCTAAAAGTTGTCCAGTGTAAATGCAGGCTAGATAGGAAATGTATACCTATTTGATAGTAGGCATACTTTTTATACTTTTCACAGATCTCTTAAGTAGTCTGTGGGCCTCTTGTGGCCTAAAAACCACAGGCTGAAATTCATCAGTTTATTTTGTTATTCCACATTTCTCTTGATATGTTGCATCAAATGGATTCAGTCATGACTGGGCTGTTTATGTCAGAAGCATGTTTCAGTCGATGCTGTGGTGTTCCTGATAGCTCATTCTCCAGTTCTGGGTGATGGTTTCCAATTCATATTTTAATGAAAGGTTTGCAAGGCTCTTTCGTGCTTCTCGTTACTGTAGTAGTTCTGGCATACTCAGTTGTTCTGCATAGCCACTGTAATGGAAAAAAAGGCAATCGTAAATGTAAAACACTGCCTCACAGTGAACAGGGCATGTAGGACTTTGGGGAAATTTCAGAGCAGCGCCTGATAATCACAAGGGCAGTAGTAGGATTCCTCTCTCTTGAAACACTTTAAATCTACTACAAAGATTTAGAAAAGTCCTGTGCTAGCTGATCTACAGACGTCTTCCTTATTTTCTGTATTGCCTTGGCCTTTAGTATATCCCAAATATAAGAAGAAAGATTAATACTTTATTGAAACAAAACTTCTAACCCAAAAAGTCTCACCTTTTTTTTGTTTTGCCATTTGAATTTATTTATAATTTGATTTTTTGCAAAAAATATTTCTATGTTAAAAAGACAATTCTAAAGTTTCTGGAGAGCAAGCTGATCTATATAGTCAACTTGTGCTTATAAAGTAGGGCAGTTCAAAATAGTTGTGCGTAATATCTGAGAATGATGAGTTTAATTTTCTTGAATTCTAGGTGTTATGTTTACAACAAAAAGGGACGTCTAGTAAACGCACCGTATGTGGACAACTCTTACAAGTGGGCTGGTGGTGGCTTTCTGTCATCAGTAGGTGACCTTCTGAAATTTGGAAATGCCTTGTTGTACAGTTATCAAGTTGGACGATTCAAAAACACTAACGGCAAACTTCTTCCTGGGTACCTCAAACCAGACACGGTCACAATGATGTGGACGCCAGTGCCAAAAACTGAAGTGTCATGGGACAAGGATGGTAAATATGCCATGGCTTGGGCTGTAGTAGAGAAGAAACAACAATATGGCTTTTGCAGACAGCAGAGACATTATGCTTCCCATACAGGTGGTGCAGTGGGGGCAAGTAGTGTCCTCCTCATCCTTCCTGAAGAGCTGGATTCTGAAGCCGTAGATAATGGGCTAGTGGCACCACCTAGAGGAGTAATTGTTACTATTATCTGTAACATGCAGTCGGTTTCCCTCAACAGCACTGCTTTAAAGATTGCAAGGGAATTTGATAAAGAAAAATGGGTGCAATATGTAGATTAGAAGAACAGATTTGAGTGAGGGAACTACTGTACTGAAACATGAAAAAAATAAACGGAGAGGGGTACAACTGAAGTTTGAGGTCGCTAAGAATACATGAGCGAAAGTATCCAAAATTCACTTAATTAACTTCTGCTAGTGGTGCTACGTTTTCATGTAACTGGAATTCATCTCTCAGGGAAGTTGCTAGCTTATCGAAGAGAATGTAGAAGTTGAATTTGACTTCCTGTGTTACCCATGTATAAATTATCATTATACATTATATTAGCAAGTCTTGGTGGGTTTGGTTTTGTTTTTTTTCCCCCTCTCCTCATCCAGTCTAGCACTTGACCAAGATTAAAGAGCTAGAATCGGTTTGTTGTACTGGGAAGTACAGCAGGCAATTATCTAACTTAAATGTTAAACTTGTGAAAAGTTTTCACATCTTGATTTGAGCACACCAAGCTTAATGTTTTTTCACAATTGAGGTCTGCCACAACTATTCAGCATTGTTTTAAAAAAAAGTTTTAGTATTGTTTTTAGATTTTTACAGAGCTTTTCTCATTTGTTTAAAAAGCAAAAAAACAAATCCTGAAGCTACCTCCAGAATGCAGATTTATATGAGAAGTACGTTTTTATCAGGGCTGTGGATTGTTGAAGAGTTAAAAAAGAATGAAGCTAGAGTAACGTGAGTAAAAATCTTTTCATTATGTAGATGTCTGCTCTTCCATTTTGACTGGGCACAGAGAATGTGTGAAATTTTTTACTGTGAAAGAAGGGTATTATTTCACAGCTGAATATGCCAGAATAGCGCAACATGGTGAGCCATCAAACCGTCTCATTGTTAGCTTTCCCTACAAGATAAATCAGCCACAATGATGCATGTGCTAACTTAACTTTGGTAGTAGAAGTGGTAGCCAGTAGCCAGAAATACCATTGTATTCTGGTATGCAGATAGACCTTTAGATAAAGAAAACACGGACTTGACTTCAATAAAATTTAAAGGCCGCTCCTGAGGCCAGTAGTAGAAGTCTTGCAGAGAGAGCTTTTTCTCAAAAACTATCCTTTCTCCCATTCTGGAGACCTGCCTTAAGGAGTTAATTTTGCACAAGGTGAGCAATAAATTATTGTAATAGGTTTCCAAAGAAGCTATATCTAAGCTTCATTTGTATGATAGGAGTATAATGACAGCTCAATATGTGAATTTTATATATTCCATAAGGGCATCTCCTTTTTCTCAAGGACAAGAAGAAGCCATTTACTGCTCATTCATCCCTTTACTGCTCTGTGTTTTTCCCAGTCCACGTCTGTTCAAAATGGGTTTTAAATATTTCAGTATAGGAAATGATGTGCCCTTTTGGAGGGGCAAGTTATTGTATTGTCCACGTGCCCTAACTGAAAAGGGTTCCCATTACTGCCTTTTCTTGGTGTCAGACGATTTCAGAATATTTGTCATAGCTCTTGAGAGCCTCTGTACTGTTTCTAACACAGAAAATAATAAAATTTGTGTCCCTTAACATTAGATTTGGAATACTTCAAAAGGTGGAGTCTTTCTTCCTTTTTTAAATCGATAGCAATTCCTCATACTAGCTGTATCACAGTCTTTGCAACTTCTTACCTGTTTAGAGGAGGCAGCTCAGACTGAACTGTTTTAGTGTGTTCTCCAGCAGCAACTGCTTAAATTATCCCTTTCACATGTATCTCTTGGTTAAGTTTGTCATCAGGAAATCTTTGATACTGTCTTTAGGAGAATTGCCACATGTTTCTTGTACAGTGCCAAGCATGATGCAGTCCCAAAACAGCTGGGAAATGTTATTTTGTGTGTGTGTGTGTGTATATATTTCTACTGTAGTTTTGAATTAAATGAGAAGATGGTACAAATTTAGCATGACATATACTTGAGACTGTAGGGATACTGTATAGTTGAGGAGTTACCAATTCCAGTTACCAGTGCTCCAGTCTGTGCTCTAGTTCTTGAGAGAAATAGCATGTGTAAACTTAAAGAGGTGGTCAGAGTGAAGATAATGTTCTGATAAAAGATTGCTGTTGTCTTGCTGCAAGTTCCAATCAGTGTCATAGGACTGGATTTTAGAAAACAAAAATTAGGTGTTTCTGTAATTTTTTTTTTTTTTAACAGTAGATATGTGGTCTCAGTTCACTAACTCTTAAACAGTTTGCTGCTTTAATGGATTATGATTATTGACTCTGCGGATTATCTTCTCAATACTAACGCTTTTAGATGAATGCCGCTAACTTGTTCTATGCCCAGACCTTTGGTTTAGTACACAGCTGCCATTAGTTACTATCAGTAGGTTGCATCCCATGTTTTCTGTCCACAGTGCCAGTAGGATTGATAGTTTGCAGAGTTGGCACTCAGAGCCTTGCTGTGCGTGTTTCACCAACAGTTTCGTCACAAGACTGCAAGGAGGTGGTTTTTAACAAAGAACTCCTCTTCCCCTGCACTTAGCTCAGATGCTTTTTTCCAGCCTGAGACAGCACAAAACACCCTTTAGGAAAGGTTTGAATGCTTATGTCCCAGCACTGCTTAGCAGCTGTGCTTCTCTGAACCCAGGGAGAAAGATGTCTCAGATAACAACAGCTAAGAGAAGATAGCCTTACCTGCCTCTTCCCCAAGCTAGTGCTTCTGGTGTTAAGCTCATAATTGATTACTTGCTGTGTGGTGAAATAATATGCTGTCAGCTCTGTTCCCAGTACAGTTACTAAGACTGACAAACCAAGAAATGTACTATTATGAGGTGTCAGTGTTTTATCTAGATTTTTAATTCGAGATGGCATAACTGTTTTAGCGCTTCTCATGATTATAGATAATCATTCTTGTGCCTTAAAGCAATAAAAACCTTACATCTATACTATTTGCTTGGGTTTTCTTGCCCACTAAAAAGTCACTTTTTTATTCGTTAATAACGAGTTGTCTTAATATCTCAAAAATATCAAACCAGTAGAGAGAATATAGGCATGAAAACCTTTCTGAACAAAATTTTCATTTGGTCAAGCAATAAATTCATCTAATTCCTCATTGAAATCTTTAGTCAGGTCCAATACAGAAGTACTGGAGATGAGCATCTTCTACAGTGGCAACGTGTTTTCAGTCTCGAGCACCTAGTAACTGGTAAACATGCAATAGCAGAAGTCATTGCTCATTTTAGACACGGAACAAGTAATTTGTTCAGAGTTGTTTTCATGGGATACATTAACAGAAATTGGCCAGATATAGTGTTTTAAATACAGAAACACTGAAAACTAACATTGGTACTATAGGCTTTATAGCTTTTTATAGGCTTTATAGCTTTTTTTTTTTTCCTTGTATGGTATTTTTATTTTGCAAGTGTTTGGTTTTGGTGTAATTGTCCTTGAAAAACATGTTGTGTACTTTAGAAAACAAATTTCATTCAATGACTGTTGTGCCTAGGTTTAGATAAAAGATTCAGCATGTAAGAAATGTAAGTTTACCAGTATGCTTGTCTACACGTGACCAAATATGCAACATGAATGAATATTTGAAGTATGTATGAAAGCGAATAATGGCCAGCCGTGTCTGACATTTCTAACACTAAACTATTAACGATAGTATCTCATTTGACAAGTAGAATGGTTAACCATTAACTTTATATGCAGAGACAACATTCTTTATACTGTATCTCTGGTAACTGAAGGCTTTAAAAAAAAAAAAAATTAGTGTTCAAATGTCACTAGCCTATTGTCATGTGTATAGTATTAGAAACATTACAATGTGTACGTTTCACCTGGCACCTGTAGCAAAACGGGTCACTGACTTGTTTTGATTTGGTAATTCTTACTTAATCATGACTTTTAAGTTCTTGTCTTTTGGGGGGGAGGGGAGGGGAAGAAGTGATACAGGGAAGCAGGAAAAATAGTAACCAGTTCAGTTTTAGCACATATATTCAGGTCACAAGTGAATTAGTATTTCTCCTCTGATCTTTGTTCTGAAACCAGTTATTTGATGGACTGGCATTGAGTGTGGGCAACTGTCTGCTCAGTCAAGAGCAACTTGAGTGATAAATATGCTCTTAAATTAACCTTTACTGTGAAAACACAGTATGGCACTGACTTAAAACTATTTTCCTTAAAAGGCATGTATACTAAATTGGTGTATCTGTTTCTCTACCAAACACCTGCTTTTTGCATCTGGTAATTATCAGTGTTCACTGAATGAAATAACTGAAATAAAACATATCTTGCAAATGCACTGCATTATAATATCAAGGGTGGGGTTTTTTTATTGACTAGAAACTGACAAATTTGCTCTCTATCATTTAAAAAAAAAAAGAATACAGGTTAAATAAATTCCCAACCACAGTCAGCTCACCAAGACAGCTGGTATTTTTGAAAGAGATGTTGTTGACATGTAACTGAAAATATTTAGTAAAATAAGATGCATATAAGATTACATTGTTTTAATGGTTTATCATGGATAAAAAAGCTGTTCAACTCTAATGGTCTTGCACAGCCATTTAGAAATGGATGTCGTCTTTAAAAATTAATCTTAAAAATCACTTTCCTCATTCAAATGAGTCATTATCCATGTTTTCAGTATTAAATATAAATGGTTTTGCTATTAGTTCTTTTGTGACTTGCTGTCATTCTCAGATGTTAATGTAGATTGCTGGCTGATTGTTACTCATATACCATATGCCTTCCCTATACTGAATGCTTTTGATATTTTGCAAAATACTCCTTCTTCGTAGTGTAATCCAATCCAGCGTAGAAGCTCAATGGCAGTTTATAGACTTTGGGGGAGGGGGGGAACCATGCATTCTATAATAACAGCTGAACATAAGTGGGTAACTTATATTTGAGAAATAAACTGAAAGACTATCAGCACATTCATCAACATGGTAAAGGGACTACAGTAATGCCGAAAGCAACGGAGTTGCACGCCCTTTTTAAATCTGTTTAGCCTTTATGATCCTTACATTAGAGCAGCATAAAGCATACAAAATGCATTCTTACAGTGGTCTCTGTGTCACCACATGCCTTATACTTCTTAACTGATATTAACAAGGGAAAGGGTACATGCAGCAAGTGTGAGGTTCAGATTCTTACATTAAATGCCACTACTGAGTTGTAATACATTGTTTAAAAGTAAAACTATAAAAATAGAGCTTAACTGTCTGCAAACTTGCAGAAAAAATTTGCACTTCAAACCATTTATTGAAAAAGAGATTCCAGCTCATTAGTCACTTGTGATACATAATTTTTACAAAATCAACATTGTTATATTAACGGACTTTTTTTTTTTTTTTTAAACAGATAAGGCTTTCAGGAACACAGATCCATGTCAGTATGTTGAAGCGACTGTTCAGTGTTGCTTTCTTCTAAAAGAACAGCCTGTAAAGAAATGACAGGCGTATAAATGAATAGTCCTTAAATTGTTAGACTGCCATGAAAAATTGCTCACCCAACTTCTGCTACAGAACTTCCATGATAAATTTAAATTTCATATACCAGAAAAGGTAAAGAACTAGCGCTTTGACTCCACTCTAATCCAACCAGAATGACATGAATGTTTTATAAATCATCTTATAATAAGGCTCAGGGGTACCATTTTTTTCCAGATGTCTTTTTAAATTCCATTCTACTGTTCCACACGTGACTGGTACAAACCCTAAACTGAAACAGCTGCTAAAGCTGTTGAGCAGCTGAAAGGGTTCCAACACTATTCAGATATACTGAACTCCCATAAACTACATGTGTATAGTAGTATATGACACAAGCATGTTATATATAATTCACATGTGTTTACCTTTTAAACAAAAACCATGAATGAAATCTGGAATCGTTATTTAAAGTACTTTAAACCCTCAAAGTGTTTCCAGTGTTTTCCATATACTAGACCCTGAGTTGCACTTCAAGATACTGGTGTTGTACCAGTTATCCCTACATAGTAAGTGATTATTTGCTTCCTTATAATTTATACAAAACAAATTTTGATAGGGAACACTAAGCAAGTAACTGGAAGGAAGGAACCTTTAAATACTTTTTTTTTAATTAGAAAAAAAAAAAAACACCACTGACTAGCAGTGAGAGGGATCACTTTAGCCTGATTTAAAAAAAAAAAAAAACTCTCTTCCTTTAACAGTGGATATATAATCACAGGAATCTTTTTTAACCCTCTAGACTTTGTTCAGAATTAAAATTAAATAGATCATATATCCATTGACAGTTAGGCTGAAAGAAATTACAAGTCAAAGCATCTTAAAGCAAGTGTCATCAAAATATAGCTGCTTAGCTGTTTGGTGGGTCTATATAGCCATTAAAAAAAAAAAAAAGCTGCAAAAAAATAGGGCCCATTAACAATGTTTTTGCTAAGATCCTCTAAACAATTTGAGAAATTTTTCCAATATCAGTTTTCAAAATCAAAGCTAAAAAACTATTTGCAGACTATAAATGCATGGTCTTAAGTGCAAGATTTGGACGGTTAAAGATTGTCCCTTACCTTCTGTGAGCCTAGCCTTTCCCCCAGTAGGCTGGCACAGGACAGTTGAGCATCCTACGCACAGAACTACTGTCTGAGCGTGGCTGAATACGGTGGTGATCTTGTAGCATCCTGGAAAACAGTGTTGTTATAATTTTTCATTAAGTGTTTCTAGCATTTTTTAAACATAATAAAGAGAGCTAACAGGCACTACTTACTTCAACTTACAACTTTTCACCGATAAAAAGGGAGGAATGTGTATATTTCATTATTTTAACCTTTTTAAAAGTACAGGATGCCTCATAAGAAGTCAGACGAGTACCTCTAACAATAACGCTTAAACAGCTACTCTGCATTAATGTGTTTCATTACTGGTCCTGTCAAGGTACTTGCAATGGGAAGCTTAAGAGCTGTTCTATGGTTTAAGTAACCAACAGCATTATTTGACACACATCCCATAGTACGGTTTACCATTATGAAATTTGCTCTATTAAGAATATTGTTTTTCCTTTTATCAACATATTGGTCTTACTAAGACCACATTGAGGTAGGCATGTTACCAGTTCAGCTGCTGTACACTTTTTGAAAAAAATAAGTATGTGCTAAATTACCCAGGGCAATTACAACTGAAAATTTTCAAATTATTTATGGTATGTGTGGTTGAACCAGATACTCTAAATACAGTGGTCTAAAAATGGATCTATATTTCATTACACAGCATAGTAAGTAAACCAAAACAAAATGTTGCTACTGTAGCTTAAAGTACTTGCTTTTATTAATATGCAACCAAAACTCACAGCTAATTAACTGAAATTATTATGACGGTTTCTATGAGACTCATCAACAAAGCCTGATGACTGACAAGCCTGAATTTACCTGTGGTATGTCTCCTGCAAACAGTAGGAGTCTGATCCCTTATCTTTATGGCTATCAGAAACCGCAAAACATTTAGACGCTGCTGGTGAAACTGTTCCAATGTATTTATATTTTCTTAACGCATAGGGGAAAAAGAGAACTATCTCATCCCAAGCTTTAAAGGAGTAAATCAGGAGGAGGTCCTATAGATGCAGGCTAGGGTATCTTCTTATGGACCTTTTAGAGGCTTGTGCCGATACACCCGTAGGACAAACTTCAGAATAAGCTAAGCTCTTCCTTTGGTAAGTAGCTTATTCTTCTGCACAGTGGTTAGTCTCAGGGTTGGGTTGTCTGTTTGTTTTTTGTTTTTAACAAAGCCAACAGGAGTGAAAATAGAAGCTGCCACCTAGTAGACGGTCTTCATACCTTTTTCAAACAATTTTTTTCCTTAATGACATCAGAAAATTCATGATATGCAGGACAAAACATTCTATCTAGAATGCAGGTCAAACTGCAGTGATGCTTCCCAGTTCTCACAATGCTGCACTGCCATTGCAGACCTCCTGCTTTCCTGACATGAGGTCTGTTTCTGGGACTCACTTCCTCCACTGCATATAAGAATCCATCCATCCGGAGAAACAGGTAATTTGCTATGGTACATCACTGCTGTTGACAAGGTCTGGCAGCTGTGAATATGAACATGGCTGTAATCTATCTGCTTTCTGTTTAATAATTGGTACACACAAGCCACATGCTTGGTTGTATTCTACTAAGCTGGTGTCATATTTAAACCAGAAGCCTTGCATTGGAAAAATTCACTCAATTCCACATCCAAAAAAAAAGCATTTTGCAGATAACTTCTAAATGCCATGACTTAAAAAAGCAAAAATGGACTCTTTCTAATACATGGCTTAGACAAAGGGATTTTTCACTTTTTTTTTTAATTAGTTGGGAGAAATTGGAAAGGGGGGGTATTAAGAGATGAGAAGATTATAATGGATTTAAATCCAGATGTGGATATAAACAATAGACAAATAGCTACTGACAAGCATAGAAGCCATTTTCAGGTGGCATTGGTATCTGAAAACACCAGAAAGAGACGATAAAATAGAATATATATATATAATAGAATATATATGCGAGAAAGGCCTTCAGAAACTTCAGAAAACCCCCTGACAAGCTGGTAGGCAAAGAGAATTCCTATGAGAGAAGATGGCCGCTTTCTACTTTGTTTGCAAGAAGCTGCTAGAAGCTAAACCTTAACAACAGCAAGTGTTGTTTTCCCCCACAAATTTGAACTTGTATGTTGATGAGATTTTATTTTGGGTTTTGCAAGAAAATGAGCCCAGGTAATTTCCATAACTATTTAGCATCTTCAGCAACAGTGAACAATACAAAAGGTTGCTTGATATCATAAGCAGTGATGCCTCAGTGAGCATCATCGTTGAAGCTCTCCTCCTTTGCTCTATATTTCCCTAAACTCGATAACCAATTAATCCAACAATTATGAATGTAAGAGATGACCTATGGGCATAAGTTGGCATCGCTAACTGTATCTTAGTAATGCGTGTATGAATGCTTCTGTGAAGCAATGTAAATACTCTTAAGTGGCTTAAGCATTAACCATGTATTTTTTTAAAATAATCACACTTTACCTTCAAACAGTTTTAATAAGTTTACATCATCTTTAGATGGAAAACAATGTTTCAGAGCATCCTAGAAGTCTAAACTACTAAGAAAGAACAGGATAACAACAAATACAAGGAAATGAATACAGCAGCAATTCACTACACTGCTTCCAGTCAGGATGACCACTGTTCTGAGTAAGTCCAAGTATTTTCCTACTGTTTTAATTTAAGATACAGTTTATAGTTTTCTTATATTGCAAGAGTGGTTAAGAGACAAGTTACAACATTTGACAATTTCTGTGTCTCAGTATGAACGCAGCTGTTTTTGAAAGAAGCTGTTCACTGGTGGAGCATCCTCTTATAACTGCTAGGAAATGTTATGTTCTAGCATACACAGGAGAGGTTGTACAGATGCTTCTAAGCCAAAATATTTTAAATCTGTGAAAAGTGGGCACAGACAATACCTTAAATATATGTCCTGTATGTGTGGGTTGGATGTCAAGTTACTTAACAGCAACATGCGAAAGAGAGAAGTAGCTTATTTTTAACTTTATATGTAAAGTTCTAGTATATGTTTGTATCCTTGCAAAACATTTTTATGGTTGTTCTTCTAAAAATCAACCAACTTAACAAAAAAAAGTTGTTATTTTCCATTTGAAACTTGTGCAATGGATGCTTTAAAACCCCCCTTTCATTTCAGGGCTTACGTGTGGAAATGCTGGTGTTTGTTTTTTCCTCACCTGCCAGGATTTCAGAAAGCAACAAACAAATAAACAAACAAGGAAAACACCAACATAATGTCATTTCAAACCTCCAGAAAAGAAAATAAGACCTGATATTTTAAATTAACTCTTCAAAACGGTTAAAACACTTTTATTGTAAAGAAAAGGCAACAAAATTTCCAACTATATTTTTTTAATCTACAGAACACAAAGCACATTTAGGCGAATTATTTTTCCCAGGCCTTTCATGAAGCTGAACTGTGTACAAAATCAGTGCCGTTCCTGTTTTAACAGACAAACGGTTTAAGTATATTTACCTGGACATTTTACATCCATAAAGTAGGAGTTTGGGCTCTGCACAAGACGTTTCTTTTTGTGCTTTTTCTTCTCATCCTCTAGAGAGGGATGCACTAAATCTTTAGCCAACTGGACAGGAAAAAAAAAATACACTGAACGTTGAATAACATTGAGTCTAGTTAGTCAAACTACGTCCCGTGAACCGGATCTTCTGCAGCCCGTAGTTTGCTCCTGGGCATAGCTGCAGAACCATAGTTACCCCACCTGTGTAAACACTTGTTCTTTAGAATAACTTACAATACCATTATTGACTTGTAATGTTACTTGAATCCCAGAATAGAAATTGCAGCATGTTAGGAAAAATGGTGTCACTCCAGACAGACAGTGGAGTGGCGCTGCTAATATGCACGCTTGCCTTGAATGAAAGGGTTGAAGCAGACAGGAATAACCAAAAAACCCTCACAAGCGTTTCTAGGAACTTGCTGTGCCTCTTGATTCCTGCGAGGACTCCCTTTAAAAGCAAGCGTGGAGCTATCACTGGGGGGGGGGGGCGAAAGGAGAAACCAGAAAACGGGAGGGGGGGGTTGGTGGTGCGGGTAGAGGCGTTTAGCAGAGCACGCCACAGCCCTGAGGAAAACGGCCCCGGGAGCCATTAAGGGCTGACGGGGAGGCAATAAAGCCCGAGAGTCCCAAGGTGGCAGGGCGCGGGCGGCAGCCGCAGCCAGGCCAGGCCGCGGGCTCGCCCGCCCCCGCCGCGCCCACGGGGCCTGGCGCTGCCCCCCGCCCGCGCCCCCTCCGGCCCCGGCCCCTCACCCCGCGCTCGGGGTCTGGGCCGCCCGGCGCTGGTAAGCAACTCACAGGCATGTCTCCGGCACCACCCGCTGCCGCCGCCCGCCCCTTCCCCTCGGCGCCCGCAGCTTCCGGCCGGGCCGGGGCAGAGCCGCCCGTCCCCGGGGCTCGGCGGGCGGGGGACGGGGGGACGGAGTCCTAAGGCTGACGTGGGTTTTGTGCGCGTTAGGCGCGCTGCCTGCCCTCTGACCGCAGCTCGAGAGCGCGCTGGGCGCGGGGAGGCGGGGCGGAGTGTCGGTACGAGTCCAGACTCTTTTCTTTAAAAAAAAAAAGTGCTTGTGTTTCCTTTTTATGGTTGCATGGGTCACACACAACAAAATAAGAAAAATACGCTTACTTGTAAAATAGGATTTTTTACCCGATCAAGTATAGTTGCTAAAAACAATTCATCAGCCTGCAGATACTTAGTTCTCCTTTTGCAAGGCGCCTTCGTATGTTCACTGCCCGAGAGACGAAGGTCTCCGCTCAAATGTTCACGCCTTAAATGGAGTTTAGAAGACCAATGTACTTTTATACTAGCTTTTGGCTAAAACCTGACTCAGTGTTTCGTACTAAATGACACCTTACTTCAAGTTGTGTATATATATATATACACAGTCTTTGGGGGTTTCCCACCCAAATCAAAAAGAAAAACGGGGAAGAGTTGTTAATGTTAGTTATCATTTATGCAATGAAATTGATTTAGAAAACGTGAAATAAAAACGTTGCTGATAGTGGGAATGGAAAAATAGTCACTAATTTTCTTATTAAGAGGTAGAGGTATTGTGTAAGTAATAATTATGAATACAATCTATTAAGACTATTTGATTTAACTGAAACAAGCCCCAAACTGCATTTAAAAGTGTAATTCACTGAAAGTCCAGTAAGCGGCACAAATGCACCTTATAAAAATCACTTAATATGAAAAGTCTTCTAAAAATGTAAAACAGGCAGAATGTCAAGCCACATCCTTTTTGAAGAGCGAACTGATGCATTTAGCAAAAATGTTATCAAAGCAATAGATATTGAAAATAGTTTAATCAGATGTAAAGGAATTCCCCATGCGCCTTCTCTGAAATACTTCTTCAATGACTTTGTCCAAAACTGAATTCATTGTATTCTACTTTGACATCTAAACTACACAATGCAGATTAACATAACTGTTAACTATTTGTTAATAATGTTGTCTTAAATTTGTTATGATCTAGTAAGAAATATTGCATGAATATTTCACTTTTAAAAAACACTTTTAAAAAAATCCATTACTGAAGGTTGTTGTTTCTTTCTGAGAATTGTTTTCATTTCTCCTAAGATACGGAGCTGGAATTTCCTGCTTTTTCTTCCTCCAGGATTTTAAAAATTTGCCATGTGCAGAAGTGAAGATGTAGATTTTCATAGAGGCACATCTGTCTGACAACAGTGTTCCCAAAGCTGAGATGGCATCCCCGATGCTGCCAGCGTACAAAGCTTGCAGAAACCGTTCTCTCTGCCCCCAAACCCTGCATTATTCTGCAAGAATAGACCCACGTGTTGTAGTGCTTCAAGTCATTATATTGTTTTTCTCGTCTCCCAGTCGCAACTGCCATACTGTAATGCTATGTTAGCTTTTTTTTCCTTATGCTCTGGAGAGATGATGACACATAACAAGGGTGTTTTGCAAGTCCTTTTCATTATATCATAGGGACTTTAATCGGAAAGGCCCTGACTCATGCTCTGCATGCTGTCCTGTGAAGTTAGGAACATGTGCTAGCTATCAGTACAGAGCAGCTGGCTCCGGTTCTTGCTTCTTAACTGTTTCTACTTAGTACCTTTCAGTCTTTTTCAAGTGTATGGTATTTACCTGCAAGCAGAAAGAAGGGAATGTATTAAGGCTGTTGATTCAGAATCTGGAAGAGAATTATACGTTTCTTTGGTTATAATAATATCTTCACAATATATAAAAACTAAAAAAAAAAAAAGAACTTTTCAACTACTGCCCTCCTTCACTTCTTCCTCCTAGCTTTCCTTTGCTAAAGGTTTTTCCTGCAAGGACCATCCGGTGCCTGAGGAAGATTGTAGATTCACAATTTACATTAAAAAGAGCTTTCTGTGGAAGGAGGGGCACACAGGATGATCTGAAAACAGGATGTGTTTGGGACACATCCCTCTCTTTGGTTCTCTATTTTGGTTTTACTTGGAGATTCATTTCCTTTTCATAGCAGCTTGTAGTTGAGTGTGACCTGCTGAAGGAGTCAATTATAATGGATTACATTCAATCTTATGATATAAACCATTTTTTGAAGCACATCATTTAAAAAGCAGAAATGCAGCACTGAGCAAGTTAACTAGGAGAGAAATGTAGTCTGTTTTTGCCAGGTTTGTACCACAGTGGCATGGCCTACAGAGTGTGTGTTCAAGTCCAAGAGAAATTACTTCCCCTTTCCAACCTTCCCCCAGCAAAAAAAGACTTTAATTTCATTTCTGATAAAAGAGCAAGAAACAATGTCTGTTTGCTAGAACAACTAGAGAAAATTTCCAGAAGTTGGTATGGAGATGTTTAAAAACAGCATAATGACGGTTACTTTTTTTTGCACATAATGAGTGGAAGTCTTTTGCTGTTTCAGAGCTGAGGCTGAAACTCTCTGACGGCACGCGTTGTGGTGGTCTCTCGCCGAGCTGTGCCTGGGACATGCCTTGCGACACGGGAGGCCACGCTGGAGCGCCTGCGCGCACCTGGTACCACTCTGTTACACTCTTCCACTCGTGGCCTTCGGTAGCAGAGCTCGGGTGGGTTGTTAGGATTTGCTATGGGATGTTGCCAGAATACAGGCTATTGTGGGAGTTTACTACAGGACATCTTTGAAACCGAGCATGGTCTCCAAGGAGATGTATATTGACTGATCTACAAAAATGAATTCACTCTAATAATGCTTCCTTTGGTACATTTAGAATACTAAAATGTGGGTAGGTGTCTCTGTAGTATTATTGTTAAAACCATTTAGGTTTCCGTATGTTAACGAACTCTAAGCTGCACTGAGAACTAGGTTCCCTTCAAGTTGTATGTTTGATCTGGAACGCTGTCTGCCCGTGGTTTTGTCCATACTGTGGAATTAAGTATAATAATTTTTAATTGATTTTACATTAATGGTATAAACCCTGGGATGTGGCCAGTGGGTTTAAATGTGGCTTATGCTGAGTTTAGATTGGCAAGGAATTTGAAGAAGGTCCACTTTTAGCATTAATCTTATTAACCTTGAACTTCATGGAATTTACAGATAAGAATCTTATAGTGCTTTTCCTTTCTGGGATTGAGGGAGACCGAACTGTACATACTTTGTGTAATTTTGCTCGTTAATGGCTTAACTTAATCTTTTCTGTATAAAAAGTTCTGCAACATATACATGTATACATATATACATATGAAGAATTCATACATTGAAGTCACTAGAGTAAAGGAAAGTAGCGCTCTTTCTAAAGACCGAAAAAATTAAACCTGTGCATTGATATTTTTTTAAAAGTAAGAAGGACATATTGAAGGCACTGAGACGAAGTGTAGAATGAGCACAGAAGTATCCACCGGCAGAGCAAGAGATGTTTAGTAGAACTGGGAAATGAGTGGCAGTTATTTAAAGGAGTGTCACATGATAGTCATCAAATAGTAATAAATTTCACTGGCATCTGCCAAAACCAGAGTTGTTAAGGATATACGTGAAAAGTATTATTATATTATTTACTAGAGTCCAAAAGCTAAGGAGCAAAGCTCATGTTCGTGACTTGTAGTTAGGTGGCATTCTGGAAAAGACTGCCTCATAAGCTTATCTTTTGGCAGGACTGGGACCTGTGAACTCCAATTAGTGCCAGAATAACAGGATCTTGGTTCTACCAATGTTTCAAATCATTCTATTGTTTTTTGAAGCCTTGTACTTAAACAATTAAGGCTTAGAAATTCCTACACTTTCTTACACATTGAACAAAAGAGCTTGATTAAAGAAGGATTTTCACAGAGCTTTCTGTGTTCTGTATGAGGTTCTTTTTATACTTAGCTAATCTTCCATTTGAATAGAAGGAGAAAAAAGATTTTTGGAAGTTAGAAGTAATGTGTCTATCATTTGAGACAAGTAGAAACAAGAGTGGGAATTAAGGAGCAAGACTAATCTATTATTCTCCTAAAAATGTAGGTGTCAGTAAACTAGTCACAAGTATTTTCTGGGGTTTTTATGTGTATGCAAAGATTGTTGTATTTATTGCATATAATCAAGGGAGTAATTGCGTTTTGCTAGTCATGTTAGTGCATTTCTTGACAAGATCTCGGTGCTTTAACAGATGCACTTTACATACATCTCAGTGACTAAGAGAATTTTTGCCATATCTTGTTTGGGACTCAACATCTGTTTATTGGATGAGTTTCAACTGTGGTATTCAGGCAAAACTGTTAGGGCAGGTGAGATTGAACTTGGAATTTTATTTGGGTGTTTTAAAAGGTTTTAACATTTTCCTTTTTTTTTTTTTTTTTGAAATGTAGAAATCTGCATCATAGTCAACAGCTAGAAAACATTGTTACGGTGCTATCCCCATATATGTAGTGACAAAAAGTAAACTATAATGTCAACCATTTTCAACTTCCTACACATGCAGCGTTCCCCTCAGAGGTTCTCCCGTGTCAGACATGAATAAAATGTTTAATCTTAGTTGATCTATTTGACTGCAATGTGACCTAAAACAAATACTGTCCTTTTCAATTTAGTGCTAAAACAGAGACTGGGTTTCAAAGTATTTTCATGGAAGAAGCATCGTACTGGATTGATTATTAAGCCCTAAGAGCTTTGATAGTATTCTTCAAACTTTTACTAAAGCATTGAAAGGTGTACAGTTGTACAATTAGAGTTTTTACATATTACAAAAAACCTAAAACAATATAACTTACAGTCTTTATATCTTGTTTATAAAGTAACTTGAAAGTTGGTGGTTAAGTAAACATCTGTCCTCTGAGTCTGGCAAACTGGCACGTTTCCAGATCAGAACAGCACACGGTATTGCAAAGCACGAGTGTAATTAAAGAGGAAAGTAATTTGCATTATTTTTCTATAAAACTACTCTTGAGTAACAGATGGCAGTCACAAACATACTGCTCCAAAGACATATGGAAACCTATTTGTTGCATAAATCTCAGAGTGAAGATTAACCCCCAAATTACTCTCTTCGTTGCTGAAAGAAGATGATGCAGTAATCTTCAGCAGGGCCCTAATTACAGTACATAGCAATTCATGTCTCTGAAAATACAGATATATGGAAATATTTCAGAGACTAGTTTCTCATTTGCAGTTTCCTATAATCTGATTATTCATGCTAGTCTGAAGTAATTAATCTGTTTGGTTTTACTGCTGCGGTGCCAGATTGTCATTATCATATATAAACTTAAATCTTATTATAAGTACTTCAGCAGCCCATCTTAACATCTAAACGGCCCAATTGCTAATAATGCAGTGGAAAAAGAACTAAGCAGCCATGTTTTCAAATTCCAGCCTCAATAGGGCTGCGGTCTACAAGTGTGTTAAAAATACCACACCAGCAAACTTCTCCTCTCCCAAATCTTCGTTTTGCCACCTTGGCTCCGCTCTCTCAGGCAATATCCTGATCTGCCACAGGTCTTAATCGAACAAACAGTGAAATTTTACTCGATTCACCAACACAGCATCTCTGTTATGAAATTAGATGTTAATACAATTACCGGCAAGTTTGATTAGCATTTATGACAAGCTTTTATTGAACCCAACTTGTACAGTTTTACATCAGATTTGTCACTGGATCTTTCTTCATGGTTTGTAACGCGAACATATGTTGGTCAGGAACACCAACAAACCGTGACCCGTGACAAGGAAGATTTGGAGGAATACATGTTTAAGAACACGAGCGGCCTTGTTTTCTCAAGGTTTATCATGGCTGAAGTTACTTGTCTGAAGGCAGTCCCATCTAGAGGGTAGGTGAGAAGCTTGCCATGGGGTGCATGTCATCTGCTGATGCCACCGCTTACCCGGCCTGTGCGCAGGGTAGCTGCTGAGCGGCCGCCCCATCAGGCGAAGTGGCAGGGGCTGTTCCTGTGTCAGTAAGTGCCCAAGAGCCCTTCTTGCACAGGTTCTTGCACGTCCTTTCCTTTAGGGAAAGCTTAAAGGGAGCTGAAAGGAACGCTGGCGTTTGGGCCTTGCAGCATGGCAGTCCCTTAATGAATAATTTGAGGGAAACCGCTTCATTTTCTTTGTTTACCTAAGAGGGAAGCAAGGACTGTTGAGGTGATTTACACAGATAGAAATTTCTCTTTATAGCTTGTTTAGGGGCATGTTACAACTTTAAAAATTAAATTAAAGCAATAGGTCTTTGCTGTCATTTTAAATTGTTTCAGTAACATTATTTATTTTTATAGCGCCTTGTGACATCCTATAAGGAACACAGCATAAAAGAATGCATAATGAGGCTGCCACACATTAAGAGATAATTACCAGTGGAAAAAGATGGGAAAAGGACTGTAGTCAGATGCTGTAAAATACCCACTTATCTCTCTAGCTGTACTTGAGACTTTGTGAAAATAATTTTGTTTTGTGTGAATTATAGTTTATTCCTTACATGACACTCCCAAATCAACACTTAAAAGAAACATTTGAGGCTACATGCTCATCCACTTTTTCACCTCTACTTGTTAATGATGTGCATGTAATTGAAGTGCAATATGATGCCATTATTTACTGTGTCACTTCAACAGATAAATACATAGCACTAATTTACAAATTTAGATTGGTTTCCAAAGACAATTTAGCCCAATCCCACCTGATTGCTCAGCATTAGCAATTCCCCCAGTGCCATTATATTCAGAATGCGTGTGTTTTTATCTAGAAAACTCATGCATCTACTGTAAGTTGAGCACTGACACTAAAAATACAAGGATCAAACTTACCAGTAGTGTCAGTGCATGTAGGATGAAACTCAGTAGTACTCTTTATGCTGGCTTCCTATTTCTTTCATCTGCCAGCTGATACTCTTGAAGTAATGTTGTTTCTTCTAGTTGCTAAGCTTTAGCATTCCTGAAAGGTAATATACACTAGAAAACACTACAAATTTGATATTACAATATCAAACTACAGATATACATTTATAACTCAACCTCAAAAATTACATTTATGGAAGACTGTTAATATGAAAATATGTAGACAAGTAGCTCGTGGAGTACTTTGACCCGTCTAGCTACAGGCAGTTGGTGAAGCCTTTCTGTAGATGCTGGTCTCCGATCTCAAGCTCCTGGGCAGTAAGTTTCCTGCAAGATCCTCTGACGTTGCTTGCAGCCTTAAGAAATAGGAAATCTAGAAACGAGGCTGGCAGCGCTAGTCCATGCTAACCGGAGAAGCAAAACGTGATGTTTTCCAGCGCGTTACTCAACGTAGCTACCCGAGAGCCAGCGTTGCTGTGCGCGGATGCACGCAGGCCGTTGGGTGCAGCATCGGTTCATTGTGCAAGGCCCAGAAAAAGGTCTGTCCGAAGTTTTATCTTTGTTCTTCAGTTAAGTAGAAGATATTCAAATACCTGGAAATCATTGTGTGAAGTGCGGTGCGAGCAATAACAGTGAGGCATTCTGTTGGTGGTAGCCTTGTTTTTGACAGGGAACTGTTGTTTATTACAGGCAAACCATGAAGAAAGAGAGGGTTACCTAAACAAGCGTGTGTAGCTCTAGGAGCCCGTGCTACAACCGCTGCAGCTCCCTGGAGAGCAGGGAAGCTGGCGACGGCCTCTTCTTCCAGGCAGCTCTTCTGCCCGCACGCAAACACAGATACTGTACACAGAGGTGAATTTAGCCCTGTTTCAGCGACCTTAGCACCTCGTAGCTCTGTGCTATCTATATGCACTGTAATGGCGGTCGCGGTCCCGTTTTTAGGCCGGGGGGTTGTTTTGGGCCGAAACGCTTCGCGGCGGTGGTGGTGGGGGGGTGTTACGCCTATTTCCGGGGACCAGCCCTGTGCAGCCCTGGGCCTCAGCGCACCCCCGCCGACTACATCTCCCGTCGGCCCCTGCGGCGCCTCCGGCGCGCCGTGACGCAGCGCGGCGGGCGCCGGGAAGGGCGGGGCCGAGCCGAGCCACCGCCTCCTCCGCCTCCGCGTCCGCCTCCGCGTCCGCCTCCGCCTCCTTCCGGCGGCGGGTGGCGGCGAGCCGGAGGCCGAGCGAAGATGGCGAAGACCTACGACTATCTCTTCAAGCTGCTGCTGATCGGCGACTCGGGCGTGGGCAAGACCTGCCTGCTGTTCCGCTTCAGCGAGGACGCCTTCAACACCACCTTCATCTCCACCATCGGTGAGCGGCCGCGCCGCACCGCGCGGGGGGCTCGGCTCGGCTCGGCTCGGCTCGGCGCGGGGCGCCTCCGCCAGCCCGGGGGGCGCAGGGCTCCCCGGCCGGGCCCTCCCGGCGCGGGGCGGCGGCCGCGCCGCCCGCAGGGAGCCGGAGCCGCCGCCCGCGCTGGGCCGGCCTCCGGCTGCGCGGCTCCGGCGGGCGCCCCGCCGCCGTTACGACCGTTACGGCCGTTAGGGGCCCGGCGCGGCAGGCAGCGCCGCCGCGGGGAGAGCGGGGCGCGCCCGCCGCCGCCGGCCCCGAGGGCCGGGGCAGGGAAGGGGCGCGCGGGGCAGGGAAGGGGCGGCGGCGGCGGGCGCAGGCGGCGGCTGAGCGCGGAGGTCGGGCGGCCGCGCACCGCTGCCCTGCCGGCGGCTCGCCGCGGCCCCCGCGAGCCTCAGCGTCCCCCCGTGCCCGGGTGGCATCAACAGTTGGCCCTCTTCCCCCTGCAAAGCCACTGAGCCGCCCTTTCTTCTCTCTTGCCGTGGAAATCGGGTTTATGGGGAGCGTTTTATTTATTTATTGATGTGTTTATTTTTTTAAAAAAAGGCTCTTCACAGAACTGGCCCAGTAACGAGTCATATACGAAATGCAGAACGTGACGCTAACTGGTTCCTGGGTGCTCTGTTTGCCAGTTGTGCTCCTTGTTGTTTCGCTATTGTTCGTTTCGCGTTTGAACGTAAGTTTTTTAGAAAATGGAAGATGGCTTGAGCTGTTTAGGCTGGTTATTGCTCATGTTGGGCTAAGCTTCAGAGCTGCAGCGACCAAACTGCTCTTAGCAGATCGTTGACAAATCTCTTCTCTTGTCTCAACTCCTCTGAATGTGCATGTGTGTATTTATATACATGTAGCTAAAATCTGGGGGGGGGGGGGGGTTGGAGTACTTCTAGTTAAGAATTATGTAGAAATGCCTTAGTGATTAAACAGAGGAACTTCCTTGATAGAAGCTGAGTTTGGTTATTAGACATGATGGTGAAAAGCAGTGCTTCTAAAACTCAACTAACCTGTTTTAATGAGCTCTAACATATTAAAACAGGCTACTGTGGTTTAAGTTTTTGTAAGACTTGTTTTAAGTTGTGCTTATATATTATTCAGCAGAAAGTTTAAGTCTTTTACTGAGATGTTTTTGAGTTGAAATCTCCTTCAAAACTAGAGATTTATGGTTAACCTCTTGTAGTTGGTGTCACTTTTAAAATAAAATGAAGTATGCTGTTTTGAGGATGAAGGGGTAAATTATTGTGGAGGTTGCTAGCATTTAGTCCACTAATGTTGACTTTGAAGAATAATATTAAGAAAATGAGTAGGCTCCTTTTGTCTTAAGGAAATTGATTTAAGGATGAGATGAAATAATATATGACTTATGTTATCAAAATGTCATATTCTGTTTAGACACTTTATTGCACTGAATGCTCGTTGCACAGGGAAGAAGTGAATTCTCATCTAGGCAGATGTGATTGACAACTGGATATCACTGGCATTTCTAAAGACTTAAAAAGAGAAAATAGTTTTTCTGCATTTCAAAAAAAGCATTTTTACGAAAGTAAAACTGCATCTTCCTTTCCCCTCTGCTTACTCTTTGCAACCCCTTTTTCAAAAGCCACATCAGTAGCACCAACTGATCAAGGCCCGAGTAGCAGTTACCTAAAGAGGACTTTGCTGTGTGTATGGCACAATGAAAGGCTTAAGAGAGATTATTAATTGCCGTATAGTTTTCAAAAAAAAAAAAAAAAAAGAGACCCACCTACACTGGGTAATGTACTAGCTATAAAGTAACTCTTTATATTTAGGAAGAGATGGCTAACATAAATGGATGCAGCACTCTTTCTTCCAGTCACCTTTTATCATGATGTTTCTTGAACTGCTTAGTCCCTTCATATTTCCTTTTCTGCACTGATTCACTTTGAAGCCTTCAGGATACTGAGGATGGTTTTATTTTTTCTTACCTTATGTAGTAAATATAAGATTTTTGTCTTATTTCCTGCCCTTATATTTGCTTTTATAAGGGCACTAATATCAACACGAATCAACTTGAAGAAAGTTGCTAATAACTGAGGCATGCTTCTCGTTTCTCAAGCAGTATTTATGGTTTCAGAACCTCATTTTCCTATTCGTATAATTTGTTTCTGCCAGTCTTTTTTTATTTTTAGCAAAGGACCTACAAAGAGGAAAGTTGACGACACAGGAAATAGTGAAATTGTTCGTACAAAGTGCTGACGGGTGCTTAAATAAAATACTCTCTTTTTTTTTTTTTTTTGGACTTTCTCATGTATTGGTTGTATTGCTTTTAAGTCAGTCATACAGATCTAAGCTGTATGTTCTTGAAAATGCTTTTGTTGTTGTTGTTAAAGACAAAGTGCAGTGAGTGCACGCTGGCTGTTTGGTGCTGGTCAGTTTTACAGTCTAACTAACGTATGTGATGAGCTTAGGGGAATTCCATATTTAACAACTCTGAATTTATTCCTCTACTGATAAAGCATAACCAATGGTGGCATGGAGGGAAACTCAGAAATGCAGTGCTTTTCCTAAACAGGCCTTTGCCAGTTGAAAAGAAGTTCTGAGGTCCCTGGATTAGCATTCCTGGTTGAGTACACTGAGTCTTCTGAGGTATAAGCTGCCAGGCTGCCTTGTTTGTATGTTCTCCAAACAGGGGCTTCTCCAAGACAGTGGTACTTACTGTCACAACTTATCTTCAGCTCACGGTCATTTGAATTAGTACCCGCTATGTTGTATGCCTTTAGTGGTACCCTAGATCTCTTCTACTCTGTCTGGTTCCTAGCAAGACTGGAATTGTTAAGCATCTGCTTGAGATGTATTGTCAAACTTTATTGTTTAAATCATACTCATAAATATTGTTTGTGCGAGGTGAGGTAATTAGGGGCCTTTTTTAACTACATTGTGTACAACTTCTGATTGCTTTAAACTTTTTTCTTAGTTCAAATTCTAGATGTAGAGTCTAACTTTATTGCCGTAATTAAATGCCCAAGCCCAAAATATCTTCCTTATCCTTTCCCAGTTGCGTTATTGTTCACTAATTTCAGTTACCAGAGTGATGGAAACTTTTTCCTGACAGTTGTGGAAGACAAGAAAGGAGGAAAGGAATATGGGCATCTTGTTTTTTATTATAGAATATTCATATTATTTACACTCCATGTTCATATTACAGGAATGAGTCAGTAATGAGTTGTTAAGAAGACAGAATAAGTAGAACAACATGTTTATGTCACTGAGATAAAAACCTTATTTTTCAGATTTCTTTCTCTTCTGCTGTCATGCAAACCATGCCTGTAAGGCTTAATCCTGGTAGTTTGTTTGGAGGTTTGCAAGTGGTTCCTTGACTTTTCTCCTCGAGACTGTGTTTGTGCTATAATCATGGCTTTACCGGTTCAGACTGTAAGTCCACCTAGCCCAGTATCCTGTGGCTAACAGGTGCATAAGGAGTAAGATAAAAATGCAATGCCTATGTGCTTTTAATTTGCAGAATGTTGTTTTGAGTGAGCCTTGGCTCAGGGACTTTCTGTCTTCATCTTGGCTGTCTGGAATAACTAATGCAGTCAGCAAACTTTGCCATCCACTAAGGGAAGTGAACCAACAATCTGTTTCCAGTATTCCTTTAGTTACTCTTATGTGGTGTGTTTTCAGCTTGCGGTCTGCGGGTCTTTAGCCTTCAACAATCTTAAATTTATTATACGTATCTCAAATTTCTGAAGGGATTGATGAGCCAAAGAGCACTGCTGTGATCACTAGTAAGGATGAGCTTATCACGGTTAACATAGGATGAAACTATTTTTTACAATGGAAATTTGTTACGTAAGGTTATGTTGTTCAGTTTGCTTTGTGAGTGGAGACTTCTGCTTTTACAAAGATCTACGTGGAAAGTAAAATGCAGTAGAGTCAGCTAATTTTCACACTAAAACTCCTAAAGCAAAACTTATCTCGGAGTATCTAATGTGCACTCCGCTAGTACTTTTAATACAGCATGCGGGAGTAAGAAGCATTAGTTTATCAGTCTCCAGGTATTTAACTTGCTGTTCAAGTAGTGCTGTCTGCTGAAACTGGATTGGGTTTATCATTCCAAATAGTAAGGCTTATTCTTTGCATTTCTTCCAACTTCTTATATTTACTGGTTTCTCTGAGAGTAAAGTCATATCTTTTAACTGATAGCATTTCTGACTTAGTACAAAGGCTTGCTGACTCCGAAACAAAATTTGTGATATTTATTTTTAATCCACGATGATACCAGTATTAGGCAGGAAGTTGCCCGCACCAGGCAGTACTGTATCTGCAAGCTGAAACAATTTGTTGATTTTACAGAAGTAACTTTTCCTCAGCCATCATCTTGCAAAACAGGCTGCTACTCCAGCAGTCAAGCATATGTATGCTGACCTTTGAACGCATTGATGAAAATCCTTTGGCAAGCAAAATTACCAACTTCCCTTTTGCAGTGAAACTTCTATGTCTGTAATGTGTAATGGAAATAGTTTCAGTATACTCGCATCAAATTATGCCTCACTGAATATTGCCGCTCTTGTCCCCACACCTACTTGTATTATAGGCAAAAACTAGCTGAGGAGAGGCAGATTCTCCTTCAAAAGAGCATGGGCATACTGAAACTTGATGGGAAGAAGAAAGAAATATCTTTTGGACTTCTCCAGATGGTGGGAGCTGTAGGAAAAAAAAAAAAAAAACAAGCATCATGAGCTTGGGGAAGGAAGAGTCAGGAATGAGTTATTGTCAGTACTTTATAAATGGCCATTATATTAAGAGAATTGTAAATCAGATTTTTGAAAGCCGTGAGGCTAGTAGAAACTGTCTCAGGTGGCACTGTTACATATGCACTTCCATTCTGCACGTGCAAGATTTGTAGGATGTGGGGCTCGGGCACCTCTGTGAGGAGGTCAAGGGTTTAAGTGAGACTAGGAGAAGACAGCATTGTGGAGGTAAATATGCAACTGGAGAAGGTTTCAGAGTTTTCAGGGTATGTGATGGGAAGTCATGAAGATGTTCATCAGAAAGTATTGCTGTTAGAGATATCATAGGTTTAAAAGTTTGTCTCTTGTGACATTAAAACCGACGCTAACACCTAGTTGGGTACAAAAGACACCTTAGACTTCGATTTCCATCTGTTGATGAGATCATATTGCCCTTCTGTCTTCTGTAAGGGGCCAACATGAGTGAAATTGTTTGACTTTAGTTAAAAATGCTGTTGCAGCTTTCTTGCTGCATGTTACTCTGAAAACGCGTGACAGATGTCGAACTGTTTCTTGCCTATTCTTAATTGGCAGATGGAGCTCCATCTTGGGTATGCGTTATCTGGTTATTTGAGTGACAGGAGGGCAGCTTGGAGCTGCTTTTGTGACTTGCTGTGAATGCACAGTTAAGAATACGGACTAGCATTGAATGAATGTAGGAACAAATGTATCATTTAATTGATTGATACAGGCTTTGAGAAAGGTATCGAAAGCATACAGCTTCTGGGGGTTTGTGGTTTGTTTTGTAGGACTTCCTCGTGCTTCTGTGGTAGGGCAACTGAAAGCCATCCTTTCAACAGAAATACATCTTGAACTGATGTCTTCCAAAACTTATCTAAAATTAATAATTTGTGATGAAGAATGCATGCAGTGTTTATAGTGATATTTTATTTCAGGCTTTGTGATGGCCTTACAAACAAATATCTAGTTTCCAAGAGTATTACGTTGTTTTTTAGCTTTAATCAAATGTTATGGTATTTTAAATACCTTGTGCATCAAGGCGCTCTAGATGCGTGAAAGGATCTGATCTCTTTCTAACGTGAATAATCTATGAAGAGTACCAAATTCGATGGAGTTGCACTGTGTAAAGCCTTGTACAAGTGGAGTTGATCCAGAGGCTTTTAGTTGCCTGACTCAGAACTCAAGTCAGCAAGTTGTTCCAACCGGGTGGCAGTGGGAGGTAATTTAGTACCTCCTCAAGTGTTTTTTTTTACCAACAGTTATGTCTAATACCATTTAACCTTGTGGGTTTTAGTAAGCTTTCCTTTGAAATGTGTGCCATGACAGTTTTGATTGGATTGTACATGGTTATGAGGGCAATTAATATATTTACGTTGCTGGGAATACCTCTCCTCTATGCGTGTGGTTTTTTTTTTTTCCCCCCCCCCCTCCCCCTCCAGCCCTTGGTGGGTCTGGACCCTCTGAAGTCTCATCTCCTGTGCTTCCAGTGGTCTGTTGTGTAAAGGGGTGTAAAGGTGTTCATGCATTCCGTAAAACAACTTTCAAAAATCTTCATCTTTGCTCATCTTTTCAAACTGTTTCTATCTTATGGAAGTGATTTGTAATTTATATTTTTCTCTGTCTACCACTATCCAATTCAGTGTTTCTTTTCCTCTGCCCCTGGCCTCACCTTGATATCCTTGAATATCTCAAGTGTTTGGCGCTGCAGTTGTTAGTCTGTGCAGCTAAACGTTGCTACAGCCTAACTGTTCCCTTCAACTCTTCCTACCACTGTGTCTTAAATCGGCAGCTGACAGGATCTGTATGCAGTGCCTGTCGTACCTGCTGCTGCAGCAGCAGATAAAAGGTGCATTGCTTGTACCATATAAGGCTTTTTTATTTTGAAGCTGATCAATGGCTTACCGTTTCTTCTTTTATTTCGTGCATTCTAGGACCCTCTGTATGATTGTTTTTATATGGTGACTCTTCCGTTATAAGCTAACAATTGTATGGTCCTAAAAAGTCTTTATTTCTTCATTCTGAATAACCACTGTACTATATACATTCAGATCAAGTGGAGTTCTAAGGTTTTAAGATATTTTAAAAATAAATAAGTAAATAAATAAAAAGCCCATTCTCCGTTTCTTACTGGACTGTCATACAGGCTCATCTGGCCCAGAAATTATTGAACAAAAATAAACCTAACCTCCTTGTCTGGTCCTCATCAGCATGCCTGAAGTGTGGAATACAAATAGTGAACAATAAACTTTAAATTATAGTGGCAAGGATAGTGTTGACTGTATAGAATCTTTTTAAATAAGGCTTTTTTTCAACC